>NC_081300.1:90890224-91202724 GCF_030435805.1 Mustela lutreola | reverse complement strand
TTTTCCAAGACGTTTTAATGTCTTGAAAACTGTCTGAGTGTTCACTCTGCTTTTGTATTTTTTTTTCCTTTTTTCCTTTTATTAAAAAACCCTTTTAAACGCGAACATTCCTGGCCCGTAATTCCTCTTTACTTTTTTGCTTTAATGCCGAGGGA
The DNA here is from genome assembly GCF_030435805.1 of Mustela lutreola. Lineage (NCBI taxonomy): Eukaryota > Metazoa > Chordata > Mammalia > Carnivora > Mustelidae > Mustela > Mustela lutreola. The sequence goes on along the minus strand of NC_081300.1, from coordinate 91,202,569 downwards.
GAGACAGATTAGATTAGATTAAAGACCGAGGGACACCTCGTGAAATACATTCCATTGAGAAACAGCGTCGTTGCTCGGGTCAGCGTGTGCGCACGCGCGGGCGGGCGAGCGCGTTTCTTCTTGCGGCTTTGCTGATGCTCCTTCTGCGAACATGGTGTTCTGGTTTCGAGGAATGCATTTCTTCCTCCAGCATCTTCCCTTCAGAAGTCTGCAGCCTTTGATTGTGGCCTGACTTGTAGGGGTCTGTGGCGTTTGAGGAGGGGGCGGGCAGTAAATCTTAGTCATTCTTCTCTTTAGCTTCTCACTTCTCAAAACTTTTTCCAAAACCGGTGGCAGTTTCCTCAGGGGCTGCAGATGAAAGAGATTGTTTCAAAGACCTTCTTCTGCCCACCCCCACCCCCACCCCCACCCCCACCAGGCCCCCAGGTTCGCCGGATGATGTCATAGTCTTAACCAGGGTAACATACTGTGACATCACAACCTAAAGGCTACTGACCTTGGCCTGGAATTCAAAGGAAAAGCGGCCCATAAACTTCTAAAGCAGGCAGGAGATAAATATCCTTAGTCATAAAAGAACAAACGAAGTTTGGGGTGGGAGGGGGCGATGCTGGGAAAAAAAAAAAAAAAAGAACTTCTTCTTCTTCTTCTTCTTCTTCTTTTTTTTTTTTAAAGAAATACAGTAAAATGTTCTGCCAAATATTCCAGGAAGCGCCGGTGGCCATTTTGATGATGCGAACTAGACTTTAACAAAGAAAAGAGGAAAAATGAATGTGTTGAAGAAGGGTTGTTTACAGTATTAGAAATCACTGGGCACAGGTTCCCCCCAACTAGAATCTGCCCTGTAAATCCAAGTAGAGGAAAACAAGAGGCAAACATCCGTGTCTGAGTGACGGGGACGGTGGTTGACGACCAGGAAAAAGGAGAAACCCAGGAAAGGTATTTATCAGAGGGAGAAAGCACTCCGGGCAACAGGGTATCCTGGACGGATCCTGGAACAGAAAAATGGGTGAAATCAGAATCAAACCTGGAGTTTAGTAACGTCCCAGTGTTGATTTCTTTTCTTTCTTTCTTTTTTTTTTTTAAGATTTTATTTATTTATTTGACAGAGATCACAAGCAGACAGAGAGGCAGGCAGAGAGAGAGGAGGAAGCAGGCTCCCTGCTGAGCAGAGAGCCCGGTGCGGGGCTCAATCCCAGGACCCTGGTGGGATCATGACCTGAGCTGAAGGCAGAGAGGCTTTAACCCACTGAGCCACCCAGGCACCCCCTGAGTGCCTGGTTAGCTTTGAGCTGTGTCCTGTGGTCATGCAAGATGAGAACATCAGGGGAAACTGGGTGAAGGGTATAGAGAGTTCTTTCATCATCTTTGCAACTTTGTCTCTGAAGTAAAACATTTATTTTTTTGAAAAAAAGGGGGGGGGCGGCATGGCATCGTGTATGTCCTGGTAGGGCTTCCATTTCTCCATCTGGAAATTCTGCTCATCCCTAAGGGGTTGCAGCCAGGTAGCCCCACTCTGGATTCCTGTGGTGGTGATGAACACATGGCAGCCAGGTGGCTGGTTAGAGACACAGGGAAGAGGTAGACCCTGGAGTTACCTCTGGGCCACTTAAGCGAAGAGAAGGAGAGAGAGTCTCTTGGGCCATCTCCAGTTGTTCTTGTCCTCAGAGGTTTCCATGGGATACCTAGCCCCAGTTTCATGGGAATGTTTTTTTTTTTTTTTTCCCAGGATGTCCAGAGGGTAGGTAGACTACACAGCAGGAGGAGCTTGTCTGCAGAGGCTGGGAAGGGTAGGAGAACAGTACTGAGCTGGGAGAGGGAAGAGCCTGTCCTTGTCTTCACATGGATTTGTGTGTTATATGGGGAAAGCCAGTTCTCTCTCTAGCCTATCTTCCTTGCCTGCCAAATGGGGACGTTGGGCGACAGATCACACGGGCAAATAGACTTCATGTCAGATGCTACTTTGGATCAACTGGTAGAGACTGGCAGGGGGCCTCCGGAGCCTGAGATCGGTGAGAAGCAGTGCTGTGATCCATTAGTAATGCCTGCCATGGATGTGGGCAGGAGAAAATTAGGCAGGCTTGTCATCTAGGTCCTTGTCTTGGGCCTGGACTCTCCAGGACCTGCTAATCCAAATAGACTCTTGTGTCTTCACCAATATCTATGTGGGATAGTAGAGAGAACACAGACCCTGGAGTCAGCCAGCAGTAGCTTCCAGTTCTGTCTTTCCTCCATGCACGGGTGGTTTTTGAGAAATATGACCTTTGACATTTGACATGTCAAATTTGGCAAATGTGGCACTTGATACCTGACAAGATGAACCACACAAGCCCTGTGCCTATCCCCTGCCATCTGGGGGAGACAGATGAGTTAACAGGCAACAAAAACCGTCTGTGCTATGATGACATAGAGTGTTTTCGGAGTACTGAGTTGGGTGGCCTGCCTCACACCTAAGGGGCAGGCAAAGAAGACTTCCTGGAGGAAGTGGTATCTAAGCTGGATTCTGAAAGATGAGCAGATATCAGCCAGGGGGAAGGGAACAGGGAGAGATGAGGATGGAACTTGGCCAGGCTCAGATCATGTAGGGCCTGATTGGTCTTCTTGGGAGAACTTAGGCTTTTTTCTGAGGGTAATGGGGAGCCATTGAAGAGTTTTCTACAAGGAGTTTGATTAGCAAAAAAGTGTCTTTCTGGCTTTAAAGCTAGATTTAGGATGAGGGTGAGACTGGAGGGCATTTCTGAATCTAAGTAAGGAATGATGACAGCTTGTAGTAGAAAATGAGCAGGTTGGAGGACCGTTGAGAGGTATTTGGGGATTGACTGGATATGGGGGACTCCAGTTACAGAGGTCGCCGGGCCTCCATTTCACCATTTGTATGAAGTCTTCTGTTCCTACAGTCATTGTGAGGCTTCGATGAGATGAAATAGGTACAGTGTTTAGTGCTGTACTCTGTAGGTGCTTGATAAATGGTGACCATATCCATTACTTCCCAAGAGTTCGGTGATTCAGCTGGGGATGGACATGGTGAAATCAGGGCCCAGAGGAAGGGATTGAGAGGAATGCGGAACAAGTCAGAGGCATACTTGAGCTTTGAACCCAGCTTCTCCACAATTCCTAATCTAAGGTCCTAATTCTATTCTCTTCCTCTCCGAGCTTCCTTCTGAACTGCATTATTTGATGTTAGAAAAAATAAGATCTCTGTGTTGGGTTGAATCATGTCCCTCAAAAAGATAATGTTAGAATGCAAGGCCAGGTACCTGTGAATGTGACCTTATTTGGAAGGAGGGTCTTTGCAGATGTCATAGAGTTAAGGTGAAGTCATACTGGATTGGGATGGGTCTTAATCCAATGATTGGTGTCACCCTGTGGGTGAAGTAGAGGCAGAGAGACAGTGATGCAGCTTCAAATTCAAGGGGTTCCAAGGATCGCCAGCAACCACCAGAAGTGAAGAAAGAGGCATGGAACAGAGTCTCCTTTGCAGCTTCCAAAAAGGAGCCAACGTGGTCAATACCTTGATTTCTGACTCCTTGTGTCCAGGACTGTGTAAGAAGAACACATTTCTGCTGTTCTGGGCCCTCCAATTGGTGGTCTCTTGCTACAGAAGCCCGAGGTCACTAACATAGTTCCCTGAGAGGGGTGTCTCACTCTTGAGATAGCACCAGCTGCTGTCAACATATTGGACCTGAACTCTAGGAGGACATTTGGAAAGGAGGGCGGGGGCCTGGGAGCCTGGGGGTGGCAGCAAGGGTGTTCTTAGAGTTACCTTGACCATGACATGGTTTCCTGAGTGTGTGCGTCAACCGTCAGCAATGTCCAGCCTGTGATAACCTTGAGGGATGACCCAGCAGAGAAAAATGTGGGCGGTGGAGAGGGGAAATGGTCCACTCATCTACAGATGAGAGGATGCCCCGGCTTGTGGAAGGACGAGGCAGGAAAGCAACAACAATGACATAAAAATAATAATCACAACAGCAAATATGACTGCTGGCTTCCTCTGCCTTGGACTGAGTTACCTTCATCTCTCATCTAGATGACTCAGTGGCCTGCCTCTCCTTCCTATCTCCATTCTGGATACATTCTTCACTGGCCTCTGTTTGGCTCTTTTAAAAAATTTTTCAAGTCCATTTTGTTGAGGTATAATTTATATAAAATCAAATGCACCCATTCCAAGTGTACAGTTCAATGAGTTTTGATAAATGTGTGCATCTGTGTAATCACGAACACAGTCAAGACATAGAACATTGCTCACTACAGAGTTTCCTCCTGCTCTTCCCATCACCTGCCCGCCTCCATCTCTACAGTCTGGCCCTGGGCAACGTTGATATGCTTTCCGTCAATGTAGACGAGCTTGGCCATTTCTAGAATTTCAATTAATGGCATCATCCAGTGTGAACTCCTCTATGTCCGGCTTCTTTGCTTAGCATCACATTTTTGAGATCCATCTACATTGTTACATGGATCAATGGTGGATTCCTCTTTATTGGTGAGCAGCATTTCATTATATGGGAGCACAACAGTATATCCATTCACCTGTGGATGGTCATCTGGATTATCCCCAGTCTTTGCCTATGGTGACTAATATAGATAGGAACATTCAAGCGTAAGAGTTTGTGGACATACATTTTTCCCCCTTGGGTAGTTATCTAAGAGCGGAATTGCTGGGACAGATGGCAAATGTATATGTAATGTTTTAACCTAATGTAAACAATGTAAGATCTGAGTTACAACTATGTCATTTCTAGAAGCGAGCACCCTAGGAAATATTTGTGACATTGGACTAGACAGAGATTTCTTAAGGCACAAAAAGCATATAAAGCGTAAGATGCAAATAAATGATAAAGGGGACTTTGTTAAGTCTTTAGTATGGCCTCTCTGTGAATAACCTTGTTGAGAAAGGTGATTCATGGAAGAGTTGAATGACTATATTGTACACCTGAAACTAATATGACACTGTATGTTAACTAACTGGAATTAAAATGAAAACTTAAAAAAATAATAAAAATAGGAACTTGGGGAAAAAAAATGAAGGAAGGAAGGAGAGAAGGAAGGAAGGGGAAAAGGAAAAGGAAAGAAAAAAAAAAGAAAAGGAAAAAGAAAAGAAAAATAGACCTTGTTGAGAAAATGAGAAGGCAAGCCATAGTGTGGGACAAAATATAAATCGTTGATGTGACAAAGGGCAAATAGCCAGAACACTGAAAGGAGCCTTAAAACTCATGAATAAGACAGTGAATGACCACACTTAAAAATGGACAAAAGAGTTTAACAAACACTTCATAGAGGAAGGTATGTGAGCCGTCAAAACTTCCTTAGAAAGCACTCAACACAAATAGTCATGGGGAGATGAAAATGAAAACGATGCAAGATGCCGCTGTTCACCTGCTCCAGTGGCTAAAATCAACATGCATCACCAGTCCAAGGGTGGTCAAGGATGTGAAGCAGCTGGCATGCCCAGACTCTGCTGGTGGGCACACAGAATGGTGTGGCCACTTTGGAAGAATGCAGATTTCTTTGTTCCTTCCTTCCTTCCTTTCTTTTCTTTTCTTTCTTTCTTTCTTTTTTTTTTTTTTTTTTTAAAGATTTTATTTATTCATCAGAGATCACAAGTAGGCAGAGAGGCAGGCAGAGAGAGAGGAGGAAGCAGGCTCCCTGCTGAGCAGAGAGCCCGACGTGGGGCTCCATCCTAGGACCCTGGGATCATGACCCGAGCCAAAGGCAGAGGCTTTAACCCTCTGAGCCACCCAGACACCCCAGAATGCCGCTTTCTTAGAACAACTTGCTCTTGTAAAAAAGTGAGAAAATGTTCTTAATCACCCCCAACCCCCGCAGTGGCTTTCTGTGGCTCTGAAAGAACATCCAGGTGTCCTGCGACCGACATGCTGTCTGTGATCTGCTCCTTGCAATCTTCCCACCTTGGCTTGAGGTCTTCTCTCCTGGGTTCAGTCCCTTTCAGCCACGCTGACCTTTCTTCTGATCTTGAAGCACAGGGTGCTCCTTTGCTGTTCCCTCTGCCTGGGTGCTCTTCCGGTCCTTCGTATGGTGATTCCCATGACCACGTCTTTCCGCAAATGTCCTCAGAAAGACCTTGGCTGGCCATCCCATCAAAAGAGGTGGCCCCTGCCCACCATGGCCCAGCCTTGTACCTTCTTTTATGTACTCTGAAAAATCTCCTATGTATTTGCTCTCTCTTCCCCTCCCCTCTTCCCATTCTGCCAGCCAGAAAGTTCCAAGATGGCATGTGGTAGGGACCTTGCTTCTCTGTTCTACACTGTGCCCCATCACACAGCTCCCGTTACCATGAGGACCTTCCTAAGTGTCAAATCCCGAAGTGTCTTCCATGGGGACAAGGGAAATGCGGCTAGTTCATGACAGTACTGGTTTCGAACTCAGCTCTCTCTGGCTCTAAAGGCTTGGGTGTACTCCTTCTCCAAGCTCAGAGTCACCTGATGAGGCTAAGTTCCTGGAGGGCATGACTCTGATTCCAACATCAAGCTCTAGACTGTGATGCTAGTTCAGAAAAGGCCAAGGTAGGGCCCCCAGAATGGGAGTGGCCTGAAGGGGGCGCTGAGGTGTGTGGGTGAGGGCTCAGAAGGGGCCCAGGTGTGACCGCAGTCATTTTCTCTTGCCCCTTGGAAGTCAGCAAGAGAAATGGGGTGAATTTGTTGAAATCCTCCCCTGTTCCCACATGAAGAGAGAAATGCCCCAATGAGGACAGAGGCCTGGAATGGGACCCGGGGAAGGAGACTGCTGTTTCTGTGTTGGATTGTGGTTGTCAGCGTTTGAGACGGATCTAGGTGCTCACCTAGTCCGGTTCCCTGTTCCACAGGTGGGGACACTGAGGCTTGGGTGTGGAGGTGGAGAGGGCATTGCAAGCCTGGGTTGGGCCTGAGGGTTTGGCAGGGCAGGATTTTACTGGAAAGACCTTGGTCCAAGTGTGGAGACACAGAACCAGTCCATGTGTGGACGTCTGAGAGCTTGGGGCCAGCCAGACAGAATTTCAGCTTTGACTCTGCCATTGGCTAGCTTGTGATCCTGGGGGACAGTTTTCCCTCTATGAGCCTCAATTTCCTGCTCTGTGAAATGGGGTTGGCGATACAGACGGCCTTAAACTCATGACGGGAGGAAATCCGTATTGCTTGCCTTGGTATCTAGTGCTTAGCAAGAGCTCAATCAATGGTGTCCGTTACGGTGATTATGGTTGTGATCATACCTTCTAGAACCCTGGTGAGGTTAGCGTGATCAGGACCAGAAGAGGACTAGAAGTTGGAAGCTTCAGTTAACTGTCCCAGTAGCCTGGGAGTCCCCAGAAATCCAAATTCAGCATTCAGAGCAAAGACCCCCAACCTGGAGGCCCCCATGGGCCCTGAGCCTCCCTAGGATGCTTCCTCGGGTGCCAGGTAAACTCATTCTTGGAGTGGAGGGAAGGGACTTACATCGATGGAAGAACAAATACCTGGGTGTGTTCAGAGTCAAGATTTCTGTTCTTCTACTTCCCGACACTTGGGGCAAATTACTGAGTTTCTCAGTTGATGGAATCTGTAAACATGGGAAGATTACTCCCTCTCTCACAGAATTATGGGGACGCACAGATGGAGAGGGGTGTTGAAAAGCACCAGGCCGGGTGCCGGCACTCCAGAGGTCTTGGAACAGAGGCCGCGCAGAGGCTGCACCAGCCAGTGCCTTCCCTCTCTGCCTGAGCAGTGAGAAGTTTCTAGAGCTGCCCACTTGGCTCCAGAAGAGAGAGATTCCCAGACAATTTAAGCGCCCCAGACATGCCCGAACTTGCAGGTGCCATGTTGAATCCGACAGGCTGTTGAGTTACAGGAGTTCAGGGAAAATGCATCTGGGCAACCCTATCTAGACCAACGCAGGTTTCCTCCCTGGCTGAATGAGGGGAACAGGAATCCTGGGCTTTTTACGAGCCTCAGAGACCTCACCCACCCTTTATCACATCTGCTTGTCACAATAGTCTGGGAGATAGCCCAGGGAGATGCTAATGTCCCCGAGATCCCAGGGAGAGATAGCTGCTGACTTCAAAGGGACTCTAGGGGACTGGTGGGATGGGGGAGGAAGGGTTGCAGCAAGCTTGCAGAGCCCGAGGGACCCCTGGTCAAGGGGACTGACAGGTCTGGGGCATTGGGTCAGAGGACCAATGGATCAGAGACGACGATGGGGTTTTTTGGCCTCTTGCAAGTCTGCCAAGATGTTAAGTGAAACAAGGGAAGTTGAACTCATTAAAGATAATTGGGAAGGAAGAAGGAAGCTAAGGTTTATTGAGTTCCAGTTCTGCAGCACAGGCCCTATGAGAGAGGTCTAATGATACCCATCTGACAGATGAAGAAATGGAGGCCGACAGCAGTGAGACACCTTGTCCAAGGGCCACCCAGCTGTTAAGAAGGTGGGGATTGGCCCCTGTAAGTGGTGACACTTACAGCTTTCACTTTTAACTCCCACTGAGTCGCATTTAACACCTACTGGGGATGGGGAGGGGGGAGGTCCCAACCTCCCTGACCTCCCGTTTACATCTCTAGCTACTCTTGACCTTGTCCTCTGGGTCCTAGCCACCACCCCCTCTTTCCCTTCTTTGGATAGACCCTGTCCTCTCGTCTCCTGGCAGCTTTTGCTTAAAAGACCCCTTCCTCCCCAGGGCCTGCTGATCGTTAAGATTTGCACGTCCGGGGAAGTCTTCGCCAACTCTCCCAGTCTTCCACATTCTCCCTGACCCCCAGAAAATTCCAGATTTCTATTCCCATGCCCATGGTACGTCCTGTACTTCTCTACCATGAAACTCGACCACTGCTCAGAAACACGCTTGTTGGCATCCTTGATTAACATCTGTGTTCCTCACTGGACCCAAGCGCCACACCAGACCCAAGTGGACAGCTCACCTGTCTTGTCCATGTCTACGCCCAAATACTGGTGGGAGGGTACAGAAGTTTGCAGGAAGACCCCAGCCAAGCGAAAGGATCAGTTCACACACAGATGAAGAGGAAGAAAGAAGAACCCAGAGGTCAGGAGCCTCCACAATGCCTTGGAAAGAGTCTTCTCATGCCTTCTGTCCCAGCAACTCAGATTCCAGGCAAAGGTGAAGGGCCAGACATTCTCCAGGGCTCCCATTACGAAGCCAATATGTATTTTGTATGCCATGTGTTTATGTTTTTCCCTTTGAAGATTGCCTGGAAAAGGCTAACAGTCATGGAAGTAACAAACACTTTGTCTTCTCTTCTCTTGCCAAAAGCAATCTTTAATCACCCCACCAAGTAATGGGCTCAGAATAGCATAATGGAAACAAAGTACTTAAAATACTTTCTTGGGTGGATAAACACTGCGGAGGGGGGGGGAAGTCTTACACACCCAGCCCCATCCTTTTCACCGTATACACAGTGAGGAGACGTGGAGGGAAGAGAAGAAATCTTTCCCAAACAAACAGGTAATTGTAAGAACCAGAACACGCGTATTATTCATGCTAGCATGGTGGGTCGTCCATCCTGAGGATGATGTCCTAGTATTTCCAGAATTCTTCTCCCTTCCCCTTCCCCCCCTTTTGTAACTGTTACCAAGCGACAAAAAGTAGGTCTGACATGACCAGTCCGTGGGAGGGGTTCTCAAAGAGTCTTTGAGCGGGGTCTGTCTTTCTCAATCTCTTTAGATGTGGGGACATTCCAGGAAGGGGATGGGTGGTGTTAAATGGACGTCCTCGTGAATCTGAATGGTTTATTTGTGTTTAGAAGAGGGAATCTTTGCTGATTGATACCCACTTTGGCAAAAGCCAAAGCTGGGAAGAAAGTCACGAAACTGTGGGTTATGGAATCTAGGATGCAGATTCCTCGTGGGATGCCAAGTTTGGTATGAGAGGAAACAGATGTTCGTGCTGTGCAGATCAGCTCTTCAGATGACCATCTCCTCCAAGTAGCCTTCCTGGATTTCCTCGCTTGGACTCCAGCTCTCTCTACCAGGAGACAAGAACTAGGTGACTTGGGAAACTTCAAAATGCTATTAAATGCTTGGCCAAGTTACTTATTCTCTCTGACCTTTGGTTTTTCCATCTGTAATAGGGAGATAAAAATAGCTCCTTTGCAAGTATCCGTAAACATAGGAATAAATAGTTTGTCTTGCTCAGAGCCCTTAACCCAGTCTGCCTAGAAGTCAGAGTTACTTAGGCACGTCTGAGGGTCCCCTTGAAATGTGGAGGCGCAGGGTAGAAGGAAGGAGGTATGGGAGTCACATCTTTTTCTTGAGCGCTTGTGTGCTGGTCACTGTGTTAAATCCCTTTCTATAGATGGTCTCTTGCATTCCTCACGATTGTAACATTTTCAAGACATTCTCCACTTTTCAGATGAGGCAAGTGAGTTTCAGCAAGTTCCAAAAACTTGGCCAGGGTCACATAGTAGGGCTTGAACTTTGCAGGAACTTAACTACACTCGCACCTCCCTCCCGGTCCCCTGGTGCCTGGTACTATGCCCATAGGAGGGGCTCAGTACATACGTGTGGTGACAATTGAGATGTCCTTTTCTCCTCGAATGCCCGTTCACTGACAGGTCATCTGTGAATCATTGCAAACATTTTGACATCTTCCTTCCACCCCCTCATATACTGAATCTGATTGTCAGATATGAACGACTTATTCATGGAGAAAAATAACATTTTTGAGCACTTAGAAGAATATTGCATACTGGACAGTCATGTTCCTGGAGGAGAACTGTGATCTGTTCGCTGGGAAGCTCTCTGTTAAGGTCACTAGATAAACAGCCTGTGTATCTAGGAAAACGCTCAAGAAATGCACAAGAAAGATGTTTCATGAGGGGTTTAATAAAGTTTTTGCAACTGAGAGGCAACTGATAGACACAGACCATGGCACAGAAGTATTAATGAGACTGGAAGCCCAGTTGCATTGGTCAGTCCCTTTGATCCCTACAGATGGGGGACAGGGGATACCAGGTGTCGTTGGATGTTTTATGATTGAGAGTCTGACACATTCTTCCCCATCAGCCTCCCTCTTCTAGACCCTCTGTGCCCTCTGGCAAGGTGGAAACGTTCTGAATTTTGGCACCAAAATAACTGGTTTGGGCTCTCGTGTCATTGCATAAATCACTTAATCTTCCTAGGCTATGATTTTCCTCATTCGTTAACAATAATAGTAGTCTTCTTGGGAGGATGTAAGCAGAGGATGGAAATAAATGGCTTAGCACAGGGCCAGGCACTTAGCAAGTGCTCCTATGAGTGCTGTCTCCTTCCAGGGACCATTCCAGGCACTGGCGTACCACGAGGAACCAGGTGAAGTGCTTGCATTGCTGTGCGGAGGAATAGATAAGGAAGAAATGAATATTGGCATCGGTGGGTACTAGGAAACCAGGCCACCTGCAGCCAGGCCACCTGCAACCTTCCAGATGGCAGGAGTCTGGAAGTGCTATTTTTTGTTTTCTTGGTTTTTTTTTTTTTTTTTTTTTGTGTGTGTGTGTGTGTTTTAAAGATTTTATTTATTTATTTGATAGGCAAAGATCACAAGTAGGCAGAGAGGCAGGCAGAGAGAGAGGAAGGGAAGCAGGCTCCCCACCGAGCAGAGAGCCTGACACAGGGCTTGATCCCAGGACCCCAGGATCATGGCCTGAGCTGTGGGCAGAGGCAGAGGCTCAACCCACTGAGCCACCCAGGCGCCCCAGGAAGTGCTGTTTTATATAGAGTAGTCAAGAGACAGCCTGGGGCCAGAGACCTGAAGAAATCAGGGAATCCAACTTGGGAGATTTGGGGGAACAGTGTTGCAGCCAGAGGCAACAGCAAGTGCCAAGGCTGAGGCAGGAACACGGTTGGTATGTTTGAGGAAGAGCAAGGAGGCTTTGGTGGCTGGAAGTACTGTGGCAAGAGGGGCTGACTGCCACTGGAAAGGACACTATTCAAAAGATGGTGGGACATGAGGCTGGAGAAGTGGGACTGGGGATGGCTCAGGTCCCATAGACCTTATTAGAGCTTGGCTTTGCACCTGCCTGAAAGGGGACGCTATTTTAAAAAGCAGGAACTGGGTGCCTGGGTGGCTCAGTCGGTTAAAGCCTCTGCGGTCGGCTCTGGTCATGATCCCAGAGTCCTGGGATCGAGCCCTGCATCGGGCTCTCTGCTCAGTGGGGAGCCTGCTTCCCTTCCTCTCTCTCTGCCTGCCTCTCTGCCTACTTGTGATCTCTGGCTGTCAAATAAATAAATAAAATCTTTAAAAATAAATAAATTAAATAAAATAAAAAAGGAGGGACCTATCTCCCTTTTCTGCCCTGCTTTCCCCGCAGAATTGTGTTATGGAAAATTTCAAGCATATAGAAGAGGTGGGGGAAAAAATGTATATGAAACAGCCTATACACCCAGTGCATTCTACACTCAACACTTTGTTCTAATTGCTTTACTGACATCTGCTCCTTTATTCGCCCCTCTACCCATCAATCAACTCATCTTATTGTTTTGTTGCATTTCAAAGTAAGTTGCAAGAATCCGTTACCTCATTGCCCAAACACTCCGGCAGGCATATTACTAACCCTGAGCTCAATATTTGTTTACAGATTTTTTTTAAAAGAGAAAATTTACACACAGTGTAAAATGCACAAATTGTTCAGTGTCTCATTCTTTGAACTTTTTTTAAAAAAAAGATTTTATTTATTTATTCGACAAAGAGAGATCACAAGTAGGCAGAGAGGCAGGTGGGGGGCGGGGTGGGAGGGAAGCAGGCTCCCCACTGAGCAGAGAGCCCAGGGACTCGATCCCAGGACCCTGAGATCACGACCTGAGCCGAAGGCAGAGGCTTAACCCACTGAGGCAGCTAGGCACCCCCTCTTGTTCTTTGAATTTTGATGGATTTTTGACAAACCTGTGTCCCCCAAATTCCCATCAAGGAGAGAACTTTATCTTCACTTTCTTCTCTTTTTGCCCTCCCCCAAGGCAACCACGGTTCAGATCCACTCCCCCCCACCCCAGTATGTTAGTGTTGCCTTTTCCAGAACTTTATATAATGGAGTTGTTCAGTGTGTCCTCTTGTGTAAGGCTTCTTTCACTCAGCATTTGGGATTTATACATGCTATTACTTGTATCACATTTTAATTTTTTTTTTTTTTTCCCCGAGGGATGGTATTGTTTTGTATGGACATACCACAGTTTATCCTTTCTGCTGCTGCTGGACACCAGGGCAGATTCTAGCTTTTGTCTGTCTTACCTTTATAAAAGGATCCCCCTACCCCGAGCCCAGCTGCAGGGCAAGGCGGGTGGCGGTGGTGGGGGGCGTACGAGGCAGACTCCCGGGTGCAAAGACTGAGGCAGTAGACCATTTTGTAGGGCTACTGCAATTGTTTAGACAAGAGATAACATGGTGGTAGCGTTGTTTTGACTACAGCTCAAGCTTTTTATATACAGTATCTCAGTTAACAAACATCTTCTGGTTCTTTGAAAACTCCCTTCCCCTGGAGATAACCCGTTCCTCTTTAAGAAAAGACATGATTGATAGGCTTTTCTTTCTTTTTCAGTTATGTTAGTTGCTTGGTTAAAGGTTTTCCCAATCCTGCTGGTTACAAATTTGCAAAGAGGAACTTTGTAAACGGATTCTATCAGTTAAGGCACCTCGTAGGGGAGGATGAGTAACAGAAGCTCTTCAAAGCATTATGTTAAATGGGAACTGTCCAGAGGGAGATTAAAAGCCCAAGTAGCTTTCGATCTGGAGGACTGGGGTTTGGGATGGGGTGAGATGGAAAATACTAATAATAACAGCTTATGGTTTTGAATACTTGCTACAAGCCAGACACTGTGTTCAGCACTTTCCATACAGTTTCTTACATATGAGGTATGAATTATGAACGCTCCCATTTTATAGAGGGGAGCAAGGATTTAAACCCTCCGCCCCTGCTTCAGAGCCGGCATTCCCCCTGTAACTACACCCACCAGTGCCCTTTCCATTGGAAAAGATGGGTGATCAAATAGATGTAATAGAACAAGTTGATTTCCTTTCCTTCCCAACAAGGTTGAGCCCAAATTGGTCAATGATGTTTTCTGAAATCACCACAGAAAAGGATACCATTCAAAATGGTGACGGGAGCTCAAAGGGGAGCTCAGGGGTTGGGGTGGGGGGGAAACCTCTCATCCTGGCTTGCCTGGAACTTTCCCTGTGTTAACATTGGAAATCCCTGACACACTGTGATGGGCAGGCCTCTTGCTCAGGGAAGACAGTGTGCGTAGTGGAAGATTTCCGTTTGTGATCTGGATTGAGTGGTGAGTTCTTAACTGACTCCAGGATGACCCACCATGGTACTCTTTGAGTTTCTGCCCTGCCCAGCCTTAGAACAATCTGTTTGGATGAGTTCCCCTGGAGGAACAAACCTAGCAACTTGTACTGTCCATCAGCTGGGATCTGAGGCAAATCCCAGATCTGGCAAATACATGTGCCTTTTGCTAGAAGGCAGAGGACCACTAAGGGGCTCTTCAATATCACCTGGACCCTTTGGAATCCTGCAAGTGATTTTTTCTCTCCTCAATGTAGATTACTGTCTCTCTGTTGTGGCTTGGGTCTTCCTGACTTCACGGCCATTGGTAGCATCCAGATCATTTCCTTTCTTACTTGGACCAGAAGGCTGAGTTGCTAACTGCTCTAGAACCTTCAAAACATCGTCCCTTTCATTCTTCCCACCTCCTAAATAGGTGGGAAGTAATACTTCATCAACAAGAAGTATTAAATGCATCCAGTCTCCTCCAGCTTCTAATGAAGACCTTAAATAATACAACCGCACCCAGTCAGCCAGATTTCAGAGTCTTACAGCTGGAGCTACACCCAGGGCAGCGACAACAATAGGCACCAGAGAACTTAAGAAGAAAAAGATGTGAACAGACCCCAGCGTGTGATGAGCTAAAGGGAGGGGATGGTTTAGACTAGCTCTTCCCAGGGAGGAGCCTTTTTAGGGGCTCAGCCCTTGTCTCCTCAGCAGGAAACTGCCTACCTTTCTAATCCTATCTCTAGAACCCTTCTCGGAGCTGTGGACTGGTCTCCATTCTTCTCCAAAAGTCTCCACTCAGGCCACCTCCCTCTGTTAACCTGGATTTCCAAGGAGCCTTCTGATTGGTCGCCTCTTTTCTTGCTTTCTGCCCCCTCCCCCCATTCCTTCTTCCTCCCTGCCTGACTGTTCTCCCGAAATGCAAATCTGACTGGGTCTAAGGTCTGCAGTGGCTCCCATATGTGCGTGTGCGTGTGCATGCGTGTGTGTGTGTGTGTGTGTGTGTGTTAGTGTCCAAATCTTTCCAGATCTGACCCATGTTTCCTTACCCAGGCTCATCTCTTGTTGCCACTGGCTTGGGAGATATTTTAAGTTCCCCAGTCCCCCCTCTTCCTTGAGTCTAATTGATCTAAGCTCCTCTGATTCCATTTCGGATTTTCCATCCTTGAAGGCCCCATCAGCCCCATCCTTTCAAGGATATGAGCTTCTGGTGCATTAACTACGGACTCCGGGCTTTGCTGTCCCCTGTCCCTGAAGCTGGTACTGTGGTGTTGCCCTGCAAGGCAGGAGGGAGAGTCCTACCTTGAGGCATGCGGGTAAGGTGACCTGGGGACCAGGCATGGTAGAGTTCCACCCATACCTTCAGCCAAAGAACCTCTGGATGATGCCAGTCTTCTGCCAGCGGGGCTTTAAAAACCAGCTCACCTCTAAAGATCGTCATAGATTAGACTTCTAAGCTAGGCTTTGGAGGTTCAGGGAAGTCCCTGAAATTGTGCTATGCTCTCAACCATTGGCCAGAGATAGCATCAGCCCTTTGCCCACCACGGGCCAGTGTCCATTCAACCACATACCACTTAGGATGCCAAATCACAGCCTTCCCCCTGCGTCACCAATCGTGGCCTCCAGCAGCGGCCACTTGAAAAGGCAGTAGACCTGGGCTCTGCTTAGGGAAGTCAGCGTCTAGGTCAGACCCTCAGGGCCTGATCCCCAGACCTCCTACTGCACTCTGGGACCCCGGGTGGGGGCCCCAAGTGGCTTCAGTGCTCACTCTTCCTGGTACATGCAGACTGACGTCTTAGCCAACTCTTGTGGGAAGACGGGCAGGAAGGGAACGCAGGAGCAGATCCAACAAAGACGGCAACAGCAAGAACAACAAAAATGCCTTGGAGAGAAAGAGACAGGGGAAAAAAAAAATTGGAACAAGGCCGACAGTAGCCTCAGCCTCCGCTGTCACTGAGCAAAGTCAATTTCGTTGGTTTTTGCTCGGAGACATAGCAGTTCTTGACAGACGTGCTATGCATCCTGTCATTAGGGCTAAAGCAGTGTCTCCAGATGATTGGGAAAATTACAATTTTAACATCCCCTTTCCTCCTTCCAGCCTTTTACGTATTTTCCACTACACTAGCCTCTGGTTGCTCACAGTTAGATATAAATGAATTTTCCTCCTCTCTTTCATGCGTGTGCTGTTATTTGGGCTGCGCTGGGTGTGTACGCGTGGATCAAATCTATGCAAGGGAAAGAAAGGCAAAGCAACATATAAATGGGGAAAAAATAGGACAGCGAAAGACAAGAGATCCCCTTCTGGAAGCCGGGAATGAGGAGATTTACAGGCCCTGAGAGCTGTGGGTTTAACCATTATCTGCTGTTCTTACCACCTTCTATATGGCCCATGCCCTTTTATAATTGTCTTCTTTTTAATCTTTAAAATCTGGGCTGATACTCATTTTCTCTCCACTTTGCAGATGAGAAAACTGATATTCAGCGAGATCACTGTTGGCCCAAGGTCTGGAAAGGGGGTGGGGGCAGGTTCTAGACCCGTCCTTATGACTCAAGTCTGTCCGTTTAACTGCTGCTGTGTCGCTGTGGGTCCGCGGGGCACAGAGAGCGGGCAATTTGGCCTGCTCAGAGTCCCCCTTCTATGTAACTCACCCCAATTTCCCCTCTGGATGCTGCTCCGCTGCTGTGTGTCTATGATTAAGGTGAGGCTCCCCCCGCCCCCATCCCAAAGGCGCCCGGGTAGGCACATTGACCAAGGCCTGACCAATCCGAGCATTCTGACTCCCGGCCAAAGTGATGGGGTCCTGGATGGCTGTGTAAGGAAGCAAGGACAAGGAGGTTCATTTCTGAAATTCTTAAATGGGACGGTTAAGGAACTGGAGCACCTTTCAGGCTGGGGTTGCTAAAGGAGCATATTAGCTTCAAGCTCCGGGAGGTCTTGGCCAAAAAGAGGGAGAAGCCTGCATGGAAGACAGTGAACCAGATGAGAGACAGGAAGGGAGATTCTGCATGGGGTAGTCTGTATGCATCCAGCTCTTCCGGAGGCTAGAATCCCCCTCCAGACTTCTGAGCTCTCAGACAGGAGGGCTACCTGTCACCCATGAGAAGGAGGGCCCCCCGGTGAGGCAAAGTGAGCCGTTGGTGACTGTGATAATTGTAATTCAGAAGAGGAAATGGGCATTTGGTCTTTGTCCCTGTTTCTGGCACAGAGCTACTAAAACCCTTGGAATTTCCTCTTTTTTTTTTTTTTAAAGACATTTTATTTTATTTATTTGAAAGAGAGAGAGCAGGAGTGCGCAAAAGCGAGGGGGGAAGGGGCAGAGGGAGAGGTGGGCTCGCTGCTAAGCAGGGAGCCCAACTGGGCTGGGCTGGACTCAATCCCAGGACCCCCAAGATCATGACATGGGGCCAATGGCAGATAGCAGAAGCTTAACGGAGCCACCCAGGCACCCCAAACCCTTGGAATTTCCTAACTGATGACAGCGATAAAGGTGTCTTTTGTAATGTGAATGCGGTGACCTTTGGAAGTTCTAAGGATGGGGGCTGGTGGCCAGGAGAGCCCAGTTTGGGATTAGAGGGTTGGAAATTTTAGTCCGCTGGACTCGCGGCTGGCATCTGAGTATGCATGTGTGTTTGTGTTGGGGGGCAGAGTTGTGGTTCTGTGCCCTCCACCTGTGGGATCTGACACGATCTCCAGGTAGACGGTATCTGAATTGAGTTAGATTGCAGGGTACCCGCCTGGTGTCTGGAGAGTTGCTGGTAAGTATGGGGCACCCTCCCATGAATTGGGTTTGGGACCTGGACACATGTCGTATGGTATTGCCAATAGATTGGCCCATTTTTCACCTATCAAGTTTGCAATTCTCTGACCGCATGCGACAGAAAGTGACTTTCAAAAACTTAAGCAAAGAAAGAATATACTAGAAGGATATGAGGGAGCCTGTAGAGTACAAGAATAAGGTTTCTGAAAAAAGGGGGAACAAGAGCTGGGGGAGCTGGGTGGTGGGTTCGCAGGCACTCAGCAGCAGACCAGAATGAGCTGCAAACCTTCACGCCTGGCCTGGGGTGCAGATTCCCGGGAGGGAGTGTCTGATGGGCTGAGCTCAGGCTGTAAGCCTGCCCTTTGGTGGTGACATCATGATCGACAGCTCGACCAGGAGTGTGTCCCATGAAAGGACATTTGTTTTCCCAAAGCCACACTGAGCAGCTGGCCCCTGATAAGGAATATTGACGCAGGGATGCCGGGAGATCTGAATCACCGCTTCTCTGTCATTTGCATTGGTGAAGTTTGCTTTAAGATTGTTCTAGATTCATAACACAAGGGATTGGGTTATCAGATCTGTAGGAGCCTGCTCAGACATCATACTCAGAAATTTTGAGTGGGGCCCAAGTGAAACTAGAAGAAAAACACTTTTCTGAAACCAAGATTTTGCAGTATTCTGTGTGGGAAAAGCAAAAGGATACAACACGATTTTTCCTGCTCAACCCCCTTGCTACCAGGCAGACCAGAAGATGGGGAGGCTCTGGCATCTAAGGGCTGGGGTCAGGTGGCTGTCACTAGACCCCTCCAAGATTCATTTCTTCTCATTTACAAAATGGGGATATCCACTGCAGACTTGTACGGTGTGGTTAAAAGAGAAACATAGTTGCAACGGTGTGGAGTGCTTATGTCGGGGTCTGTGCTGAGAGCTCTTGACATCTTCCAATGGCGGATAGGAAATAGGCACCCAGCATCCAGCAGGGGCTTAATATAAATGATTTTCCCTTCCCTTTGCTTTTGGGCAGTGCTGTGGCTCCCTGAGAGCCATTTTCCCTGCCCTGCCCTGTCCACCACCCATACCTTCCTGGTCTCTGCCAGCCCAGCTGTTTGGATGCGAGCTGAGGATTACAGGTGCTGGAGGCAGAAAGTGACAGGTCTATCGATGTCCCTCTCCCTGTCCCTCTCCCCTGCAGCCAGTCTGGACAGGAGATCAGGTGTGAGTCCAAGGGTAGAGAGGGAAATTCAGACTTTTGGTGTGTGGAAGGTTCTGGAATCTTTCAGATAATCTATGGAGAAGGCAGATCCCTCCCTTTCCTTTTCAAAAGTCCTACGGTCAGTGTGTTTGAAACCGGCCAGCTGTGGGCTGCCCAGCTGACAGAGGCCACAGCTGGAGCAAGAGCATGGCTGGGTTTCTTCCAGCTGCAAACGAAGGGGTCAACACCTTGAGCGAACCCCCATGCCCCCCACCCCTTCAACCCTGCCAAAAAAGAGGCCCAGGCATCAGCTGGTGGACATGGTCCTGGAGTTCATCATCACTGAAAGGAAGGCGGGGGGGTGGGTATTATTTTAATTGGCAGCTGTGTCTGGATTTTTGTTTACGATAACCTGGGGAGGTGTGAGTGTGAGAGTGCGAGGGTGTGTGCGTGTGCCTGAGTGCACGTGTGTGTCAGGGAAGGCAGAAGGAGCGCGTGAGGGAGTCTGGGGGAGTGGCAGAGTTGGGGCCCCCGGGGGCAGCTATGGCTGTGTTGGCGGAGAGTGGGAAGGGCAGTGGCCGTCTTTGGGCCGCGGTCAGGGACCGAGGGACCGGTGCAGAGCGGGAAGGCCAGCGAACGTCTGGGGGTGGGGGGGAGGGCGGCAGGGGCACTCTGTACTGTGTGTGCACATGTATCTCTGACAATGGAATGTTCAGGAACCAGGAGCGGGACCAAATGCAAACGTGAGGCCATGGAAGGAGCCGGCGCGTGGCGCCCACGCGGGCAGGGGACAGAGCCTGAGCCGCCCTGGAGTGAGCCAGGGCACCAGCAGCAGACCTCCTGCCCGGCCAGAAATAGTTTCCGGGAACGGTGGTGTTTTCCCAGCTCTCGGCCAGCGGGGAGATAAAGCCGCCCGCATCGCTTGTCTTGGCTGCCTCTCAGCTGACACTGCTGACGGGCTGCTTTGATCTCGGGCTATCAGGGTCTAACCCTGCGCCCCGGGCCTGCTCTGCCAGCTCCGCCCGCCCTCACCTCTGGAAAGGGCATTCCATAAGGTCACTGCCAGGGGGGCGGGGCCCGGCCCAGCCCTTGTGCCTGGCTGGCCTTGGAGCCCTGGCGCTGGGTGCCATGAGGGCACGGTCTTTGATTCTCCTGCAGCGACGACACGGGCACCTGACTGGGGAAAATCCGCTTTGGAAGGGGAGACGTGTGACATGGCCCCCCCACTGAGAGCCCAGGGACCTTCCTGGGCTTGCCTTCCCTTGCTGGGGCGGCCTGACGCCTCTGGTGGATGGAAAGAAAAGAGGAAAGCCCCCCAGAGAACTCGCTTTCTTGTCTTAAGGCTGTGGCTGAGTCACTGGCGACCCTAGGCAGGTCTGATTTCTATCTGGACCTCGGATTCCACCTCCCAGCTCATAAAAGGCAAGCACTTTTCTAAGTACAGAAATCTCTCTTCAGATAAAATTACCTACAGAAATCCCATACGTAAAGCAGATTAATGAGGAGTGGAACTGGAGGGGAAATGGTGACCTGGAACCCAAATGCTTGGCTTTGCCCTTGACCTCTGTTCTGTTTGGCGTCCTAGATTCCTAGGGTTCCTGCAAAGATGTACCACAATGTGGGCTGCTCAAAACAATGGAGTTTTATTGTCTCTCGGTCCTGGAGGCCAAAAGTCTGAAATACAGATGCTGGCAGGGCCGTGCTTCTTTTGGGACCCAGAGGGGAAGAATCCTTCCATACCTTCTCTTAGCTTCTGATGGTTCGTCACAATTCTTTGGCCATCCTTGGCTTGGAGATGTAGATGTGTCATTCAGTCTTCCCCATCTTTCCATGGCCTTCTTGTCTTCACATCATCTTTCCTGTGTGAGTATGAGGGTGTGTGTCCAGATTTCCTTTTCTTATAAAAAGGACACTGGCCCTATGGACCTCCTTTTACCCTGATGAGCTCTGTGAAGACTAGTTCCCAATCAGGTCACATTCAGAGATACTGGGGAATAAGGAAGGCCACAGCCTAGTTTTTTTTTTTTTTTTTTTTCATCGGGACACCAGCCAGCTCATAATACCCACTATAACTTTTCCAAATTTCAGGTTTCTGACTCACAGGATCTGTGAGCATAACGAAATGCGGGTTTTTTATCATGGCGAGTTTTGGGGCGATTTTGTGAGTGCGAAAAGTGTTTGATGAAAAGCGTGCATCAAAAGGTGCTCCAACCAACACCTTCCTCTGTTCTGCTGCCTTCTCTGAGCCTAGTCTCCTCATCAGAAAAATGGGAGATTTTTTTGGCTGCAGGGATCTCTGCATGGACACTGACACCCCTAGTAGGTTTTCCATAAAGGTCTTTTCTCACCAGTCTCTTTTCCTCAATCCCTCTCCACCGCAATGCTCCTGAGAATTTGTGGAATGGATCTGAGTTTCTGAACTCTGTGGGAAGCGCCTGGGTCCCAGGAACCAGATCCTTATTTCATGCCTACTTGGGTGAGGGAATGCGTTGCCTTGGCAAGTTCCCTCATTTGGAGTCCATTCTCTGCTCAGACTTTCAAGACAATTTAGTCTGAGCTAACCTTGGTTTCTTGTTACCCACGAGAACCAAGGCTCATGCAAAGGCTGTGCGGAGTGCCTCTGACATCAAACAGCAAGTACCCTGCTGCATTCTGAGGGGCTGAGCAGAGAGAAATTAAAACCATACCCACTCCCTTTCCCTGTAAGCACACACACATAATTTCATTACAGCCGGAATGAAATGCTGCAGGCCAAACGTGTTTGGGGCTTGGCTGAACCCAGAGTGCTCTTGGAAGACCTGGGTCTGCGGCCCCAACCAAAGAGGGAGCTTTGTTTGGTTCCTTTCCCTCTACCTTATCTCTGGGTGATCCAGACACATGGGGCTGGCGTGAGGGCCTTTGATATTAAACGTGTGTATGGGTGGGGTTTTTTTTTTTTTAACTTAAAAAAAATGTAGTTAATGAATCATTGAACATCATTAAAGAATATAGTAAACTATATGTATAACCTAAAATTGATCATTTTCATTATTTTTAAGCATACAGTTGGCGCCCATTATATGCATTCATATTGTTGGCAATCATCTCCACTGTCCATCTCTAACACCTTTTCATCTTCTCAAACTGAGACTCCCAGCCCCTGACGACCATGACTCTTCTATGGCATCTCGATGACTCTCACAGCTCTAGTGCCCCCCGTATCAGTGGAATCATACCATGTTTGTTCTTTCGTGACTGGCTAATTTCACTCAGTGTAATGTCTTCAAGGTTTATCCACGTTGTAGCAGGTATCCGAATTCCCTTCCTCCATGAAGATACCACTGTATGTAAAGACCATGTTTTGTCTATACATTCATCTATCCATGAACTTTTGGGATGTTTTCCACTATTGGGCCATTGTGAGTAATGCTACCATGAACATTGATGTACAAACACCAGTTTTGAGTTCCTGCTTTCAGTTCTTTGGGGCATATACCCAGAAGTGGAATGGCTGGAACAGGTACAGATGGATATTTTGAGAGTGCCTAGGAGAACTAAAGATCTTGGATGCCCTTTGAGAATTGGACAATAGTTCTATGAGCTCCCCTTTTCTCTCAATGATGCCATATGCACATGCTCTCCAAATTTAATACAATATTGGTCCCCCAAAGTCTTCCTGAAGCTCAGGCTGAAAATCTCATGAATTGAAAGAGCCAGAATATTTTTTAAGTGATTTAAAAAAATAGTCATATAGTATAGTAATAATAATAATAACAACAATAATAAAATCTAATATGCATTGAGCACATTATGGTTAAGGCACTGTCCAAAGTACTTTGCATTTACCATATAATTTTATCTCTACAATGATCTTATGGTGTAAGTACTGTTAATACCTCCATTTTAGGGGCATCTGGGTGGCTCAGTGCATTAAAGTATCTGCCTTCGGCTCAGGTCATGATCCCAGGGTCCTGGTATCGAGCCCCGCATTGGGCTCTCTGCTTGGTAGGGAGCCTGCTTCCCTCCCCACACCGCTTGCCACTCCATCGACTTGTGGTCTCTGTCTGTCAAATAAATAAATAAAATCTTTAAAAAACCCTCCATTTTACAGATGAGTAAACTGAGGCTACATGACTTACCCAAGACCTAGGAGCTAGGAGTTGGGATTGAAACTCACATCAGTCTGATTCAAGGGCACCGTCTTTGAAATGCTGAAATTTGTAGCTTTCATTATGATGTCAGGGGTGCTTTCATGAAACTGTGATATATTGAATGTTGAGCATCACCACAAGTCCCACAGTTTCATTCAATAACATTCATTGGCAACTTCTACATACTTAACCTTGGGCTGTAGTGATGAATGGGACTTGGTTCTTGTCTTCAAGGCACTTAAAGTCTATTAGGGAGACCAAGATGCACAAGATCAAGTTATTTTAGCTGCAAGCAATCAATATAAAAGCAGATTCCACTAGCTTGAGCCTGAAAACTGCTTACACACCTTGAAAGGGGAGTAGAATACCTTACCTAATGGAAAGAAGGAAGACAGGAATCAGGAATCAGGAATCAGAGACTAAAATAAGGATTCATTGCCTTCTCCTTGTTCTCTGTTCCCCTCTTCCTCTCTGTCTTCCATTTGCCCATACCTGAATTATTATCTTAGGCTCCCACCATAGACACCTCCCAGGTGGTGGGAGAGATGTCCTCATGCATCTTCAAACAGCATCTTGGTCCACAGATGAAGCCCAGGGAAGGGCTCTGATTGGCCCATTTTGGTCATGTGCCCTTGGTTGTCCACTCGTTGTCATAGCCTGGAGTTCTGTGATAGACCAGGCATAGGAAATGTGCCCATTCCATGGTCAGAGGCGCACAAAAAATGGGATGGAAGTG
Organism: Mustela lutreola; assembly: GCF_030435805.1. NCBI lineage: Eukaryota > Metazoa > Chordata > Mammalia > Carnivora > Mustelidae > Mustela > Mustela lutreola. The sequence goes on along the minus strand of NC_081300.1, from coordinate 91,178,531 downwards.
ATCCCTGAGCAGGCATAAAGCTATCACAGTCTGTTCCAGAAATCATCATTAATGTTGTCATCAAGATTTCTTGTTCATAAAAAACAACCCCTACAAACTGTCATCGGAAGGGATGAGAATGGGGAACCCGAAGACCAAGATTAGATGTTACTTTCTCTGTCTTCCTAAGATCATATGGTACCTGACCTTTGTTCCTCTCTGTTTGTCTGTTCCTTCCTTCTTGTCCTTTTGTTGAAGAATAGTTTTCTCTGATCAGCCCCCAATGGATGGTAGTGGCCACTTCAGCCCCAACCGTACATGGCTGCTTTCAGTTCCAGCATCTGGTACACACTGACCAGGGTCTCCATGTTTCTGGTTTTCTGGGAGAAAGAGTGGATTGATCCAGCGAGGGTCGAAGATCTACTTCCATTCTGAATAGCAATGGGCTGATGAAATAGGGTTACATGGTACTACTAACTAACTAATAATAAGTACACCTCTCCCACAACGTTGTTAGTAATGATCGTGTGGACACAGTGGGACTCCTAGAAGATGTACATTCTTAGGATAGAAATAGTGGGCACCTGGGTGGCTCATTTGGTTAAGAATCTACCTTAGCCTCAGGTCATGATCCTAGGGTTCTGGGATTGAGACCCACATCAGCCTCCTTGCTCAGTGGGGAGTCTGCTTCTCCCCCTCCCTCTGCTCATGCTCTCTCTCTTCCTCAAATAAATAAATAAAAATCTTTGGAAAAAGAGGGGCCACCTGGGTGACTCAGTGGGTTAAAGCCTCTGCCTTCAGCTCAGGTCATGATATCAGGGTCCTGGGATCGAGCCCCGCATCGGGCTCTCTGTTCAGCAGGGAGCCTGCTTCTCCCTCTCTCTGTCTGCCTCTCTGCCTACCTGTTATCTCTCTCTTTCTGTGTCAAATAAATAAATAAAAATAAAATCTATAAAAAAAAACATCTGGAAAAAGAATAGTAATTGAAGTATCCAAAAATTTAGAACATGATCGGGCTCCTTGCTCAGTGGGGAGCCTGCTTCTCTCTCTGCCTCTGCCTGCTGCCTCTGCCTGCCGCTCTGCCTGCTTGTGTTCTCCCACACTCACTCTCTCTCTCTGACAAATAAATAAATAAATAAAATCTTTAAAAAAAAAAGATTAGAACATGGAAGGAGGAGGAAGTAACTTTTTCAGGAGGATTTAAAAAAGCCCTTTGTCCAATGAGAGTCAACTTCTGGGTTAGGTTTTGAAGGATGAAGAAGAGTTTTTCTCAGGTATGTGTGTTAGTCAGGGCCGGTGAGGTTATGATGGAGTAACAGACAGACCTCAGAATCTTAGCAGCTTGACACAACAAAAGTTGGCTTTTTGCTAGCCCTGTGTGTCTATCACTGATTGGTGAGGACTCTGCTCTACACCATTACTCAAGAACTCAGCCTGATTAAAGTGCTGCCGTCTTGTAACCTTGCCATATAGAGATCTGGCCTTGTAGGTCCCTGTGACAGGAGAAAAGAGAGGCTGGGTGATCTCTGGTGAACTTTTCATTGCCTCAACCTGGAACGTAGCTTCTACCTGCAGTTTGTTGGCTAGAACTTGTCCCATGGCCTCAGCCATCTGCAAGGGAGTAGGAAATATAGAGGAGCGAATGGAATATTTGGGGGACATGACTCTGTCTGCTTCCCTGGATAAACAGAGAGATCATTTTCAGTCAAGACAATGGTTCTCAACCAGGGGAGGCTTTACCCCTCTACCTAACATTTGCAATGTCTGGAGACAGTTTTGGTTGTTACAATTGGGGGTACTCTTGGCGTCTAGTGGGTAGAAGCCAGGGATGCTCTTAAATATCCTATAATGAACAGAACAAGCCTCCCAACAAAGAATCAACAATAGTCATTAGAATGATCAATTATCAATAATTACCAATGATCGAATATCAATATCAATGGTCCCTCTGACCAAAATGTCAGTAGTGCTGAGGTTGAGAAGTCTTGGATCAAACGAACACCTTAAACAAAGGGACAGTTAGGAGAACACATGGTGGCTTGGGAGAAGTGACATGGCAGAGTAGTTAGAAATTGGGCTTCTGGAATCTGTCAGTCATGGGTTCAAATTCAGCCTCCTCTGCTTACCAGCTGTATGACCTCTGGTGAGCTGCTTCCCGCCTTAGTAGAATCCCCTTAGTCCCATTGCCTGACATTTGGAAAGTCTCAGCAATGGCAGCTGCGTTATGACAATTACACCTTTTTTTGGAGGGGGGTTCAGATCCAACTAAATGTGTGCACAAGAGGTACATCTAAATTAAAAGTATGCAGAATGGCATATAAAAATATATGTGGTGAATATAAACAAAATCAATCTGGCTTAACTCTATTGAGCATACATGTAACAGACTTCGTAGAACAGGTGTTACTAGAAATGGAGACGGCCACCATAGAGTGTCTAACATGCAAAGCCATGGGAGGTGTGACTGGGAAGACTGGGAACCCCCAGAAGTTGAGCCAGAGATGGGGCCAGCTCTTGAACACGATGTATGTGAGCTAACTTTGTGAAATTCAAGTGAAATTCACATAACATGCATTTTAAGTGTACACCATTTTTTAAAAAAGATTTTATTTATTTGACGAAGAGAGAGAGAGATCACACATAGGCAGAGAGACAGGCAGAGAGAGAGAGAGGGGGAAGCAGGCTTCCCAGCAAGCAGAGAGCCCGATGCGGGGCTCAATCCCAGGACTCTAAGATCATGACCTGAGCTGAAGGCAGAGGCTCAACCCACTGAGCCACCCAGGTGCCCCTAAGTGTACACCATTTTAAGTACACAATTCAGTGGCATTTGGTAAACCCGCCACCTCTGTCTAGTGTCAAAACTTCTTCATTATTCCGGAACACCCTATGCCCATTGAGTACTCACTCTGATTCCCCCGTCCCAGTCCTAGGAAACTGCTAATCTACTGTCTTTCTCTTTAGACTTTCCCATCTCCAACATTTCATGTAAATGGAATCATACAAGACGTGACCTATACCTGGCTTATTTCACTTAGAAAAATGTTTTCGAGTTTCGTCCATGTTGGGGCGTGTTTACCATCTCATTCCTATTTATGGATATGTAGTATTCCATTGTGTGGCTGGACCACATTTTGTGTATCCAAATCATTGACACTGGGCTGTTCCCACCTTTTGTTTACTGTGAAGAGTGCTATCATGAACATTCATGTGCAATGAGTGAGGATATGTTTTCATTACTCCTGATACTTACCTAAGAGTAGACTTGTTGGGCCATATGATAATTTTATGTTGAACATTTTGAGGAACTGTCAAATTATTTCCCCCAGTTTTTGAGCTCATTCTCTGCTAGGCACCGTGTTCAATGCTTTAGATCAAGTTACTCCATCCTGGCAACAACTCCGTGAAGTTGGTTACTGTTAACATCCCATATTCTAGTTAAGGAAACTGGGGCAGAGAGAGGTTAAGCAATTTGCCCAAAGCCACACAGCCACTAAGAGAGACAGAGGCAGGAAAATGGGACCCATGGAAGGGTTTTGATCAGAGAAACTGATCAGATTTAGTTCTTCATTTTCCTCTCACTTTCTCCTGCAGCATTTTCGAGGACCAACTCTGGGGCGAGAGATGGTGGAACTGGTTTGGTAGGAGTTTGATGGCAGGAACAAAAATCATGTCACCACTCCTGGGAGAGTTTCATTTCCTCTCATGTGCTGGGAGATGGACACCCAGGAGGTGTAGAGATAAACATGGCGAGAACTTGCTTTCTTACTACATCACCAGACTGTTTGACAAGGCTGGGAAAGAACCTGGGGCTGGGACAGCTGGGACAGAGCAGCCTGGTTGGGACGAGCGCACTCAGGGAAGCAGTGACATCACCAGCACCCCATTTTCTTCTGCCTGTTTATAGTTTCACCCCCAAGAGCCCCCAGGGTGTCAGGACATTCCTCAGCTATGTGGAGTTCAGTGTGTGGATGTGTGCACAGATGTGGGTAACAGGGACATGTGGGAGCTTGGAGTCTAACTCTTTCCCCCTACGTGCACGACGGTGGGGTTCAGGGTATGTTCATCCACTTCATGGACATACCCCGTTCCCTCTTTCCTCCGCAGGACAGAGCCATCTGTCAGGAAGAACAGGTTAGACTCTCCATGGTGACGTCAACCATGAGTCACTTGCGAACTTTTATTGAGCACCTACTGTGGGCTTGCCTTGTTCTAAGCATTTGGGAGTCAACAGTGAAGGAGGAGCAAAGTCTCTGGCTCTCGGCATCTCTTCTGTGAGACAGACTGATGGGAAGCAGGCAGACAGAGCTACAGGATGCCAGAGGTGCTGGGGGATGTGAAGGGCAAAGGGTGATAGACAGAGGGAGGATGCTGGTTTGGATCAGGTGCAAGTGTCCTGCAAATAGGTCCCCGTCCTAATCACTGAAACCTGTGATGGTGTTACCTTCCAGGGCACAGAGGACTTCACACATGTGATTAAGTGAAGGACCTTAAATGGGGGGATTATCCTGGATTATGGGGGGAATGATGTCATCATAAGTTCCTTGTGGGGAACTTAAGGGAACTCCTGTCCTAAAGGGGACAGGAGTGTCAGAATCGAGGAAGGGAATGTGATGACAGAAACAGAGGTCCCAGTGATTGGGGGCCAGGAGGTGAGGAGCACAGGCAACCTCCAGAGGCTGGAAAAGGCCAGGAAACAGACTGTACCCTAGAGCCGGTAGGAGAAATGCAGCCAGGACAACCCATTTTAGACTTCTGATCTCGAGGACTGTGTGACAATAAAGTTGTGTGTGTTTTAAAATATTTTATTTTGGGGGGTGCCTGGGTGGCTCAGTGGGTTAAAGCCTCTGCCTTCAGCTCAGGTCATGATCCCAGAGTCCTGGGATCGAACCCCACATCGGACTCTCTGCTCCGCAGGGAGCCTGCTTCCCCCCTCTCTGTCTGCCTCTCTGCCTGTCAAATAAATAAATAAAATCTTTTAAAAAAATATTTTATTTTTTTTTACTTTTAGAGTGACAGTGTGCACAGGAGTGGGGAGCTGAGGGAGGAGGGGCAGAGGGACAGAGAGAGAGAGAAGAATCTTTTTTCTTATTTTTAAGATTTTATTTATTTGAAAGAGAGAGAGAGAGCATTGTGAGTTTGAGAGAACACGAGCATGGGGAGGGAGAATACGAGAGGGAGAGGGAGAAGCAGACCCCCCTGCTAAGCAGGGAACCTGACGTGGGGCTGGATTCTAGGGTCCTGGGATCAGGGAGATGCTTAACCAACTGAGCCACTCAGGCACCCTGTGAGAGAGAAGAGAATCTTAAGCAGGCTCCATGAGATCATGACCTGAGCTGAAACCAATAGTCAGATGCTTAACCACCTGAGTCACCCAGGTGCCCCTGAAACTGCTGTTTTAAGCCCCTAAGTTTATAGTGACTTGCTTTGGCAGCCGTAGAAAACTAATATAGGCTTCAATGAGGTAAAGACCCAAGACTCTGGAGAAGAGCATTCTGGGTAGAAGGAATAGCAAGTGCAAAGGCCCTGAGGCACAAAAGTAAGGTAGTGCAGCAAGTGCTGTGATAGCGATAGTGTCTGGCACACTGTGGGAACACACCGGACGGCCAGCGCATTTGAGAATGGGTAACCATGGAGGAATTGCTGGAGGGGAGAGCCTGCTTGGACTAAACCCGCAAAGGCTGCTTCTTGAGAACACTGGTCCTTGAGTCCCATTGACCTGGGTTCCGATCCTGACTCTGCCACTTACAAGTGATGTGGCTTTGAGCAGGCGAGTTTCTCTTTTCAGATCTGCTTCCTGATCTGTTGGAAAGGTTAACAGTAATACCTGGTGGCATTGTGAGCAAATCTTATAAAATCCTCTGCCCGGTCTGTGCCACCTTTTAGGTGCTCAGTTCATGTTTGAAACGATGATGACAAGCATGGAGAATAGGGAAGGCTTCTTGGTTGCGAGGAACAGCTTGGGAAAAGGCCAGGAGGTCAGAGACTGTCCTGATGACCTGACGCACCATTATTCCGTGATCACATAAATTTATGAGGCTTCTGTAGATCTTTCTTCTCTGCCTTCCCATTGGGTGTTGCCTGTGGGGTCTGAGGCCACTGCCCTTGTGCACCTGTCCCGGGAAAGAGGTTTCTGACCAGTGGTGTGATTGGAAGACCAGCTCCTGGCTGCCCATCTTGCTTGGAGCCAATCCCTAGAGCATGGGTGAGAGTAGGGGAGTGATTCCTTGCAGGCTGGCCCGCCCATGAGTGGAGGGCCTTGGAAGCCAGAAGCAGAGGTAGTCAAACAGGCTCTTCTTTCTTTTTTTAAGATTTTATTTATTTATTTGACAGACAGAGATCACAAGTAGGCAGAGGCAGGCAGAGAGAGAGGTAGGGAAGCAGGCTCCCCGCTGAGCAGAGAGCTGAAGGCAGAGGCTTTAACCCACTGAGCCACCCAGGCACTCCCAGGCTCTTCTTTCATAGGCTGGTCACCTGCCCCATGCTGGCTCCGCCAGCCTCCAGGCAAGTTACAACTGTGACCCTGCCCACATAGGGGGCAGTTTGGGTCCCATCACAGGCCTGCCAACTGTATGCAAACATATTTGCCTGAGCACATCTTTCAGCCCTTTTGCCGCCTTTGGGTTTCTGTAGGCAAATGCTGTGCCTTGATCCTTCTTTTCTTTGCAGGTTATGCAAATACTCTTTTGAGATATGCTCCAGCGGTGGGGCTGATGAGTCAGGACCGGTTGTTGAGGGCAAAGGATGAAGGAGGCTCGGCGGGTGGGCATCCTGGAGGATGACTGTGTTTGGGAAAGGGACAGTGTGAATGACCTGTATGTGCCCTGGCTACTCAAAGTGTAGGTCTCAGCATCCCCGGGAACTGAATCTGCACTTTAACAAGATGCCTAGAAGTTGTGGGCTCGTATAAAAGGTCCCGAGGCACTGATTTGGCTGGTGGATCTCACACGTCACTGCTCATTAGAAATCCCCCACTTTGAAAAGTGCTCACAGGTTCCATCCCGGAGATTCTGACTTCATTGGTCTGAGATGCGGCCTTCACATCAACATGCTCCCCAAACTCCCCAGATAATTCTGATTGAGAATCACTGATTTTACTTACAGCAGTGGTTCTGAAATCTTTGCAGGCTTCAGAGTCACTTGGAAGAAAGCTTAAAACACAAACTGTTGGGCCCCTCCCAGCGGCAGGCTGGTAAATGTTGCTGACCACAGGCTCTCTGGAGTGGGCACAGGGCCAGGGCGAGGAGACCTGACCTGAAGCTGGTGTCCGTGGTGTACTTATTCCCACGGTGGCTCTTCATGATCCAGGGCAAGCTGGCTCCATGGGCCACATCCACAGGTTTCTGGTTCTGTGGGTGGGTCTGGGGACCGACCCGAGAATTTGCATTTGTCACCAGTGCCTCGGCCAGGTCCAGGCTACAGCTCCAGGGACCCCTGGAGAACCAGAGACCAGAGAACCAGAGACCCCACTTTGAGAACCACTGGGTTAGATGAGCGTTTGGAAGCACGGACCCTTGAGAGCCAACGCTAATCAATTTGTAGCTGCTTGGAGGGCAGTGTTGAGTAGGATCCTGAGGCTGTGTCAGGCCTCGTGAGAAAAAGCGCCATGATCCGTTAGTCACGCCGGCCATGGGCACAGGGTAGAGGCATTGCCTGGATCTCTGAGTGCTGCTTTATGGTTCCTTCATAGAAAATAGGAGGAAGGAGTGTAGGCTGGATGGAGTTCTGGTCTACGGCCATACCACCCTGAACGTGCCCCATCTCGTCTGATCTCAGAAGCTAAGCAGGGTCGGGCCTGGTTAGCGCTCCGATGGGAGGATGGATGAGAGTTGCGTCTCCGGAGGACACAGGGCAGTTGAGAAGGACAGCTTGGTGTGCGACAGGCTTTCTTAACTTCCTGAGCAGTGCTCGGGAATATCTGAGAAAGTGGGCACGGAAAATTCAGTTCCGAAGGGCCCCTGGGGAGATCTATTTTAGTGAAATGCCTTCATTTCAGAGAAACAGCATCCCAGAAAGGGACGGGCTGTACACACACACACACACACACACACACACACACCCCTCCTCTGTTGGGACTCATGTGGGCAAAGCTCTCCTATCTCAAAACCACATCGGAGAAGACATTTGCTGGGAAAAGTCGGCAGGCCTTCAAGGGCACCCGCCGAGGAAGGGAGTCGATCAGGCAGAGACCGTGAAGGAAGTTTTCTCCAGCCCCATCGGGCCCGCCGGTCCTTGAACTCCTAAAGCATTCCAGGAGCAGAGAGCTGGAAAAACAGAAGGGAGGGCCCCTGAAGGTGGGGTGATGGGAGATAAGAGATCACCACTTCCATCTCCTCATTTCCTCGGCTTCCCCAGACCCAGGCTGTATATAAACTGTATGCAAATGTGTTTACTTTACATTTTCCTTCAGTCCTAGTCATTCGGCTGTCCAGAGCTGCCTCGACATGTCCATCACATTAAAGAAACAAGCGTTTTGAGTGGAAATAGTTCAGATAAACAGACACGATGTTATGACATATCAAAACGGCCCAAACGTGGGAAGCGGTGGCGGGGGGCGGAGGGGGCGGTGGCCGGAGGAGAAGGAGGGGAGGCAGCGCCGCAGGAAGTAGATCTGTGTACCCAGGCCCATGCTCCATGCTCTGCATGGTCAGCTGAAAGCAAAATGGGTTTTTTATGACTTCGGCTGCATGGGGAGGAAAGTCACCCTCCTTGGCCGGCATTAAGGCATTTCGTCAGCTGAAGGGAAGGCCCGCCTGGTCCCATAGGATAACCTCTTCTTTCTGGTGTCCCTGCTGATTCCGCAAGAGGAAATCAGGCAAGGAAAGAAAAGACAAACCCTCCGGATTAACTTAATTAGCGAGGCGGCCACCAGTTGCTTGGCTGAATCTAACAGCGGGTTTGAAGGTTGTCCCTCAGGCATAAGGGAATACGCTGGTTCCTGGGTAGGGGTGGGGGGTGTCAAAGTGCGTGGGAGGAGGGGTGACGTGGGCATCAGTCTGCGTTCCCACATCATGAGTGGCTTGTGATTTGGTTTGGGGGTAAGTAATACCATTGCCAGTTCCGTAACCCAAAGTACGAAAAATGTGTTTGGAGAGATGTTTGAGTCTCTTTCCCGTTTTTCCACCCGTTTTTGCATCTCTTACCACCTCTAAACACACACACACACACGCGCGCACAATACATTTTGTTGCACTCTGTTTAGTTCCCAAGCCATGGATTGATGGGAGTCTAAAAGAATAATTGCGTTGTCCTTAAAAGAATGCTTACTACTTACTGAGCACCTACTGTGTGCCAACCACGATGGGCTTAGGTCATGGCCATTCCCGACATAACCCTGCAAGCTGGGAGTTACTTACCCCGGGTGGCAGGTGAAGCTGCTGGGGCTCAGAGAGGTGAAGGGTCACACCCATGGCCACACAGCTGGTGAGCGCAAAAGCCGCAACTCAGACTCAGGTGTCTGGCTGGCTCCAAAATCGTTTTTTTTGTTGTTTGTTTGTTTGTTTGTTTTTTCAGCTATATCAAGTATTTGGTTAAACTCCAGAGGGTGTGTGGCAAGGTAGTGGGCAGGGGTGCTGGCCGTGGTGGTGGTGGTGGTGGGGAGGGGGTGGTTTGGCGGTGCTGGGAGCTGTCAGCCAACTCAGCCAGGCTGAACTTGTCCACCCCCGAAATGCACTTGCTTAGGAAAAGAACCACGTGCTTTTCCAAATGTGGGACAAGCCAGCAGCTGCCTCGGGGGTGTGCTTGGAAGATGTTGGCAAGTCCCCCGTGGCTCAGAAATGTCTCCCACTGCCACCTGTCACACGGCCTCAAATTCCACCATCAGAGAGGTATGCCCCTGGGCTTTAATTAAAGGCGTTTTCGGGCATGGTTTAAGGGTGAGTACACCCTCCACCCTCCACTTTGCCTCCTCTTCTGCCCTCTTGGCAGGGGCCTTGTTGGGTGGCTTCATGGTAGAGGTGTCCTGGGAGATGGGAGGAAACCGGGAGTGGGGAAGTCGGCAGGGAGGTGGGCCGACTGGCGATAGACCCCAAGGCCCGTGAGCGACCACTGAGCGGAGTGTGGGGGCCGTGCGCAGACAAAGGTCTGTGTGTTTCCCAGAGAGAGGGCCTCCGCTGCCTCCACCTGTCCCACTGCCAATCCCGACTGGTGGGTTTTATGCTGGAACCCTAAATAACCATGGTAGCGCAGGGGAAAGCCCGGACTTTGTCATAGGGTCGCATAATGTCACAGCTGCTGCTCACCAAGTCTTGAACTCGTGGTTAGTCATGTTCTTTCTTGGCCTTTTTTCCCATGATTGCACCACCTGTAGGATTATTCTCTTAATATTTCCCTCTGAAATGACTCACTTGAAAGAGAAATAAACATCTATTTTAAGGCTAGCACGCATGAGTTTCCTCACCAATAAAGGATACGGATGAATCCAAGCCCTCTCTAGCTTTTGTGCAGCAAATGGAAGGATTTTTTTTTTTTTTTTAAGAGGAAGACCCGCATTCACGAAGCATTTTAAAAAAGGAAGACATCTGTGTATACATCCTTGAGTCTGTATCACTTACAGTTTGATTTCCAAATTGTTTTTTTTTTCTGCTACAAGTTAACATAACAATTATTAGAATAAAAATTAGTTAGCTCTCATTCAGATACTACCGTAAATCATATCATATGATGGTATCATATCTTGCCCCCAACTCCCATTCTAGGTTTGGAGAAACTGAGGCTTTAAGATAGAAAACTTGTACAGGGCTCACAGCTGGCTGGAGGCAGGGCGAGGCCTAAGGAACATTTTGGAAAGACGTCTGACGAGCACTGGACAGGGAGTCAGGAAGCCTGGCTTGAGCTCCAGATCTGAGAGCGAAAGCACTTTCTGTTTCCCCTCTGGGCCTCGAGTTCCCCGACTATGAAAGAAAAGAACGATGTTAGTCGGGGCCCTTAATTTGGGAGGCCTAGGAAGGGGAGGGGCCTAAGGATAAATTTGAAGTTCTTGGAATTTTTTTTTTTTTAATCCGGGTAAGATTCACATCATGGAAAAGTAACTATTTTCAAGCAAACCATTCGGTGGCATTTAGTACCTTCACAATGGTGTGTGATCCCCACTTCTGCTTCCAGAACATTCTCAGCACCCCAGCACCCTAACTGTTCATACCCATGGAACAGTTAGTACCCCCCCCCCCCCCATGTTCCTCCCCAGCCCCTGGCAGCCAGCGATCTGCTCTCCATCTGAATGGATTTGCCTGCTCTGGCTATTTCATAGGAATGGGATCATACACTATGTGGCCTTTGAGGGAGAAGCAGACTCCCCACTTTGCAGGGAGCCCCGCTCTACCCCGACTCCGGGACTCCGATCATGACCTGAGCTGAAGGCAGACGCCTAACCCACTGAGCTACCCCGGAGCCCCAGGACTCTATTTCTTTTTATGGCTGAATCATATTCTGTTGTATGGATAGACCACGTTTTGTTTATCCGTGCATCTGATAACAGTGGGCTGTTCCCACTTTTCAACTCTTGGCGATCAAGGCTGCCATGAATGTCCGTGTGGGAGTTTTTGTGTGAACATGTTTTCATCTCTCCTGGGTATGTAGCTAGGAGGAATAATGGAATGGCTTGGGGTCTATAGTAACTCTATTCTTAACATTGTTGGGGCATTCCGGGATTTTTTATGTATGTGTTTGAGCGTGTGCATTTAAGGAGATGGGTCTGAGTTTTGCTTTCGCTTTTGTTTTCTTTTTTTAAATCAGATTCCCCAGGAACGGTAAGCGGTGGAGGAAACAGCCCTCTTGACCCTCAGCTCCGTGGCTCCACACATGGAGACGGCCTCACTTTCCTTCCTGTCTTGTCCAGCGGGCTTTGACCAGCCTACCCTATGCCAGACAGTGCACTGGGCCCCAACAGTCAAATGGAATGTGCTTCTTTTGGGAGCAGAGGTGGAAGCCCCTGGAGTCAGGGCGGCTTCCTGGAGGAGGCGGCACCAGCTGAATCTAGTGACAGCCAGGCAGGCCAAGGGGTGGGAAGGGCTGAGTGAGGAGATAGTGCTTCCCAGTCCCCTTGGCAGGGATGGAGCCCACGGGAGCCGCCTTTCCTTCCCGTGGTAGCTCAGAGGTTTTGGAAGCACAAGGGCTCATCAGCGTGACAGATGCGGGCCATTACTCTGATTGCCGCTGAAAGCAGTGGCCGGGGCCCAGGGCACGTCTGCGGATTACTCAGGCCCTCGTCACCCCCCGCCCGCCACCCCCACAGGGAAGCGGGGCCCCTGCAGAGGGTCTGCCCCCACACACCCCAGAGGCAGGTGTTCTGCAAGCTTCCCACACAGGCCTGCCAAAATTGTCCTCACGCTATGTGGCAGGCACACACGCACGCAGACATGCCGTGTTGTCCTCTGTCTCCCCCGTCCCAGAGCAGCTGGAACGGCCGCTGGGGGTCTGCGGGGGTTGTGAGGGCAGTGGGGTCTGTGGGCCCTGGCTGACCACAGGCCTTGGGCCCCTGGCTTCTCCTGCCTGTGTGTCCCCTGGGGTGTCGCTGTTTTGGGCACTTTCTTAGGACATGACAGGCAGGCTCTGGTTTCGCGGAGAATTTGGAGGGACAGTCACGCAGCGCTTTGTTGGATGGCTGGGCCTAGAGACTCGTGTGGTTACCATGTTATTTATGGTGCCCTCCTGACTCCAGTCTTATATTAAGCCTCTGGGTGGGGCGTTGTGCCTTGACCGATCAATCAACCAACCAGCCCTACGGGTTGATGAACCAGGGTTTACCAGCTACTTCTACGTTCTCTTACAAGAGGGCCAAGCACTGTTGGAGAAGCTGTGGGAAACGGGCTGGTCTGTTTTTTTATTATGGTCTGTGTGTTTTATTAGTCACTTTTCATGTGATATAGTTGATTTTACCATGGATTTTTTTTTTTTTTTTGATGCTCAAGTTTCAGTAAAAAAATGTGTAACATGAAATTTACCATCTTACCCATTTTTAAGTGGAAGGTTCAGTAGTGGTAAGTATATTCACCCTGTCGTGTAACGAATTGGTGGGACAGATCTCCAAAACCTGCGTAATTGAAATGGTACCATTAAATAACAATGACCCCGGCTCCTGTCTCCTCCAACCTCCCCACAGCCCCTGGCAACCAGCATTCTGCCTTCTGTCCCTATGAATCTGCCTACTCAGCCAGTCACAAAATGAGAAATATTATTCGATTCTACTCACCAAAGTAGAATCGAATAATATTTCTCATTTTGTGACTGGCTGATTTCACTTAGCATGATGCCCTTAAGTTTCACCCACATCATGCTATGTGACAGGATTTCCTTATTATTTTATTTTATTTTTTTAGGATTTCCTTATTTTTAAAGGCTGAATACTATTCTAGTATACGGATACACCACCTTTTGTTCCATTTTATCCATCGATGGATGTCTGGGTTCCTTCCACCTCTTGGCTCTTGTGGGTAATGTGGCTGTGAATGTGGGTATGGAAATAGTGGATCTTTTTTTTTTTAAGATTTTACTTATTTATTTGACAGAGGGAGAGAGAGAGAGAGAGCCATGAGCAGGGGCAGAGGGAGAGGGGGAAGCAGTTTTTCCCTGCTGAGCAAGGAGCCTGATGTGGGACTCCATCCCGGGACCCTGGGATCATGACCTGAGCCAAAGGCCTCAACCGACTGATCCACCCAGGCACCCTGGATCTTTTTTTTTTTTTTTTTTTAAAGTGAAAAGCGTAGCTATATAATTAATAAAATTAGTAACACTTCTTTTAAGTGAATTGATTAAATGAATTTTTGTTGAGGTATAATTGACATACATTAGATTAGTTTAGGTGTACAACATGATAATTTGGTATTTGTACATTGGTGAAATGTGATTACCCTTCTTGCAGAATGTTGAATCTATACAGAGAAGACTGAAATCCTGTTAGCTATCTTCTTCAGCCAACGCCCACACCAGTGACAAAGTAACTGCCATTCGTTGATCAGTTTTGACTCCACATACCCACAAATCCATGCATGTATATGTGGATGTATGTATGTCTTTAGAAAAAATTACGTGTGCACGGGTGATTCTGCACTAATGTGACTTTTGCATTCTGCAAAGCATTGCACGGTGGAAAATGGCACAAGAAAAACAAGGCTGAGGACAACATTCAAAAAACTCCAGTGACACATAAAAAGTAGGAACCTAGTAAGAACAGTAGCACCGTTGGATACATTGTATGCCTAAGAAATATACAAATAGCGCAATCAATAGAGCATTTGACTTTGGAAAAGTCTTGAGCCTTTCTTGTGGAAGTGGCATCGGAAGCTTTGCATCTTGTGACGTCTCACGAAGTGTTGGGGAGAGATTTGTCTGAAATGGGAAAATCGTCCAGCAGGTGTGGAGGGGTGCGGCTTGGCTCGCAGCACACCCTGCCGCCAAGGCAGCCGGCTCTCCTTGGAGGGGTGTTTGTTTTGCCTGTTCCTGTGTGGGCAGGTCAGCTGGGTGCAATTTTCTGCAATGACCCAGTGTTTTTTGTGGATGAAATCATGCATGAGCAAACACAAGATTTGGTTATGCTCAGATTGTTCCCAAATATATCAATCACCTTGGAACAAATTTATGTTTTCAAAACAAACAGAACTGACTATACACATACACACACAAACAAACAAACAAAAAAGGATACTTGAAAAAAAAATGATACTTGTTGAGGGTGCCTGTTAGTATTTTTGCATAAGTAGATGCATAGTACCGTGTGCAGAAGTCTGCTGCTATTTTTTTTTTCCATTTAACAATATTCCTAAGAGACTTTTCCATGTTGGTGCTGCAGACACCCCCCACCCAGCCCCAGTTGTCTTTGCCATATAGAGCTCCAGAGCAGGAACACACTCCTCCTGGTTCTTCCCCTCTGGAGGGTCATGGACATTGTTTCTACTTGTTCATTATCATCTCTGTAAGCAGATCTGCTGGGTCCCCAGGGACTGGACACTTGGTAGATTTTTTTTTTTTTTTTCCCGCTTGAGAATGCTGTCTTTCATTAGTTAAATATATTCTGGTAAAAATGTACTAACAAAATCGACCATTTTAACTACATTCTAAGGATACAGCTCAGTGTGGCATTAAGTGTCTTCACGCTGTTTTACAGTTCTCCATCTCCAGAACGTGTTCTGAAACTCTCTACCCATCCAGTGTCAACCTTTTTTTTTTTTTTTTTAAACTTCATGTATTTAATTATTTATTAGAGAGAGCACAAGAGCAGAGGGAAGAGGCAGAGGGAGAAGCAGACTCCCTGTTAAGCAGGGAGCCCAATACAGGACTCGATTCCAGGACCCTGGGATCATGACCTGAGCCGAAGGCAGATCCTTAACTGACTGAGGCACCCAGGCATCCCAAGCAGCAACTTCTTGAGTTCAAATCCTGGCCCATTCCCTAATTTGCTGTGTGGCTTGGGGTAATACCTATTCATCTCTGAGCCTTGAGCCTCCATTTCTTCATCTGTAAATTGAAAGTAAAAATACATAGCTCCTGGATTTGGGCTGAGGAGTGCATGAGATGACACAGGTAATGAGCCCGCGTAGATTCTTAATAGCAGCCTTTATTATCATGGGAAATTGACCATGTGGCTTTTTATGCTCTGCTCGGATTTATCTGACGCCCAGCTCCTATGAATGGGGGTGTCCCATAGTATGGCTTGCTGGGATCCAGGGTGGAGGGATGGCGGGGAGTCTGCAGGATTTCCTGATGAATGAAATGGGATGTTCGCCACCCACACTACTCTCACAGCTAGTCCTTTAGAAGGAAACTTCCAGGCCCCTCCCTGTTCGCCCCCTGCCCCAGCCCAGGGCCCAGGCCAGCCCTCGAGGCTCTTGGGAATGACCCATTTTCAGCCTCGGTCACTGCCAGGCTGCCCGCTGGGGCTGCCAGTTGCAATGTGCACGGTAGCAAGTGCATTGAGGTCATGGAGCAGATGGCCCGAACTTTCAGTTGAGATCTGCCAGGCTGCGTTGGAACCAGTGACCCGGAGGCAAACGTGTGTGCATCGCCCCTTCTCCCCTTCGGTCTGTAACCCTGGGACCTTGCCCCTTTTCCAACGCCCATTCAGGCTTCACCCCAGGGGACCCCAGTGTCCTTTTAGGCTTCTTGGGATTCAGGAATCAGGGAGGAAAGCCACATGCTGGCGGGCAGCAGCCACATCCCAGCCCTGCAGCTCGTGGCCTCACCTTATTCAGGAAGCTCAGAGCCCCTTCATCTCTTCATCTCATTAGTCTGATGCTCTCCTTGGGGAGGGGCAGTTTTCATTATCCCATTTTATAGATGGAGAAATAGAGCCAGGAGGAGCGTGGCTCGGGAACCCAAAATACCTGTGTGTGTCAAAAGGAAATTTTGTGGCCATGCTTAAACACACCGCTGAGTGCATGGGACACAGGAACTATTAGCTGCATTCAGTCAGGTGAAAAGAACAACAAAAGGGGTGCCTGGGTGGCTCAGTGGGTTAAGCCTCTGCCTTGGGCTCAGGTCATGATCTCAGGGTCCTGGGATCGAGCCCTATGTCTGGCTCTCTGCTCAGCAGGGAGCCTGCTCTCTCTCTGCCTGCCTCTCTGCCTACTTGTGATCTCTCTCTGTCAAATAAATAAATAAATAAAATCTTAAAAAAGAAAGAGCAACAAAAACATTGCTCTTAAAACATACTTCAAGATGTAGAAGCATTTTTCTACCTTGTAACATAATATCATAGTCCTGCAGCTTTGCATTCTACAGGAGTCTGGGAGAAACTGAAGGAAGCCGGGGTTTTCGTGAAACTGAAGGAAGCCAGGGTCCTCGGCAGCCAGATACATCTTGCCCTTGACTTTATCTCTGGGGCCAAAAGCAGCACGGGGCATGCTGTAGATGCTCAGAAAATAATGAATGAATGAATGAATGAGCGAATGAATTGCTAAAGCCGTGGCAAAAGAACTCTAGCTCGATGCGATTTTAACAAGGGTAATTAGAAGATAAAGAGAAAGAAAGCGCTTTTTTCATGCTCTGAATCTTAAGGAAGTTAGCTGTGCCCATCCTACAGATGGGGAAACTGAGTTACGGGTCTCCATCGCTGGGTGGTTTACACAAAAATCCGAGGTAACACAACTCTTGACGTGGGATGCTCCCAGTAGACTCGGCACAGCCTTGAGACAAGGGACGGATGCATGTGGGGCAGAGGGTGGGCAGAGCTAGAGCTAGAAGAAAATCCCCATCACTGCACATCCCACCAGCTCCTAATTCCCCAGGCCTTCCTTTCTTGCCCTCCTGGTCAAGACTGAGACAATAGCATCAAACCTTCATCGCATACCAGAGAAGTGCCTGGCACATAGGAGGTGTACACGTCCTGCTGGTTCAGAGGGGTCTGAATGCTGGCCAGGAGCTGGGGCCATTTGGGGTTATGACCATGAGATTTTCCTCCGAGTGCGGTGGAGGGCACTTTTATGAGTAGTCCTCCCGGTGAAGGCCTAGCGAGTTGGTAATCCGAGAATAATGATAGTGCTGATGAATCACAGCTTGGCTTTCCAGCCCTGCTTTCATGTAGAGGGATCCCCAGGCCTTCTTCAGCCACTGGCTAAGGCCGGGACCTGACCCACCTGTGCCCTAATAGTGCTCCTTCTTTTATAGGCTACCTTTCATCCCGGCATCAGGCAGAGCTTAATAATCATGATCTCTGCCCCTGGCCACACCCCTGCTTAAGGTTTAGTGGCCGCATTATTAACCTTGATGTTTCCAATGCTACGGGATGACCGAGGGCACCAGCGGAGCCCAGGGACCTGTCCTAGACTCTGCCACAGGCCAGAGCCAGAGTCTAGCCCCCCTAATCAGCTCCTTCAGATACCCTGCCTGCTTTTTGGTTTCGTGGGTGCCCCCTAGAAGGTGGAGAAGGGGTGATGGCTCATGCTTGTATACATAACACGATTTTACACGTATGCATGATTCCTGAGTGTTTTTGTTGGATTTTTTTTTTTTTTTTGAGATTGAAATAGTTGATTTGATTGCTTACCTGGTGATGCGTCCTCTTTCCTCCTGTAGATTTAATTTCTGTGGGATTGGGGACCTCGTCTCACTCACCCCTGTATTTCTGACATCTGGAACTGGGACCAGCACACAGCAGGTATTAATGCGTCCCTGGATTCAGGAAGGAATAAAAGCAATATACACCTTAGTAGGGGCCAAGCCATTGACCATGGGGAGCCTTAAAGGTGCAGAAAGCATCAGAGATGGGGTTGGAAGGATGAGGGATTCTCAGCCGGAAGCATGCGTCCTGGGCGGAGCAGAGGACAAATCCACAGACATGGAGGAAGAGCCGAAAGCAGGTGGAGTTTAGCAGATATGAGAGGTTCTGAGCATTGGACAGGATGGGGATGTGGCTGGCAATCTCTGTAAGGCCCTGATTCTTCAGTGGGAGCTTGGTATTTGCTTTGGCGGTGACCTGGAAGGGCATCCCCTTCATTTCGGCAACACCTCCTGGGTTTGGCTGGTGTTGGTGCCTTGGGGCCCCCAGCAGTGGCCCAGGAGAGAGATGCTGGGGATCTGAGCCAAAGGCACTGTGGTGCCTTGGGAAGGGGGTTGGTGGGCTGGGGATAGAGGTGGATCTATGACAGTACCCACTAGTTTTCTCCAACCTTTGCAAAACCCTAATGGGTTCATGCAAGCAGGGACCCACCGTGGTGTGATCTCAGAATCGACCTGCTTGTAACCGTCTCGTTTCCCTGCTGTATGGGATTGGAAACCATGGTGGGTGGCTTTTCCACATTCCATTGCCTTTATTTATTTAAATATTTTATTTATTTATTTGACAGAGAGAGATCACAAGTAGGGAGGGAGGCAGGCAGAGAGAGAGAGAGAGGAGGAAGCAGGCCCCCTGCTGAGCAGAGAGCCCGATGCGGGACTCGATCCCAGGACCCTGAGATCATGACCTGAGCCGAAGGCAGCGGCTTAACCCACTGAGCCACCCAGGCGCCCTCCATTGCCTTTTAAAAAAAGATCTTTTGTGTGTGTGTGTTCTTGTCAGGCACTGCATCTATTAGCATTGAGTGAAAAAGAAGATTCCTTCTTTATCTTTCTTTTTTCAGAGTTGAGCTCCAAGGCCATAGGACAGTAGTATTCTCACCATGGGCTGGAAAGAAACGGGATTCCAGAATTCTGGCTTTGCCTCTGCCTGATGCTCGCAGGTTCGCATCCCCTCCCTGGGTCTCAGTTTCTCTATTTCTAATGGGCCATCACTCATTCTCTAAAGTATATTCTGTGGAATGATTATTCTGATAGCTACTCCATTAAAAAGAAAGGAATAGGGTTGTTGGTCTGTGTTGGGGACAAAGTGCATCTCTGTTTTCCCACTGAAGATTGTCAAAGATCATTGGTATATTAGAGGCTCCCAGAGATCCTATAGTCAAGGAACCCTGTTAAATTTTTGTTTAAGTCACTGTTTCCCTGGCAGTGGGACAGACAGACCTCGGCGAGGACAGAACTCTGAAATCCTACCGGGCTCTGGTTTTGAGAGGCTCTGGTTGTATCTAGAATGCTCTTTCAGTTTGAACAAGCTGGGATTCCATGAGAAGGTGGACAGAACTCCTCTGGGTTCTCTTTTGCCTGAGTTTTCTGTAGGGAACAGACTGGCCTTGAGGATCTATCTCTCCCCAAGCCCCCAAAATTTACCACCAACCATCCACATATCCATCTGTCCATTTACAACATCTATCTATCCATCACTTCCCCACCCATTCCTCTAACATAACACTGAGCTAGTCACTAGGCTTATTCGATGAACATCTAGGGCCAAGGAGGAAAGTGAGGTTACTTCATATATCGCCATTCCAGAATCTCTTGGTATCTTTCTTGCTATCTCAACAATGAGTGTTCTTATCAACCCAGATCTTTTCAGGATAAAAATGAAAGATTGTGTTCCAATATGAAGTTATCTCCAATAGGGCTTTGCCCTGTCCGTATTTTTCCCATATTCTCCCAACATCTGATGATTACTTTACTTTCACAAATCACTAAGAATGGGGGCTGTTATTTGAAAAATGATTTTGCAGTGATCAACTTTGGAATTAAAGAAAATCCAACAGTTTTTTTTTCCCTCCCTGCAGACCTTTTCAGAGCCTTTGATGTACTAATGTTTAATATGAATCTCTACAAAGGGGGGTGTAAGAATGCATAGTTAATCATGTAACATTTTCCTCCTTAACAAAGTATCAGAAGGTGCTAGTTAACTGGATGTCCCTTCTTGGAAACTCTGCCTTTCCAGGATTATTTAGGTCTCTAATGCCTTCTTTTTGTGTCTTTACACATCCTCATCCACCAGTAAGAAAATCTGTTGAGAGTAAAGATTAGCTTTATAATCCTGTTATGTTTGTTCACAAAGCCCCTTATTAAGGGTGCTTTCGGTGGACCATGTTCACGACTAATTATTTCTTCACTACGTTGTACATTTCTTTTTTTTCTTTTCTTTTCTTTTATCTTCCACATCTAAATATCTTTCTTGGGACACCTGGCTGGCTCAGTGGGTTAAGTGCCAGCCTTCAGCTCTGGTCACGATCCTGAAGTCCTGGGATCAAGCCCCGTATCTGGCTGCCTGCTCAGCAGGAAGCCTGCTTCTCCCTCCCCCTCTGCCTGCTGCTCTGCCTACTTGTGCTCTCTCTCCATCTCTCTAATAAATAAATAAAAATCTTTATAAAAAAAATAAATACCTTTCTTATTTGGGAGAAATTCCAGAATAGGAGGGACACGGTCCCCATCAACCTCTACACAAGTCAAGGGAGTGGGACAGATTCCTTCTCCCCATTCCTGAGAAGCTAGGATTCGGTGAAGTGATTACTATTATGCACACTAGCCATTCCTGCCCAGGACAGGAGTTTTGGAACAATACTGACACTACTGAGTACTTATTCTAGGTGCAGAAGGCAGTGGTGGCGATGGTGAGTGTTGCAACATTCTGGCTTAGCTCTTGCTCCAGGGAAGCACTGCTCAGGGTTTTAGCTTCCCAGCCTCCCTTGCATTTTACCCACTGTCTTTGTGGATATTCTGAGCGATCGAGCATTTCCAGACATACGTTTTCTGCTCCAGTTGGAGTCAGTTGTTTGGAAGCAAGAATACTGACCGCTCTGTCAAACCCTTGTATCCATCTACATATCCACCCATCCATTAAGCACCTCTGTCTATCCATCACTTACCCATCCGTCCATCCCTCTGATACAGCACTGAGTTAGGCACAAGGCATATGCAAAGCAGCAGGGAACAGCAAAACCAGATGTCATATTCAAATTGGGGAATCTGAGGGGAGTTTCAGAAAGGAACAGTGAATAGAAGTATGGTCGCTGTTGAGGAAGAGGAATGGTACAGAACGCCAGGACTGGAGATATTACCACCATGAGGCTCGAGGGAAGAGGGGAGGGAGCAGTTGTCAGAATCTAGAGACTGGGTGGTGAGGCCTCCTGCTAGCAGCTGCGGGCTTAGGTAGAGGGACACAGTCAACCTGTGGTGACCTGGCAGGGAGGGGACAGGAGGATGAATACCTTGTCAGCACACTCCTCCCTCCCTCTGATCTCCTGCCAGTGCAAGAGAAAATATTAAGTTAGCTTATATAGGCCAGCCTCCCAGTCTTAGAGCAAGATGGAGAAGGGTGAAGAGAAGGGTCATATCACTTCTCTGTTGAAATCTTTCTTGTGGAGTCTATGAGTTACCCAGTATCCCCAACATTTATGTTCTGCCTCTGCTAGGGTCAGTGTTTGCAACTAAGAATCTTGACTGCTCTGGCAAACACATCCATCCATCTGTGTACCCATTCAAACATCCATCTATACCCATCCATCCCATCCATTCATGCATCCACCATCTTTCCATTCATCCATCTGTCCATCCATCCATCCATTCCATCCATTCCATCCACTCAACCATCCATCCATCCACCCATCCCTCCCTCCATCCATCCACCCATCCACCCATCCACCCACCCATCCACCCATCCACCCATCCACCCACCCATCCATCCACCCATCCACCCACCCATCCATCCACCCATCCACCCACCCATCCACCCATCCATCCACCCACCCATCCACCCATCCACCCACCCATCCATCCACCCATCCACCCACCCATCCATCCATCCACCCACCCATCCACCCATCGTCCATCCATCCATCCCATCTACCCATTCAAACATCCACCCATCCATCCAAACATCCATCCATCTCCAGTGGATTTATACTACACTCAGCTAAAAGCCACATTATTCCTGACCTACCAGGCCTTTCATGACTTGCATCCCCACCAACATTACCCACCTGTCTTTATCTCCCCTTCTCTTCTCTTAGTTTTCTCCACTCCAGCCACATTGGCCTCCATGCTCCACTCTAGATAAACTCCTGCCTCAGGACCTTTATGTGTGATGTTCCCTCTCCTTGGAACACTTGCATATCCACTTGGCTCCCTCCTTCCAAGTTTTTACTCAAACGTCTTCTTCTCTGTCCACTGTTCATCAAATGGCAACTTGTCTACCACTGCCCCTTATTTTCCTCATTGGTACTTTTCACTCTCTCACATCCACAATTCTAGAATGTAGGGATTTTTGCTCTTTTGTTTACTTGTGTGTTCTTAGTGCTCCAAAGAACCCCTGGCACATAGAAGGTGTTGGTTACATATTTGTTTAATTGATACATGAAATTGTGGAAGCAGCAACTTGAGAGTTTTCAACCTTCCCTGGGAGGGGAATTCAGCCCAGCTGTGAGAATTTGTGCACACTTATTTCATCCCTAGTGTTGCCCAGGCTGGAACCCCCGTGTAAGAGTTAATATGCTGTACATGCCTTTAGGAAACATCCTGAACTTTCCATACAAGCCTTGGACTTGGCTCTCGGTGACTTCTTGTCCTGCTTAGGAAAACCTGAGGGCAGGGGAGGGAAAAAATGAACACTTCACACATTTCATCTTCAAAGCACTTAATAAATGCTCAAGTAATTAATTCCCCTGGCTCTCTGGGAAGTGGATTTTATTGTCTCGGTTCTGGCAGTGGGGAAATTAGTGTGCTGAGAAGTTCCATCATTTTCCCAGGCCCGTGGAGTGAGCCGTGAGTGGTGCCAGAATTGCGTTGGCATGCTTTGAGTTTCTGGCCCGGAGGCCTCCTCCTTCCCAGCCAGTGGGCAGGGGAGCGAGTGGGGGCAGTCAGGAAGTGGTGGTGCAGCCATCTTGGCAGATGGCATTCTTCCATTTTCGGAGGGCTTTGGGGACTGGGCACTCGGGGCGCTACAAAAACATGGAAACGCTCTTGGGCGTTCTTTCTTTCTAATGTCTCAGGTCTAAGCTGAGACTTAGGTGTAAACTTAACACAACCCAATGCAGGCTATGGCAAAATAGGAACTAAGTAACGGACTGGCTTGCGTTATGCCTGGCTAATCGGAGTTCTGCCTTGGTCCTCACTCTCTGCTCTCCACGCTGTCCCTTTATTCCTTCTCCAGCAAAACTCCTTTATCTGATCTCCCGTACTGTCAGTGCTCTACTCCCTTGGAGAAAGGCCAGCAGAGAGGATAACTACTTTATATTAATGATATTGAAGGGTGCTCCAAGGAATTAGCATTCTTACCAGCTAATTAGCTTCATGCCAGTATTTCTTTATAGGCTTTGCCCTGAAAGTCAGAAGACTGAGTCTTAAGTTCTGCTACTCACTGGCCATGTACCAATTTGGGTCTTTGGTTTTCCTATTTGTTGACTAAAAATAATAACAACAGCACTTATTAATACTTACCAGGAATCAGACAGTGCTCTACGTGCTATAACTCTATGGTCTTCTTTGAACCTCACGCTTTTGTGAGGCAGGAACTATTTTTCTTCCAATTTTATAGGTGAGGAAACTGAGCACAGAGATATTAAGTGATTGGTCTGAGACCCAGAGCTGGCAGGGACAGAGGTGTCAGAATCTAGGCAGTTTGGCTCCAGAGTCTGGGCTCATAACCGCTGGAGGGGAGGGATTGTCTTGAAGCAGGTGTGGGAACAGACTTCAGTGCAAAAGTAGATTCCAGCGTCATTTGTATTAGAAATAACCCTTTCTCCAGAAACAGTGATAAAATCTGGATAGAAAACCACAAAACAGCTATTTATAGGAATCAGAATGCACCAACACAGAATTTGGGGGGCATATGATACAAAGAAGGGAAGCACCCTGAGACCCTCACCTTTTTTGTAGCCTTTTCTCTAAGGACTTAGCCTGATCCGTGGTGCCAGGGAACAGAAGATGAGTGCAAAATGTCTTGTCCGGGGTGGTAAGAGTTTGGGCTTTGGGGCTTCCAAAGTGGCTGGGATTTAAGAGGCATGTTGTGGAAAGGAGGGAACCGCAGAGATGGGAGCCCAGAAATACAGGGTGCAGTTCCGCCTTGAGATGGTTGCTGAGTGTGGAGCAAGACTTCCAGAAACTCAGAAGGCGGAAGCACATGGGAGGCTGAAGGACTGAGCATTGAGGAGCATCAGGTGTTGGGTTTTGGGGCTGCAGTGGTTTGGAGTTCAGTGTCTGCCATTGAAAGGGACCTTCGTGACATCAGAGTGAGTACCACATCTTAAGAGTGAGAGCAGGGGTGCCTGGGTGGTTCAGTGGGTTAAGCCTCTGCCTTTGGCTCCGGTCATGATCTCAGAGTCCTGGGATTGAGTCCCGCATCAGGCTCTCTGCTCGGCAGGGACCCTGCTTCCTCCGCTCTCTCTCTGCCTGCCTCTCTGCCAACTTGTGATCTCTGTCTGTCAAATAAATAAATAAAATCTTAAAAAAAAAATGGAGTGAGAGCAGAAGGCTGCATGAGACAACCCGATGAGACCCAAGACCGGCTCTCCCCAGATTCAAGGTCTTACACTTGTGGTCCCTCTGCCTTCAACCCTCTCTGAAGGGGGTAAATACCAGCCAGAGCCTCAATCATGTTTCACACACTGTGTCCGACATACGATCCCAAATTGAGATGTATGCTAAAAAAAAAAAAAAGGATGAAATGATCCTAACCAAGAGGAAAAGACACCCCCATGATACACACAAACCCAGCAGTAGTGATCAGACCGACAAACAAAGGCGGATACTTAACCTGGGGAAATCATGCAGCAGGGACTTAATGTAGTTAATATATTTGATAAGATAATAGAATATGCCCGATTTAAAGACAATCAAAGGGAAATCACAGACCTGAAAAAAGAATCCCTGAAGTAATAATTGCATAAATGGTTCTCACAGCTGATTAGATGCAGCAGGAGAGAAGATTAGTGAACTGAGCAGAAGCTCAGTGGAAAAGAATATGCAGGATCAGAGCCAAGAGAAATAGCGATGAACAACAACAACAACAAAAAATGCATGAGACACCTAGGGACACAGTGAACAGATCTAAGATATGTGCATTTGGAATCCCAGAAAAGAGACGGGATGGGGCAGACATTTGAAAGAATACTGCGTTTTCCAAAACTGAAAAGCCAGAGCTCATTAAATACAAGAAACCACATTAGATATACCATAGTTAAAAAAAAAAAAAAAAAAAAAAGAGGCAGGAAATAAAAGACACATTACCTTGAAAGGAGCAGCAGTGTGGCTCACGGCTGACCTTTCAAGGACACCAAAGCTGGTCCTGATCATATTTTAGTGGGGATTCTCATCGATGCATTGCCAAAGATGCCAGGCTCAGACTGAGCTCATCCAAAAAGCGCGTGCTGATAGATTAGTGATGTCTCCTGTGTGCTTGAAAGGGAAGAGTGGCTGCACCCTTGCCACCTGCTGGCTTTGGCTTGGGTGTCTGTTGGGAATTCTTTCCCCTGGGTGATCACAGAGTGCCTGCTCGTTACAAATCACTTTTCTGGTATTGGGAGGAATACAGAGATTTTATTTATTTATTTATTTATCTATTCATTCATTTATAGTCATTTTTTTGAAGATTTTATTTATTTATCTGACATGGAGATAGAGAGAGAGAGAGCACAGGTAGGCAGGGCAGCAGGGAGAGGGAAACGGAGAAGCAGACTCCTGGCTGAGCAGGGAGCCTGATGCGGGGTTTGATCCCAGGACCCAGGGACCATGACCTGAGCTGAAGGCAGATGCTTAATTGACTAGCCACCCAGGAACCTTGAATACAGAGATTTAAATAAGATTCCAGCTACTCAGTTGTAAACCCAAGAAGCAGAAGTCTGGGTTATAGACCCCTTTCAATTCGTATCCTAGTAAATTCTGTTACTTACTGGCTGTGTGACCTTGAGGCTGTCCCGTTACCTCCAAGAGCCTAGGTTTCTTCAGCTGTAAAGTAGGTTCAATAACAGTACTTAATTCACACTGTTGTTGGAGTTTTGAACAAATGAATGATTGGAAAGCATAAAACAATAGTTTCTGAAACACTGTAGGTCCTTAAAACCAGTAGCTACTACTCCTATTTTCTACACAGGGGCTATGAGTCCCCAGCTGTGGACTGATACAAGGAACATTTTTTTCCCCTCACTTCATCAACAATTGTTAAGCTCCTACTTTGTTGAAGGAAATGCGTCAGGTGGTCAGGACCACAAAACAGATACGGGTCTTGATGCGTAGTTCTTACCATCGAATAGGCTTTGAGAATGATTGGATGAGGCATCAGAGAATGTTTTCCTTTGACATCTGGAGTTTCTAAAGAGTCAGTGGCACATCCTGGGGAGAGACATTCTCAGGAACTGCATTTTCCTCCAGTGAGTTTCAGATATCCTCCCCTGGGGACATGTTGGATCAGGCCAGCAGTAGCCACACGTGTTCCAAGCTTCTTTCATCCAGAATGCCCTAGTGGCTCTTCCGGGATCTAGAAGGATGCTTCCCGCCTGAAACCCATTGGGTTATCACCCAAGATAACCCAATTTCAGGTTCAGTTCATTCCTATCCCTGTCTATACCATGCCTACTTCAACTGCTTGTGCTGTGGCCATTCACAATTTTACTTTCCACCTTACGGGTGGGATGTTGACCCAAGAGACAGAAGCATGGTGTCACAGTTTCCCAAGGGTTTTGGCAAATGTGTTGGCAAACCAAGAGTTTGGTCGTGTCCTCGAGCAAAAGGTGGAAATAATGCCCTGATGCTTGGGTTCCTTAAAGGAAAAAATCCTAGTCTAGATGAGCAGGAGGTGGCTTTGGGTCTGGTCCTGGCTCTGCTCATGACCAAGTGACAGTTGGTAAGTCAGCATCCTGCTGCCAGTTTTCCCCATCATGAAATTGGGTTAACAAGGCAGTGCCATTGTGAGAAATAGCAAAGATGCACACTGAGTGCTTAGCAGAGCACGGGGCCATATTTTTATTATTAGTCAACTTTGCGTGTTCAGGGATCTGGGAATCCCTGCCTCTGGAAAGCCTCCCCACCGCCCATGTTCTCTTACCACAGCCTACATCCATTCCCAGCTTTGCAGGGACTTGATATAAACCCACCCCTTCTCCTGTGAACAGAAAACGCTAACACAATGTTCTGGCCCTGGGAGCTGGTTCTGTCAAGCGTGGTAAGATTGTTGTGGCCAAGCCCCTAGAATTGTTTGGGAGGACTGAGAGGTCTTTGGGCAGAGCCACTGGGGAGTGGCCGGGCAGACCTCAGAATGGAGCAACAGGAAAGCTGGGCCAGCTATTTGCAACACCCAGCACCCAGCTGGATCTTGGTGGGCTGGGCTTCTGGGGAATCAGGAGGTGAAGGTGAATGGTTCTTCGACCCGTTAGGGGCTGGGTCTGCCTCTGTGCTTCTAACTGTTACACAAGCCTGGGTGTGGCATAGATGGCCAGGGGTCTAGCAGACATTCATGACTTCTCACATTCTCTTAGTGGGGAATTGTCACGTGGAGGGGACTGCACGAGGAGGGACAGTTGTTCCTCTTCCCACCCTGGTCCAGGCCTGGTAACCGGTCCCGCCAATGCAATATGAATAGATGTGTCCCTCCTGGGCCAGAGATTTTTAAAAAGCTGTGGGACTTGATTGTGTTCTATCTCCCTGTGGGGTGACTGGCTGCAAAGGACTCGGAGGTCCTCGGGGGATGGGGAGGTAGACCTGCAGGATGTAACGTGTCGGGGTCTCTGAGTCATCACGCAGCGGGACTGCCTACTGAACCTTGATGTAAACATAAAAAAAAAATTTCCATCGTGTTAATCTACTAGAATGTTTTGTTTTTTTCATTACAGCAGCTGGTGTCGGCCTGATTTACCAGGTTGGGTACCCTTCAATTCAACAGATGCTCAGCCTTCCTGCTCACTGAGACTCTGGGCCTCTGCAGTGGCAGTTCAAGTGCCTCCCCCTTGTCCCTCTGGCTTCATCAGCTGTATTTTGACTCTTTACATTTGAGTGAGTAAAAATGCTGACCAGGCCAGAGGTTGGTGAAAGTGGGGAGGAACCGGAACTCTCATGCACTGCTGTAAGGAATGGGAAGCCGTACAACCTCTTTGCAAAACAAGTGGGCAGCTTCTGGAAGAGTGAAACATACACCTGTATTATGATCCAGTCATTCTGCTCCTAAGTATTTACCCAAGAGAGAGGAAGCCATCTGTGCAAACAAAGGCTTGTACGCAGGTGTTCATAGCAGCCTTATTACATCACTAACTGGTCATGGAGTCCCCAGGATGCCCCAGGGCCTGTTTCCATGAGATGTCCTAGAAAACCCATCTCCTTAGGCTTCACTCTGCATTGAATCCCTGAGAAAAATCCTGCATCTGGCTGTTCCTCTCCATTTCCATCTTGGACCCTAACTCTAGTCCAAGCCACTGGCATCTCGCAAAGACAATGACCACAGCCTCCTCTCGGGTCTGCATGCCCTTCCATCTCTCCTCCCCTCCGTTCCTTTCTCCACACAGTGGCCAGAGGAGTCTCTTTAAAAACAGATCCAATCCAGCTCTTGTTTCCAATAGACTTAACATAAAATCCAATTGCTTTCCAATAGACTTAACATAAAGTCTGAAGTCCTTACCGTGAACCTCAAGGCACCGAGTAATTTGACCACTGGCTCCTTGGCTCCTTCCACTCTTTCCTTGACCACTGGTTCCAGCCTCACTTGTCTCCTTCCTGTTTCTCAAATATGCCAGACTCTCTTCCTTAATGAAACCATGTGCTTACCATTCTTGTTCTTTCTAAAACGTTTCCTTAAGGATTTGCATGTGGCTTCTTAATGGTTTCTGCTTAGCTGTCACCTCCCCAGAGAGGTGATCTTTGGACACCCCCATAAAATCACCTTCCACCCACCTCTGTTTCTCTACCTTAATTTTCTTCATAGCATTTATTACTAACTATAGTTATTCCATTACTTTTCTATTGCTGTGTAAAATAGTACCACTAACTTAGTGGCTTAAAAGAACACGCATTTATTGTCTCATAGCGTCAGTGAGTCATGAGTCCGGGCATCACTTAGCTGGGTCCTCTGCTTAGAGTCTAAATGGTTGCAGTCTGGGTGTTGACTGGGCTGTGTTCTCACCTGGTGGCTCGACTGGGTAAGGATCCACTTCCAAGCTCACCAGGGTCATTGGAATAATCCATTTCCTTGTAGTCATTGGAGTGAGGGCCCTGGCTTCTTGCTCAGTGTCAACTGGAGGTCACTCTCAGTTCCTAGATTCTTAGAGGCTGCTTGTGGTTGCCCCATGTGGCTGCTTACTTCATCAGTCCATCAAGGAGGGTCTTTAGAGAGAGCTGGCCAGCAAGATGGAGTCTTCCTAAGGCCACAGAAATGACATTCCACCACAGCTGCCATATTGTATTGGCTAACCAATACCAACCAAGTCATGGGTCCCACTCACACTAAAGTAGGGGGGTGGATGGCATGAAGCTGTGAACAGCGGGAGGCCAGAATCAGGGAGGGGGTAGCTTAGAGTCTGTCCATCACACTTACATTCTGTATTTCTTTATTGGCTGATTTATCTAGTGCCTCCCTTACTAGAACATAACCTCCAGGATATGGAACTTTATTCGGTCTTATTCGTGGCTGTAGCCCCAGCACCTGGGACAGTCACAGATACATAGTAGGTGCTTAAAATATATTTCTTGAATGAATAAAGGAAACTTATCTTAACTGAGCTAGTTGAGTGAAGTTTTGTTCCTTTAAAGGAAGAACATGCCACGTGGAAACATTGCTTTGAGGTATAAAATGAAATGTCAGTGAAAGTGGTTTGTGAACTGTGGAACATTCCTTAAGGGCTAAGCTCTATTTGTACTATGGTCTTACCAGTTCATCTCCTTGGAAAATACTTTTTGGAATTCGTGTTTTCTGCCCATCATTTCTCATTCTCTCCCTTGTTGGGCATGTGGTGGGATGGAGTCCCAGTCTCTACAAGTAGTCACAGGACTTGGCTTGGCCGTTGAAAAGCAAGTGGATGGGATGTGTGTCACCTGGGGGTGGATGCTTGGCGAGCGGGCGTGCGTGAAGACTCTCTCCATTCCCCCTGCCAGGGTGACCCGCAGTGTATTTGGAAGTGATTTCTTTCTTCTTACTTCCTGTCTCAGCTCGGGTCCCTGAATGTGGATGATCCCAAGCAGATTCCCAGAGAAAACACAGAGAATGCAAGGAACAAACCATTGATGATTTCCTCCTCAGGGGTTTGGGGACCAGGTGTTATATAATCTGGCCCATCCTGACTGATACGGTAATCAGCCTCCCCCAGATGATCAGCTCCTTTCTGCTCATCACCCGAAAACACACCCATGAACATGGGAGAAGTGGTTTGATGAAAAAAATCCACGTTTGTCTTTGTGAGCGTGAGTTCGCTTTGTCTGTGGTATCTTTTTTTTTTTTTTTCTCTCTAAGATTTTAATTATTTATTTCAGAGAAAAAGAGAACGAGCACACAGTTGAGGGTGGTGGGGAAGCTTGGAGAGGGAGAAGCAGGCTTCCCACTGAGCAGGGATCCCGATGCGGCTGGATCCCAGGATCTGGAGATCATGACCTGAGCTGAAGGCAGATGCTTAAAGCGGCAGAGCCACCCTGATGCCCCTGTTCATAGTATCTTAATGTGTGTAGCCGGTCACGTGGCCTCCATGTAGATTGGTATTATCACTCTGAAGAATGGCTGCCTATCCCTTTACCCGCACCACCTCCCCAAAGTCAATTTCAGGCGTCTTCATGATTGTCATATTAACCGTCTTGCTTTCAACCCCAGAGCCTGCTACTTACATATGCCGGGCAGCATCCTTGTATTTGAAAGCTTAAAGCAGTTCCGCAGGCTACCCTGCATGCCCCTAACAGAATTTCTCAGGCATTACGCAGTAGTTTCAGACCATCCCAGACGTCTCTCCATTTTTCAGCTGAAACTCTAGTTGTCCAAATGAATGGGACGTAATACTATTTAAACAGAATGGTGGGGTGGGAGACTTGACCTTACAAACCTCCGTTAATCACCATTTCCCCGGATCCCATATGCAGGAGACTCACAATGATTATGTTGTACCTGCAACTTTGAGTCTTGTCACTCTCAGCTCATGCTAATTACGGTTTTAATGAAGCCACACAAACCAACCAGTTCTCTTCCCAGAATGTGGTTTTCTAAGAAACCCAGCTTGGGATCAGTCAACCCCAAAGTCATCCAAAATCTCGTCATGGGGGCTGGCTTGGGAATAAGAATGACCCTTTCTCGCTGTGGCCTTTGTGATGAATCCACCAGATTCATAAATTCATAAATGTATTATCCACACGTCCATTTCCCTATCAATAGAAAATGCTTTCCAGATGTGTGTTCAATAGAGGTGCTAGGCTTCGTGCTGCTGACTTTTAATTTTCTGCTCGTTCTCCGCCTGGCCCGGCACAGAGCCTAGTGTTTTTATATCAAAAAGATGGGTCGTACCTGCTTAATAAGCCAGAGGAATTCACAGCAACCTGAAGGAGCTGAAGGAATGTGGTTTTCAGATCCGATTAGAGAGATGTGCCTGGGTCCCCAGGCTTCTCAGGTTCAGCTGCCCCAGCCTACAATGTCATTCATTGTCTTCTGGGCTGTGTGCTAAATGATTCAGGTTTCTGCATTCCCCGCCACCCACCCCCCTCCGCCCCCAGCCTTGCGCACAACCCCCCGAGCACGCGCAGAGGGAATGTGACCACTCAGCTGTCTCTGTTGGCTTTTGGGTCTTCTGCTGTTTCTGTAGATGTTCTTTGCAGTGGCCTTTGTAGGCGCACCGAGAAAGGAGCCCCAGGTTTGAGTCTTTCTTGGGGAAGCCTAAATCATCTCCACATTTGAAGAATCTTTGCTTTTTGCTCGTGGGTGATAGCAGAGCTCTGGAACAATGAGCTTTAAAGTCGGAATCCTGGTCTGGCCATTGACAAGGCTGTGTGACCTTGGGCAAGCCCATTGATGTCTCTGAGCCTCTGATGGCTCATCTAGATACTGTAGATCTTAATACTTCATATCTCTTGGGTTATTGTGAAGTTGAAATGAGACGCTACATGCAAAGCTGTTAGCATAGAGTCTGGCAGATAGGAAATCCTTGATAAATAGTAGCTAGTATCATTTCTGTTATGCTACTACTGTTATAATAATTTAACCTAAATCTGGACCCATGGTGATTTTGATTTTCCCATGGTGGTCTGTTGGTTTTTAAAGAAGTGTGGGGGCATCTGGGTGGCTCAGTGTGTTAAAGCCTCTGCCTTCAGCTCAGGTCATGATCCCAGGGTCCTGGGATGGAGCTCCGCATCAGGCTCTCTGCTCAGCCCGGAGCCTGCTTCCTTCTCTCTCTCTCTGCCTGCCTCTCTGTCTACTTGTGATCTCTGTCAAATGAATAAATAAAATCTTAAAAAAAAAAAAAAGAAGTATGAACAAAATGCCTTCCAGAAGTCCTCCCTGGCCTCACCTTAAAGTTTCTCTTGAAATGTCCCCATTGGGCACATCTCCTCGAGCCCTGGTAACAAACATTATGGCCTAATATTTGGGAGCCACACCAGTGACTTTGAACTCTAGGTAATTTTTTTTTCCTTTTCTTTTTGCAAGGACCCATGCTGATTAGGGGCAGACTCAGATCAGGGGTTTAAAGTGAAGTCTTCAGCTCTAGAGCCGAAGCTAGCTGAAGTTTTTTCTTGGACGTGTGCCTTCCTCTTGGCCCAGGGTGGACTTCAGCTGGGCACATAGTTGGTACTCAGTTAACACGTGTTGACTGAGTGGCTAGCTATGGGACTTAATGAGTCACCATCCTAGAGGATGCAATAACACGATAATGGTAATGACATTGCTACTGACTATTTTCTGGGTGTTTAAGGACTCTATGCCAGGCAGCAGGCTAGAACTTGTGAACTTTTCCATCTGCTCCTCCCAGAATACTCTGTGAGGTAGACACTACAAAGCCCTTTTGAGAGATAAGGATACTGAGATTTAGCCCGAGACCATGCTGGTGAAGAGAAGAGCCTGGGCTTGGGCCCAGGGAACCTATGGAAAGAGTTCTTGCCCCTTCCCACCAGGTTGTAGGCCTGCCTGACTCAATTGTTCAAACATCCACACTTTGAGTTGGCTTCATGTCCAAGTCCCCAGGGAGCCAGCCTGCCCCCTTGTAGTTTGGGATGATACAGGTCAGGGAGCGGGGGTGTGTGTACATGAAGTGGGAACAGCTTTCTCCTTTAAAGAAAGACAATGCATTACATACGTAGACTATGTCCTTCAACAGATTCCATAGACCAAGCTCATAAGGAATTCCTCGACACCTTTTCAAAGGAAAGGTAGACCTTTGCAATATCCTCCAGTGATTTCATCATCGTTGAACAATTACATTCATCCCAGCTCTGTATTTCTAAATACAAAGAGAAAAAGTCTACAAGAGACACAGCCACATATTTAAGAGATAGTTAAATTTTAGGACTGTCATTTTAGTTTGTAACTCTACTTGTTACTTTCATTTAAAGTTTATATAAAGTTCATATTTTTATTTATTTTTTATTTTTATTTTAAAACAATTTTATTTATTTATTTGATAGAGATCACAAGTAGGCAGAGAGGCAGGTAGAGAGAGAGGAGGAAGCAGGCTCCCCGCTGAGCAGAGAGCCCAATGCGGGGCTCTATCCCAGTACCCTGAGATCATGACCTGAGCTGAAGGCAGAAGCTTAACCCACTGAGCCACCCAGGTGCCCCTAAGGTTCATATTTCTTTAAACTAAAAGATAAATCAGGACATATAAAAGGATATGCAGTAAAGATTCCCTTCTTGCCCTGTGCATGGCACCCACTTCTCCCAGGGAACAACCAAGGCTTTCAACTTCTTGCGTGTCTTTTCAGAGAGTCAAATATCAGGGGCTTCAGTTAGGATGGGCAGAATTTTCCTTCGGATGGGTACCTTGTTTGACCTATTGTCTGAGTTTTTGACAGCAAGCTTGGTGTTAAGAAAATTAAAGGCGATAGGCAATAAAAAAAATGATTAAAGGCCATAGAGACTTTCCTTCCTCTGTGTCTTATGTCCCAGCGTCAGAAGCAGATGCTAAGGACTGTTTCTTCTCCAACTGGGGCAGCCGGCTGTGTCCTTGGGCTCACCAGGATCTACAACAGTTGGTCCTCCAACTCCAACAGAGGAGAACAGGAGAAATTCACGGGGAAGCCTTTGATCTCTGGGGCCATCCCTTTGATTGGTCTCCATGGCAACCGCCATGCCCCACGCGGTGGAGAATGCTCCCCATTGTCCCAGCCTCCCCACCTTCATTCCACCTTAATTACCTGTGCCCATTCGGTCTGGTTCTGTCCCAGGCTTCCGTTTGCCTAGGTGAGCCAGGAAGATATGCTCATCAATGACGTCAGTTTCGTTATCTACCAGCCCTCCCTGGCGACAAGGTGCCTCCATTGCTCCTATCAGCCTGGGTTCTCTTAGGACTGAAAACCAAACACCTTCAAAGCGCAGTGCCTGGCCTATAAGTAGCTCATAAAGGCGATGCATCTTTATTGAAGGAGAACGCCGTAGACTTGGTGATTGGGGTTGGCCGCTCAAGAGTGATTGAACTTGCACTGTTCTCGGACTGTCTGTCATCTCGGTCTCTCTACTAATACCAAGCCTCCCCCATCACCCCGATCCAAAGTGTTACTTTCTGCAGTTCAGTAGCTGTTGTCAACCATAGTCTGGAAGCAGATGACCCTCCTTCTGACTGTTCTTAGAAGGTCAACAGCAGCCGGATGCTCGGTCTCATGCCGACATTGTCCACCTCACTTTCTCTCATCACGTGGGCATTTTATCATCTCGCGTCATCACCAGAAGAAGAAGGATGAGTAGAGTACAGCACAAGAAGATACTCTGAGAGAGAGAGAGAGAGGGAGAGAGAGACCATATTCACCCAACTTGAATTATAGTGTGTTGTTATAATTGTTCCATTTTATTAGCACTAGTTGTTGCTAATTTTTTAATGTGCCTAATTTCTAAATGAAAATGTATCCATATCTAGGATAGGAAAATAATAGTGTCTAGAGGGTTTGGTACTCTCTCCCCTTGGTTTGAAGCATCCCCTGGGGAGTCTTGGAACATTTCCACCATGGGTGGGGGAGTCTACTGTATTTATTTTCTGTGTTCTAGCTTGACAGGCAACCTTCCTCTGTGACACGTCGTTGGCTGTCTGTCTCCTGTGAGCTCATCCTATCATGCTGCTTCTTGCCTCTGAGCCTTTGCACATGCTGTTCCCATCACCTTGAATGTCTATTCCCGACCCCCACTTCCTCTTGGTTAACTCTGCTTGGCCGTTCGGGTCTCGGCTGAGATGCGACTGTCTCCAGGGTTCTCACTCGATTCACCAAGACATCCACACTAGCAGCTCCCATAACTTAATGCTGATCGCGGTGCATCATGGTTATCCATTTTCTGACCTATAACTCCTTCCTGTCTGTGAGCACCTGAAGAGCCGAGCTAATTCCCTAGCTGCACATCTGATCTGGAAAGTTCTCAGGAGATATTTGGATACATTCGCTTAACAAATATTTATTGAGTTGCTGCTATGTGTCAGACCCTACAGTCATGAACAAAACCAGAGGAACCTTAGCCTCAGGGATTTTCTGGTCTCATAGTATGGGAGCATACATGGCCCCTGGCTCTGGAGCACTGGTCTACCAGCCATGTAAAGAGAAAAACGTGGGCGTGCCGCTTTCCTCCCTGGATGGCGCTTGGGAAGACCCGGTCTGTGGCAACGATATTTCTCTTGTGGTAGTTGTCAGGCACGCTTGGCCCTCCCCTCTCTGTACATTTATACTTGCTGTTCCCACTGCCTGGGCAGCCTTTCTTTTGTGTATGCTGCACTCCCACTCCCAAGCTGGGGCAACGTATCATGATGGCAAGTCATTGTGTCTGTGATTCCCTTGTGCTTTGAAAATGCCATCAAAGCAAGGTCTTGCGTGTGTATGTACCAGCTGGAACACGGACTCCCAGTGAACCAGGAGGCTCTCATTTGCCTTCTGCGGCTCCAGGACCCACGCAGGTCAGGGCTTGGCACCAACAAGACTCTTAGCAGACACGTGTGTAAAGAGTGAGTGGCATCACGTCCTCTCTGTTTCTGCTTCTGGCTGAGGAAGGATTTCACTTTTGAGAGCCTTTTGGACGTTTCTGACCTTATCCGTGGTTTGACGATGTGATTAGCTCTCAGAGGCTGGTGGGTGGAGTGCCGGGATCACCCAGAACCATGTTTCTATAGAAGTGCCAAGATTCCTTTCCCACAGAGAGAGTGTTTAAATGAAGTCTCGTTGAGAAGCAAACATTTATGCTATAGATGCAAGATGGCAAATTTTCTTGGAGGGGGAGAAGGACGTATCCGAGGCTTAAGAGGAGGTGGGGATGGGTGTCGAATAGGGAAACATAAGAGAAAGAGAAAAATGCATGCTCTTTCCTTCCTGGATAGCGCTTGGGAAGACCCTGTCCGTGACAACGATATTTCACTTGGTAGCATTTGGTGCAAGGCCAGCTGTCTTCCTGGCTCCCTCCTTGTTTCTGCAGACAACACAGAGGAAGGCGTTCTGTCTGGAATCCAGGACTACTGACTCCTATTCCAGTGCTCTTTTCTTTACCCCTTTACAGTCTCTCAACCAAAGGGTATGATTCTAGACATGGCTCTTTTTTTTTTTTTTTTTTTTTTGAGTTGGAGATGGTCTTGCCAGTTCTAGTGATGGGAAACAAAGTTTTCTGAGAGCCACTGATAAACTTACTGGACTCCTCTTGTGCCCTCTCTGAGATGCAAGGTTAGCGCAGGGGTTGCCAACCCCATTGTCTTCTAGGGCTGGGCGAGGGACAGAAATGAAGGAAACTGATCAAGGCTATGCTGGTGGCTCGGGGGAAGGGGGGTCCCGGCAGGAAACAGGTGACACTCTCCAGCTAGTCCTTCTGATGGGAGTTTGCTCCAGGCACTGTTTGCAGATATCTGGGAAGATGTGGGGAAACTGAGGCGGTAGAGGGAGGCCAAGAGAAATAGCATGGCACCTGATGCTAACGCTATGTGCAAGTGCCCATCTCTCCTAGGTTGGAAGAGGCGTAGCTGAAGGCAGCAGTGCTATGGAGAGGGCTGCAGAGGAATGCTGACCTTGGGTGGGGGGACTCAGCCAGGCTGCAAAGATGCAGTGACCCCTCTGGAGGGGGGCTGCGGAGGGGATACCCTGGACTCACCTCCTCTCACATTCCCTCCCTTTGTCCTGTTGACCAAGTCCAACATGAAGCCGAAGAAGGCTCCCATACAGATCCGTAAAGATCAGGGGCAGAGAGGAGGGTGGGGTAAAGGGGGTGGAGCTGTAGGGACGCACAGACCCTGTTTAAGGTCGTATGTAGGACTGGCATCATTTCCACGGGGAAATAGATCCCATGTTCCCTAAACAGGATAGCCTTCTTGGATGACCTTAATTTCTTTGTGCCTCACTTTCCCATTCTCTAAAATAGGAATGATAACAACAAAAATATTACAAATGTAATAAAATGGCACCCACTTACCAACTGTCAAGAGTGTTATGAGGGTGAAATGAATTGATTCATGACTATTCCAAGTGTTCGCTTTTATTTCATTACCATACCATCACGATCCTTTGTTTCTCTACAAATAAAAACAGCCATGGGTTGGGGGTGGGGTGAGGTAGAGGAATTAAAAAAGAACAGCCATGGGTACGGGACCCAGTCTACTGTCCCTTTAATTCTGCTGTGAGGAAAACAGCAGTGAGAGCTCAGTGATAGAGAGCAACTGACCTTGAGACACAGTACAGAGAGACAATAGGGAGTGGTGGGGACTGGGGCAAATACAGAGTCTGGTCTCAGGGGACCACCTGCTGTGCAGCTCTAGCAGAATATGACTGTGTAGGAATGTAGGCGGCAGTGCCAGAGCTTTTAAGTTTTCAAGAAAAGCTGAAAAATTAGAATTTTTATGTGAAAGCTTCTGATTTTTAGTGCTGGCCAATGGTTTCAGATTTTCAAAAGTACATCCTTTGAGCCAACACTCTGTGAGCCAAGCAAAACAGGTCTTGGGGCTGGATCCAGCTCCCATGTAGCCAGTTGTGATCTCTGCTTGAACTTACGCCTGTGGACCAGAGAAGGCGGTTGGCTTCTTAAGGAAGACAGAACATGACCTTGGCTCCTGGCAGAGCTGTCTTTAGTGAGGCCTCAGCTGAGACATCAGACACAAGACAAAGCATCCTCCACCTAAAATATGAGAGCTGGAAGAAGGCGCAGGGAGGGGACAAGGTTCAGCAGCAGTAAGGGCAGCGGTGGGTGGGGCGGGCTTTCTTGTTAAAGGGAAATGCGGCAGTTTTCCTATTACATGCACTATGGAGCCAGAGCCCGAATCCTCGTCTTCTCTGCACGACTCCCTGAAGTGACTTTTGCATTGTCCCAAGTTATTTCACATTCTTTTGGGGGCAAGGAGAGCTAAAACCCAACTCTGAGCTATTACATAAATTGGAGGAATGAACAGCAGCGTGCATCATCCCATGATTCTTTTCGGGAGAAACAGCGCTGCAGGCAAGGCGACTGCATATGCAACAGGACAGTCCCCCTGGAGTGGGTTCAAACTCTTCTTCTGCTTCCTTCTCTTGGGGAAAAAAAAAATACAAATGCCGATTAGAATCCCCCATCTTTGGAGACAGAGCGGAGCACACGATCACGTGTAGACATCCTCCCGCTGCACACACATCTGTTATACACATTGCCACGGTGTCCTCTGGTTGTTCAACAATGAGCAGAATTATTTCCTCTTATTACTTCCCATGTTGCCTCAAAACCACACTCGGAAAAATAAAACCACCGAGGGGGGCTTGGCCAATCCCGCTGCCGGGCAGGCTCTGCTTTCTGCACACAGGCGTTGGGGGGTGGTGGGCAACAGGGAGGCGCTGGGGTCCCCAGGGGAGGCGGCTGGCTGTGTGACAGGGAGCATAGCCACTGCTGTGATGGAATCTCCCTGCTTCCTGTGGGTCTTTTCGTGTGTCCCTGTGTGGTGTGTGGGTCCGTGTACGAGTCAGTAGAAACATCTGTGTGTCTGTGTCTTTCTGTCTGCATCTGTCCACTGGTCTGTCCATCAGTCTGTGTGCTGGGTGTGAGCTGTTTCATTGTACTGCGTTCTGTCATTATTTCTCAGCTTTATCAAGCTGTCGTTGACGTGGAACATAGATACGTTGAAGGGGTATGATGTGATGATTTGATACGTGTGTACATCGCACAGTGGTGGGCACAGTGAGGCTAGTTAACACCTTCCTCTCCGCATATAGGACCTTTTATGGGGTGTGCGGTAACGTGTAAGATCTACCTCTTACCGGCTTTCCGGGACACAAGGCAGTATTGTTAATTACAGTCGCCGGACTGATGATCGGATCCTCAGAACTCACTTCTCTTGTAGCTGGGAGTTTGTGGTCTTTGACTCACCCCTCCCCATCGCCTCCACCCACCCCCAACAGCTGCAGGCAACCCCCACTCTCCTGTTTCCCAGAGCCTGGCTTTTTTAGACTCCCCTTATAAGTGAGAACATGCAGAATTGGTCTTTCTGTGTCCGACTCACGTTGCTTAGCATAATGCCCTCAAAGTTCATCTGTGTTTGTTGCAGAAGGCAGATTTCCTGCTTTTAATTGCTGAGCAATATTCCATTCTGTGTATATACCACATTCTCTTTAGCCATTCGTCTGTTGATGAATGTGTGTCCGTTTTAAATAGCACCCATTTACTAAACGCTTGTAATATACCAGACCCCGCGCTAAATGCTTTAGCACACACAGGCTTTTCTAAGGAAGCTCTATACAGTAAACCACACAGCAGAGACCAGATTCTTCATTTTGCAGAAGACTGCACTGAGGTTTGTTTGCCCATTTATACATTCATTCAAAAATCTGCTTGGCACCTGAGTTCCGGGCGCAGTCCCAAGTACCGGGATGTGGCAGTGACCAAGACAAGGCTCCCAACAGCAGGGACCTCACATCCGCACGAGGGGAGGCATGTGCTAGACAAGTAAACACAGAAATATGTTTTTTCAAAGCTCGTAAGTGGCAGCGCTGCCGTGTCTTCACAGAACTTGGTACGGATGAGCGTGGCGAGCTTAGTCCCCTGGGCTAGAATTCAAGAGACTTGGGTGGGTACCGAGATGAGCTAGTCCCCTGTGCACAGGACACATCTTTGCCAGGTAGGAAGGGGCCCACGACTGAATGCTCTTTTGGAAAGTCGCCTTAGTCGTTGGCCTGTAGGAAGGATGTACCCTTCAGAGTGGGGACTCGAAAAAATTGCACTGATCCCAATGGCCAGGGAGAAGAAAACTGGGAAGGACCCACTCTTGACAGGTGTGGTGGCTGTATGCCCTGGAGGCACAGACCTCTCTGTTTCTGGCCTGGGTTCAGTCAGGGGGCGTCTGTGGGACGGCACGGCTCTTGGCAGCGCACACCGGACTTTGCGTGCTGGGCCAGCCACTCACGGTCGGTGCTCTGGGGGCAAAGAGATGCAAGATTTGGGCTCGAGGTAGGTAGAGAGACAGGCTGGAGCCAGAAGGCCTGGAAGGAAGGAGGGTTTGTTTCTAGTTGAGTCCTGTTGAACAGAGCACTGAGCTCTCTCAGGGCTGGTTCATGCCTTAGAAGTTCCTCACCACAGCAGAAAACCAGTTCTCTGTTCAACAGCAAGCAGCTAGTATGGACTGAGCTTTTTTTAAAACATGCTGGGGGCTAGACGTGCATTCCTTTATATGGGCTGTATTCCTCTGAGGGATACGCTCATTTTCTGAATGGAGAAACTGAGGCTTAGAAAGGCTAAGATGTTTGGCCAAGGCCACTCAGCTAGGAAATCCTGCAGGTGGGACCCAAACACAGGTCTCTCTGGCTTTGAGGACAATACATGTCACCGCTGGGGTTTCACTGTCACAGGCACCTGGGGACATGAAGGGGGTGAGGAGAGGCCTGGATATGAGTAGAAGTGAGGTCGTAGAGGCTGGAAATGAAGACTATGGCCTTGGGAGAGGGCCTATCAGAGCTGAGTTTTCAGAGCAGGAAAGATACGCATGTGCCGTTGAAAGAAGACTGAGGAGAGGTTGGGGTTCAGAAGCTGCCTGGGTACATCCTTAGCACCCCGGAGATTGTCTCTGCCTCCCAGAATGCACTGCAGCACACTGTGATTCTGTGCTCTTGTAGATCTGGGGATTATGGAGCAGGAAGTAGAACGTGGGGACTGGTTGGGCAGGGACCCTCAGCGAGTTCTGGTATCATTTCATCTCTCCAGGGAACGAAGCATGCAGTGTCCACTTAGGCAGACACATCTGTACTCCCTGTGAAGCACAGGGCATTCAGCATCTTTTTTTTTTTTTTTCTCCAGCTCTAAAAAGTGAGGGAAGGGCAACTCATCCCTTAGAACCACTCAAGGCACTTGAAGTAGCGAGCCTCCCATTCCCTGGAGGCATGTAAGCAGAGGCTGCGCTATTTCAAGGAAGGCAGTTCTCTGTTGGAGAAGTTGGACTAAATAGTCTCTGAAATTCCTTTCAATGCCTGCTCCCAAGTTGCTGTGACCTTAAGGAGTTGGTTACGTTCAGGGCAAATCAGCTGGGACAGATGGAACCTCCCCATGTCCTCTGAGGCGTGACCACTCGAGAATCATTTGGTAAGGTTTTTGTGTTTTTCTCCTTAGGTTGGAATAATGTCAGGCACAAAGGCCAGCGTCTTCCGTTGATGAGGCATTTGGATTTCACGGACAGCTGAATCCTTCTCTACCACTCGCCAGCCGGTTGGTTTTGAGCACGTGGCTAAGGCTCTCAGAGCCTCAGTTTTCCCATCTGTAAAGCGGAGCTTGTAGCAGAACTGACCTAACAGTGTTGATAACAACAGTGGAAGGAGATGCCCGAGGTAAAGAAAGCATCATCGCAGGGCTTGACACAGAGTGAGCCCTTCATGGACACCCGTTCTTTGAAATACTCATTCCATGCATGTTAACTGAAGACCAATTAATTTATCAAACCTGGGGAGCTGTGGGCAATAGGCAGAGAGACGAAAGATCCTTCTGCTGGGACCGGAAACCCTTATTTTCCTGCTTGAAGGGGCTCCGATCTGGACAGAGGAAATGCAAGGCAACAGAGACACACACATCCCTCCTCTCGATTTTCAAAAAAAATCTTCCCACGAGGTCACATTTGGATGAAATCCAAGCCTCGGGTGATGCTCGGGCCTTGATTTTATCAGAATCGGCTTTTCCCAAGCAGACTGCACATGCCATGGACATATAATATAGTGTTATTTATTACTTGCTGAATACCCACAGTCTGTTCAGCCCTTTACAAGAGATAAAGAAAGATAAGCCCTAGACCCCGAGGGGTTTGCGATTTGGTTACTCAGACTCCCCAGTGCCCCAGCTGAGAGGGAGCTCGGATGCCCACAGCATGTTAACTCAAAACTCGTGGCTTCTTCCCGTAAAGAAGACGATCCTGGGAGGCTGCCCTGACATCGGCACAGTTTTTCTCAATGCAGGAAGGACACGAGAGCAGCAGATGCTATTAAAAATGCATTTAAGAAAGAAGAGCTCTCTCTAAACCCAGAACCGAGGAGCACTAGGGCATTGCAAAACCATGAAATGGAGCAGGTTTCGATTTTCTTTCTTCCCCTGTAAGTCTCCGACTTAAAAATGTTGCCGTCCAAATTATTTCCCCTGCGTGGGTCCATAGAGCAGGGTGGGCGGGTGGTTGATGGCCTTTTGGAGGCAGAGAAAGACAGACGCCGTCTGGCCTGGAAGCTGGACGCCTTTAGGAAATGGTGCCTTCCTTCTGTTCTGGTAATCCGTGCAGAGGTCCCAAGAAAGCCGGGCTTCTCTCGCTGCCGTTCTAGCTGGGAGAAATCATGAAGATCTGCGGGTAGGAAAACACTGATTCAGTGTTGTTCTGTTTCAAGAAGGAGACAGACCCCACAGACCCAGGGAAAGAAGAATCTGGATGTGTGCTAGCAATGTGGCGAGCTTGGTCCCCAGTTGGCCAATTCTGTTCAGAGCTGCAGGGAAACTGGGGTGGGGGGGGGGGGGAAGAGTGCTAAGGAGTTCATCTAAGATGGGAGGCTTCCTTCTTGTGGTCTGGCTGATCCTGCGGCCCCGAGGGAAGCTTGGGGTTACCCTGGACTCCCCATCCCTGCTTCTTCCCTGTAAATGCTGTCACAGCTGTCAATATTCTAGGCAGTTCTCCAGTCCTTTCTGTGGACACCCGGTCCAGGCCAGCATCGTCTTTCACCCAGAAGACAGAAGCCACTTCCTCAATGTATTCTTTTCCACTGCTTTGTTTTCTTTTAGATTCTATTTTTATCATTCATTCATTCATTCACAGTAAATTCATTCATTCATTCATTCCCCATGCCCTCACACCCAGCAAAGTGCACAGATGGTAAAAGGCACAGCTCCATGACGTTTCCACAAAATTAAACCAGCGTGTAAGCAGCGCCCAGATGAAAACACGACATTCCCAGCTCCTTGGAAGCCCCCCGACCCCTACCAGTTGCTCCTTCTTGGCCATGGCCTTCCTCCACCCAAGGGCAACCATGCTCCTGACTTCTTACATGCAGGCAGGACTTGACTTGGTTCTGAAGCCTCTATAAAACGGAATTCTCCAAGATGGAGAATCAGTTCTGCCACGGGAGTTTGTCCCGTGATGGATGTGATAGGGGATGATGTGAACCCAAGGCAAAGTTTGCATTGATCTGTGCGTGGTTTCGTTGAGACATTAAATGCATGTAGAAAAATGCAGCCCGCTGAACCGAACCGCGAGGAATCCACAGGATGCCTGGGTCTCAAGCATCTGTCTCCTACCCGTCCACACCTGGGTTGATGGCTTTCCCATCTCGGATAACCCCCGCCACCCCTCCATGAGAACTCACAAGCTGCACCCTTTCTCGTGCCCCTGCCATGAGCCAGCTGCAAGACTTCCAGACTGCTGCGTTTTATGGCCATATTTAGGCACTTACCTGTTTAATGTGCATAAACATGTGGTACTGTTTTTATTAGTTTTTAATTAGTTTTAAATGTGTCACCCACAGAATGTTGGAACATTGTCCCCTAACCGCATTTCCCCCCAAAGCCCGGTGGTTCTTACTGAGCGACTTTGCACAGGGCAGTGATCTCTCGATACGTGTAAGTCATGTGTCGGCAGAAGCGACTGCCCTCTTTCGTGTCTGGCTTCTTTCCTTTGGCGCATCTCATGTTTGTGAAATTCATCAAGGTTACAGTACGTGGCTGTGGAACCAGTCATTTTCAGGGCCCCGTGTTACAGGATAACCCTATCCATCTTACTATGGCTGGGTATTTGGATTTTTTCCAATTTGGGACAATTTCAAGTAGGACGACTATGGATGATGGGTATGTGTATTTTGGTGAATGTGTGCTTGTGTTTCTGTCGGGCATACTCCCAG
The DNA here is from genome assembly GCF_030435805.1 of Mustela lutreola. Taxonomy (NCBI): domain Eukaryota; kingdom Metazoa; phylum Chordata; class Mammalia; order Carnivora; family Mustelidae; genus Mustela; species Mustela lutreola. Next base: position 91,133,858 of record NC_081300.1, on the reverse strand, counting down.
GAGCACAAGTGTAGGCTCGTGGGGTAGGAGTATATGCAGCATCAGTAGAAACTCCCAAATAGTTTCCAAAGTGGTTGTACCAATTAACCCTCCCAACAAAGGTAATGAGATGTCCTTTTGACCACCTGTGATATCATAAAAAATAAATACTTGGTCCCTGACCCTAGTCCCTGGCACACAGCTCCTAAAACCCTGGGCATGTCTGGGAGAGTGACTGGCTTTCCAATGAGATGACTGGTGACTGGGGGTCACTACGTAGCTTCAGAATGGGGGATGGTTACCGGAAAGACCAGGGTATGATATTGGGATTGGGGCATTCAATATCCCTGACCTCTAGGGAAGAAAGAGGCGGGAAGTCAAGTTAATCACCCATGACCAGTGGTTTAATCAATCATGCCTTCATGATATCTCCATAAAAATAGGGATTCGAGAGCTTCTGGATTGGTGAACCCACTGGGATGCTGGGGAGGGTGACATATTCAACCTGTGGAATATGGCACTACCCCAGGTAGTTAATGTCAGAATTGAGATGAATGGTAGAATACCATGTCAATGTCCAGAGATCCGGAGAATTGTTTGGTATGGGGAAAAACCCCCACACACTTGGTGTCAGAAACGTTGTGAGTAAACACAATACACCAGCTCTTGATGTGACTGGATGTTTTAAAAAAAGATTTTATTTATTTATTTGACAGAGAGAAAGATCACAAGTAGGCAGAGAGGTGGGGGTGGGAGGGGAAGGCAGGCTCCCCACCGAGCAGAGAGCCTGATGCGGGGCTTGATCCCAGGACTCCGGGATCACGACCTGAGCCGAAGGCAGAGGCTTAACCCACTGAGCCACCCAGGCGCCCTGATGTGATTGGATTTTATTTTTATTCTAGCCATTCTGATGAATCTCACCTCTACTCTTTTTTTTTTTTTTTTGTACTCTTGACTGCTCTGATGCCGTCACCCTGCCCAACAGCCAGAATGAACTTAAAATATGCCCATAATCATGTCACTTCCTTATTAAAAGCCCGTCACTCCTGTTGTCCTTATGGTAAATTACCCCCCTCCCCTCCGCCGCAACTTCCAGAGGGCCCCTGACTTTAGCCTCCTATGAATTCAACTTTTCTAACTTTCTTCATGCTTACTTTACTCCATCCTATTTGGATTCCTTTAAATTCTTTGAGCATGCTTTGCTCTGCCTTATAAGTCCATCTTTGAAATGATGTATCCCTTGCCTGGAACATTCCAGGTCAGCCCTGCTCCTTTCTTCATAATGAACTTCTGATCACCTTTCATGGGTCAGGTTAATAAAGCATCCCTTGAACAGGACCTAACCGACCTCTCCCATTAGCTTACTTCAGGGCTCATCAAACAAACAATGGTCTTTGTGCCAAAGCTGTCCAGCCTCTGCTTTTTTAAATAAAGTTTTATTGGAACACACCTATGCCCATCCACTACATGCTCCCTATGGCTCTTTCTGTGATATGATGGCAAAGTCAAGTAGTGGAGACAAGAGACCATGTAAAGACCACAGAAAGCTTAGAAAAGTTTATTATCTGGCCCTTTGCAGACAAAGTTTGTCAACTCTTGGGTTTATATGCTCCAGGGGCTCCCTGTACTTGAGAAAACTTCATGACACATGATTCCGTGTAATGTCGCAAATAGGATCTTGCCTCATTCTCTGCTATAACCCTGTCCGACAAGCTTGATAGTCATGTAACAAATGTTTATGGATCAATGAATTAATGAACTACTATAAATCACTAAGGCAGATGTGGCTAGTTGCCTTCACGAAGCCCTTTCTCTTCTGTTTCCATAGGAAAGATCCCTGGTTTTATGTGCATAGAAATGCACCAGTTAAAAAGCTGTGTTTCTGAACTTCCCTCGCAGCTAAATATGTTCATATGACTAAGTTTTGACCATTGGTTGGCAAGTGAAATTGTGCCTGATGCCTTGGAAACACTAATGAAGAAAATTGACTTGGGGGCTCAGGGCAACTTTTTGCCCTCCCCTGACACATTTCTGCACCGAAGTCTGAAATATTTATGTAATGGTTGGAGCTCCAGCAGCTACCTTAAAGTATGAGGTAACTCAGAGACAGAGGAGAAAGAAGGGGCTGGCCTCTGCCTCGCTGAAAACTTGGTGCAATTCCCATATTGTTCCTGATTGTCCACATCAGGGATTCCTTTATGGGAGAAAAAGTGAAATCTGAAATATTTAAGCCAGCGTAGTTGGGCTTTAAACACCTAGCCAAAATAAATTGGGATCTCATTTCCTTTGATTTATTTACCTTTCTCTCCCCTCTACTTGGACTTCTCCTCTTGGTAGGACAAATCTAAGCATGTCCTTCCTTTTATGATAATTTTTCTAGATTTTCCTCTTGGTCTGACCCTGCATTTGAGCTCCAATGTTGCAATTCACCTCTGTCCGACAAACTGCGGGCAGGTCACCTTTTATTTTCTTAATCTCACTCAAGCTTCCAGTTTTTGACACCTGGCCTCTACCCTTCTTTCAGAATACTAGAGCGTGGAGAAAGGAGTGTTGCTAATGTTTTGGGGTTGGGACCTTTAGTTGTTCACTTAAGTGAGAGAAACTTACCCATCTCTACTTAAGTGCCAGGCGTTAAGCTAAGCACAGCCCTTAGCTTTCATTCTAAAATGCCAAATGGACAATAGCCATTTCTTTTGATTAAAAAGCCCCCTATTTAACCATCTATCGTCTCGATCACCAATTTTCTATCTGTCTATACACATGTCTGACTATTCAGAGGGAGTTTTCAACATAGAAATAGGTTTGTAACAAAGAGTATAAATGACAAGATGATTTAATGGGTATGTTGGCAAGCAGGTTCCCGGGAGCCAAATGCTGTCCAACACCTTGTTTTTCTAAGGTTCCAGAATGAAGAAGGGTTTTTACCTTTTTCATTGGTTGAAAATAAAAACCAAGACACAAGCAGAAGGAGATTAGTATTTGATGACAGATAAAATGTATATGAAACTCCAATGTTCATGTCATTAATAAAGTTTTATCAGAACACGGTCATGTTCATTTGTTTATAATTTATGGCTGCTTTTGCATCATAACTGCACAGTTGAGTAGCTGTGACATAGACCATAGGGTGCCCAAAGCCTAAAATGGTTATTGTTTGGCCCTTCATAGGAAAAATCTTTTTTTAAAAAATATTTTTAAAAGATTTTATTTATTCATTTGACAGACAGAGATCACAAGTAGGCAGAGAGGCAGGCAGAGAGAGAGGGGGAAGCAGGCTCCCCGCTGAGCAGAGAGCCTGACGCAGGGCTCGATCCCAGGACCCTGGGATCATGACCTGAGCCGAAGGCAGAGGGTTTAACCCACTGAGCCACCCAGGCTCCCCTTCATAGGAAAAATCTTGCTGGTTCCTAATTTGAGGAATCCTTTTCCACCCCAACCCCAAATAAAGCAGGGAAATAATCGCGGGGTTTGGCAGAGACACGAAGATGCCTAATGGTTCTTTGTAAGGGACTTTCCTAGTGAGTAGTAGTTCCTTCATCCTTTGATGTTCCACTTCCAGCTTAGAATTTACTAAGAAATAATTCCCTGAGATCATCATTTCTAGAACCTTCACCTGGAAAAATTCATGGGACTCCTCCAAAGTGAGATATAATTCTCCCACTGGGGATGAAAATGGCCCCCGGGAAGCACTGCCACTCAAAAACTTACCTGTTTCCCATCCTCTTTTCCCAAAGACTCAGGGAGGGCAAGCAGATCTTTGATTTCGCCCAAGTTGGCGCGTTCAGCAATGGTGGAAATTCAGCTCTAGGAACGCGACACAGAAGAAGCCCACGCACTTGGTCAGCCGCACACGCTCCTAGGGTGGCATCGGGGGCCAAGTGTTGCAAGCACACCAGGTATTTGCAAAGTCAAAGTCCCCAATCATAGCGTTGTTCCAAAGGAACTCGGTGTTTTTCACTGTAATTGAAGTTGATTTGTTTTATATTTACCCTCTAAGGTCAGGGAAACTTGGATCGAACATCAACCCATCTGCTCTTCCTCTAAGTGTTTCTGATCCCTCCTCCACGACGTAAATGGTCCTCACTTTCTCCGTCCTCCTCTTGTCCTAATTTCATTCCCGTCATCGGGCCAACACCGAGAAGACCTTTGCTAGGCAGAAGAATCGCTTGATCATTGGTTCCACACCTAAGTGAGGCCAGCCAATTTCTTTGACTTTTATGACCTTCAATATTTCTGCCATTATCTTGGTGACATTGTGTACTAGCGGAACCTAGCATTTTTTCTTTAAAAAAAAAAAAAAAGGAAAAACTTATTTACTTCAGATTTGCTAAAATCAATGAAAGGTTTGTACCCATCTCAACTAATTAATTTTCTCGGAACAATAAGTACAAATGCCTAAGAAGAGAGAGCAGGGAGGGGGGTACACTTCAAGAGGATGATGGAGTTAGAACCATTTTATTATTTATTGAAATGGGAGTCCTGGGGTCAGGGTTAAAAAATCATGCAACACATGAATTCATTCTCTGTAGAAAAGATTCATGTCATATAGGGGCGCCTGGGTGGCTCAGTGGGTTGAAGCCTCTGCCTTCTGCTCAGGTCATGATCCCAGGGTCCTGGGATCGAGTCCCGCATTGGGCTCTCCGCTCAGCGGGGAGCCTGCTTCCCCCTCTCTCTCTGCCTGCCTCTCTGCCTACTTGTGATCTCTGTCTGTCAAATGAATAAATAAAATCTTTAAAAAAAAAGAAAAAGATTCATGTCATATAGAAGAATTTAGAGTAAAACCTGTAGTTCTCCCTTTCAGTTCCCATCCTTACCTCCTCCCTGAAGGGAATGACTCCAGCAGTTGCAGTGAATATCTTTGAGCGCTTGCTTCTGTGATGGGTTTTTTTCCCCCATGGATTGCTTCTCATTCTTGGCCATGGTGAACAACATTGCAGTGGACATATTTGTAAATACACAAGTAGTCTTGGTGGTTGGAGTCCTAGAGGTGGAAATGCTGCATCAAAAAAAGATATGTGAGGTGCCTGGGTGGCTCAGTGGGTTAAGCCTCTGCCTTCAACTTGGGTCATGATCTCAGGGTCCTAGGATCAAGGCCCGCATCAGGCTCTCTGCTCCTCGAGGAGCCTGCTTCCTCCTGTCTCTCTGCCTGTCTCTCTGCCTACTAGTGATCTCTCTCTTTCTGTCAAATAAATAAACAAAATCTTTAAAAAAAATATGTGTATTTTACATTTTGATAGAGAACTGCCAATTTGCTTTCTAAAAAGACTTCTATTTTAGACATCCAGCAGGAGTTTATGAAAGCAATGGTTTCCCTGCATTTTCACCAATATTGGATATTATTGATTTAAAAAAAAAAAAGGGTTTCCCAGGGTGCCTGGGTGGCTCAATGGGTTAAAGCCTCTGCCTTCAGCTCAGGTCATGATCTCAGGGTCCTGGGATCAAACCCCACATCAGGCTCTCTGCTCAGCAGGGAGCCTGTTTCCCTGACTTTCTCTCTGTCTGCCTCTCTGCCTACTTGTGATCTCTGTCTGTCAAATAAACAAATAATTTTTTTTTAAAGGGGTCCCTTAGGTAAGAAGGATAACTCTTCATTATTTCTTTTGGAGTAAAGGTTATTGAAATATAATTAGTACATAATAAAATTTACCTTTTTAAGGATACAGTTTGATGTATCCATCACTGGAACCAAGAAATAGAACATTATTGTCACCCAGAAATGTTCTCTTGAGTCCCTTTGTAAACAGATTCCCTTCTCCCACCTCCAGTCCCTGGGAACCATGGATCTGGTTTTCTGTTTGTTTGGATTCAACTTTTTCAGGATGTCATATAAATGGAAATTATATTACATAATTTTTGGTGTCTGGCTTCTTTCAGAATGAATGAAGAGAGTTCATAGACTGAATGCCTTTGAGATTCATCCATGCTTTTGCCTGGGCCAGAGATCTGTTCCTTTTCACCGCTGTATAATCTTCTGCTTCACTACATACACTGCAGTTTGCTTATCCACTCATCAGTTGGTGGACCTTTGGGTCATTTCCATAGTTCAGGCTATCATAGAGAATTGTGACGTATATACTCATTTTATGTCTTTATGCAAACATGTTTTCATTTCTCTTGGGTAAGTACCCTACAATGTAATTTGTGGATTTAACTTCTAGTATGTGGTTAACTTGATAACAAATGGTAAACTGTTTTTGAAGGGGCTGTACCATTTTCCATACCCTGCTAGGGCCCCCGTAACAAAGTACCACACACTAGGAGGCTTAAGCAACAAAAAATTGTTGTCTCACAGTTCAGGACGGTAAAAGCCCAAGATCCAGGTGTTCTGTGGCCTCTTGTCATGGGTTGTCAATGACCATCTGTCTTCTACCAGCAGCTTTACATCGTCTTCCCTCTGTGTGTGTCTGTGTCCAAATTTCTTCTTCTTATAAGGACACCAGTCATTACTGTCTACCTCTCATGACCTCACTTCAACTCAGCCACCTCTTTAAAGAACCTGTCTGCAAATACAGTCCCATTCAGAGTTGCTGGGAGTTAGAACTTGAATATTTGATGGTGGTGGAGGGGGGGGAGACACAACTCAGCCCAGCCTGTAACTCCCATCATTAAGATATGAGGACTTCAGTCATCCCACATCCTCACCAACACTTGGTATAATCAGTCTTTTTAACCTTTATCATTCTGGTAGGGTGTAGACCTCATTGTTCTCATGTGACCATTTGTTTTTTTTCTTTTTGAGCAAAGAAAAGCGCTGGTGGCTGTAAGCTAGCTCAGTCCTGTTACTGAGAAGGATAGGGTCACCATTGTATCCCCAGAGTAACTGATCAATGTGCCAAGACTGTGCCATTGTTTAGAGTCCAAGAAAGTGTGGCTGGTTCAGTGCAAAACTTTGACCACTCCTTGAAAAATGACCTTTTTCTGGCAAGATGTTGTACAGTCTTCACACATTCTTTGGAATTAAGGAGGAATTATGAAAGCTCTTGAAGTCAGATGTGGTCAATGCTGGCGGAGGCTAACGGTTTCAGCTTTCTCCAGATAACACCAAAGAGGGCAGACTGGGAGATTCTAGAAAAATAGAATCAAATAAAATGAGGGAAAGATTTATGACCTGGGTGGAAGCTGCCTGGGACTGGGGGAGGGGCAGGGTAGCTTATGACTTACTGGATTGATTGTGATCAATGTTGCTTAACCCAACACAAATGTCGCTCAAGATAAAATTGGACATTATCCTCGAACACTGGGCTTCAACAGAGCAGAATGAACCGATGAGTGACATGCTTCTTAATAATTACCCTTCCAAGAGGTAGGGATCATATAGGTACAGATATAATTATCTGTCTATTCATCTACCTACCTACCTACCTAACTATAGAGATAGATGGATAGACGCACGTCTTTTGTAATACAATCTGTTCTTTTCTGTTTGTGTGGATGCTTCCATCTCAGAGCTGATGCACAAAAATCCTCACCCACTCTTTCTACCCATTTCTACCCCCCCCCCCCAACTCCCAGACTCAAGCCCACAAAAGCGACTCTGAGAGATGGAGAGCGAGATCACGATTGATTGGCCTGCCACTGATGGTGCGTACGTGTTCTGTTGTTATCGGGGAGGCTGAAAGGGGGCCGAGTATCAGAATGATTTGGCCTATGAGATAGTTCCTCCTTGATGAATAATCAGACACAAATGTCAATAACAATTAGATTGTCTGTAAGCTGCAGTCACTTAGGGCTCCCGGAGCCTGTCCACAGGGCCTGGATTGAAACCCTCAGCCTTGTGAACTCCAAATCAGGTTTGGCATCGGGAATGAAAAGCCATCAGCAGTAATAGTATTAGGAAGGCTGTTGGTCAAAGACGTGAAAAGGGCTCTGAACAATGCTGGGGCTCTCGTCGGTTTCAAGGGCAGGGAACGCCTGTGTGGAAGGAGGAGATGGGAGAGGAAGCCAGAGAGGGGTTCGGGGCACCAAGGGGCACATGGGGACGGGTGAGGAGCCATACTGCTTATAAGCATAGGATCCCCAGTGACGGAGTCCTGGGTTTGAGTCCTGGCCCCGCCATTTCTTTCTTCTTCTGTTTTTTTTTTTTTTTTTTGAGTTTCTTTTTTTTTTTTTTTTTTTAAGATTTTATTTATTTATTTGACAGAGAGAGATCACAAGTAGGCAGAGAGGCAAGCAGAGAGAGAGAGAGAGAGAGAGGGAAGCAGGCCCCCTGCTGAGCAGAGAGCCCGATGTGGGACTCAATCCCAGGACCCTGAGATCAGGACCTGAGCTGAAGGCAGCGGCTTAACCCACTGAGCCACCCAGGTGCCCCCCGCCATTTCTTAAGCTCTGCGAACTTGGACAAAGGCTGTCAGCCTCTGAGGTTTTTTTTTTTTTTAATCTCCAAACAGGGATGTCATAGGACCTGAAAGGACGTGGTATTATCTTACAGGATCATGTCCTAAGTCATCCAGGTAATGAATGATTATCATTGGCAGGGCAGCAGGTGGTCGATAAAGTTAGCTTCTGCGTGGGTGACGTGGGGGTCGCTTTACGTGCCCGGAGCTCCCTGGGCTCTCCACCACTGCCCCATGCTGAAGTGAAGCAGGTGTCATCATGTAGGTCAAGCACTTAACTCAGTGCCTGGCATTTAATAAATCGTGATTGTCCTTACAAAACATCTCCCTCGGGTGGTGCAGGGGATACGAGGAAAAAGCGAAAACCAGAAAGCAGTATTGCCCAGAATATTAAAAACTTGGATATCTCAGTCCCTGACCTGTTGAAGACTCTGTCTTTCAGGCAAGAGGAAGAGAGAAATGGAGTGTCATGGAAAGGAAAGGAAAGGAAGGTTGCAGAACAGAGAGCATCCCTAGCTGACCCAGGTAGAGGGTTTGGCCCGGAATGATGTTCATTTCAATGGCTAGTCTGCTTATTTCTTCCGGCTCCCGCTAAGCTCATTTGTTGGCCTGTCTTTTCCACTGTGTCCCCCCCCCCCCCGCCCCGCTGCTCTTTCCCAGTTTAATCCACACTATCCACATTGACCCGCTGAGCATCCCATCAATAAGAATGTGGATTGAATGTGGATTCTGAGGTTGGACAGATTTTGGTTCAAATTCCAGCTGCACTGATGGTTATCTGTGTGATGTGGGACAAGTGTCTTGGCCTTGCTAAGTCTTAGTTTTCCCATCTGTAAACAAAGGGGGACATTGTGTACTTCTTGTTGGGTCATCGTGGTTCCGTGGTCTCTTGTTGTCTGTTGCTGCATAATGAACCAGCCTGCGTCTTAGTGGGTTAAAATGGTGAGTCACATGCATTTTGTTCATAAATCTGGAAGCTGGGTGGGACTCACTGGGGACAACCTGTACGCTCCACTTGGAGACAGTTGTGGCTGTCACCCAGCTGGAAGACTGGGTGCTGTCATCATCTGGAGGCTTGCCCACACATGTCTGCTGATTGGTGAGGCCTCTGTGGGGTCAGATGGCCAGAACACCCACATGTGTCTTCTCCGTGTGGCTGCTTGGCTTCCTGAAAAGACAGAAGCTAGATTCCCAGGATGGACATGCAGAGAGGTAAAACCAGGTGGAAGAAATATTTATTGCCTTTTATGAGCTGACACAGAGGTCACAGAAGGTCACTTCTGCTGCTGTCTGCTCACCAAGGAAGTCATAAAATTCTGGCTGGTTTCAAGGGGGACTGAAAGACTTCACGGGTTGATGTCGGAGTGGCAGAGTTCTGGAAGGGCGTATGGGACTGGCAATAGGCTATGGGAGATTTTTGGAAAATCTCACATGACAGTTAATAAGCATATAGCTGTTTGAAGAGTAGTTGGCATACAGGAAGTTGCTATTAATTTCAAGTTCAAGTTCTTCCTGCAACCAGAAATTGTAAGATTCTGGAGGGCAGAGATTGTATAATTTCGGTTACTCTGCCCTGTGCGAGACCCAGAAGGCATAGTTGGCAAGTGTTTATTGAATGATTAACAAGCAATTTTTAGATTTTTTTATAGAACAAGCAATTTTTAAAAAAGATTTTATTTATTTACTTGAGAGAGTGAGCAAGAGAGCGAGAGAGCGATAGAGAGAGAGAGAGAGAAGCAGACTCCCTGCTGAGCAGAGATCCTGATGCTGGTCCCTTGAGATCATGACCTGAGCTGAAATCAAGGGTAAGACACTTAACCGACTGAGCCACCCAGGTGCCCCTAACTAGTAATTTTTAATACTTCGATGCCATGATTCTCAAAACTGACTGCTGATCAGAATCACTGAGGAGGTTGATAAAAATATCTCCCTTGGTTCTACACTTGACCTACTGAGTCAGAATCTCCAAGGCCCGGGCCTGGGAACAAGCATTTTTTAAGACCTCTTCCGGTGGTTGAGATGGAGTTAGTGTGAGGACTGGTCTTTGCAAACCACTGGTTTTACTCAGGAGAATCTATGATTCCGAAGATGAAAGAGTTGGCCGATTTTACAGATGGACACACTGAGTCTCCGTGGATGAAGGGACTTGGCCAAAATCATATAGTGAGTCAGAGGCCTTTCTGGGAAGTGGTGGTATACAAGTTCCAGACACCGTGGCTGCCTGGTGAGGGCAGTATTTTTGGATTGGGGTTTGGTGGTCGGGGGAAGAAAGCTTTGGGGTTCTCTCAGTTGGCAATTCTCAAATTTGATTTATTCATTTGTTTCTCTCCCTTTTATTCTTTTGCTGCATTTGAGGAATATCCATAGTTAATTCACCTCCTATGTCTTCTTTAAATGGACTCACTTCTTTCCATATATAAATTGAACCCCTCCTAAGTCATTCGAGTCACACAACCAGGGGCCTGTTGCTTTAATTCCATATTTGTTCTTACACATACAGAAATGAGCACATAACTACTTAAATTAAGAAAAGATTTGACTGGAGCGCCTGGGTGGCTCAGTCAGTTAAGCATCTGCCTTTGGCTCAGGTCATGAGCCCAGAATCCTGGGATCATGACATCCGGATTCTGAGCTCCGCAGGGAATCTGCTTCTCCCTCTGCCTCTGCCTGCCTCTCCCCCTGCTTGTGCACTCTCTCTCTCTGTGTCAAATAAATAAATAAAACCTTAAAATAAAAAAGATTTGACTGTGTAGCACGCACAGTGAGTGGTTTGGATCTCTGGCAGGATCAACCACATCATCGGTGGGCCCCAAGCAAAATGGAACATGAAATGTGCCAAATGAATAGGCGGTCCCTCTCCTTCAAAAACTACTTCGGATTTCAAGATTGTGACAGCACAGCATTAAACCAAGCACCGTGCCCTTCTCAGTGGCTGCCCATCGCACACCCATGAAGCCAGCCTAGGTCCAGGTTTGGGAAGCCCTGTTTTTAAATAGGACCGGCTGGCCATTTCAGCCCAGGTTCCTGGAACAAAGGACCTTGAGCATCTGCCCACCACCCACGTTCGAGGGGCACCCAGGAGTCAAAAGGCTGGTGGTGAGGTGTGGGGTCTCCATGCAGCCAAAAGGATACCTGCCTTGCTCTGTCTCTAGCCTGGCTGGAATCCTGAGCCCAGGGAAGCCGGGACCTATGTCCCAGAGAGAGCTTTCCTAGAGGGACCAAGAGAAATAGAAGAGAGAGATACTCCAGAGGGGAACTCAAGAGTGGTGTGTTTGTCCGTCTGTGTGGCGATGATCTGTGTGTGGATAAGATTCACGTGTGGGGATCAACACTTTTCTTTCATTGTCAAGGAAGAGGGAGGGAGGGAGGAGCTAGAGGAACGGAATGAGCTGGAGGAGGCAAGAGCGAAGGGAGGGATCCTCAACAACCAAAAAATGTTCAAGCAAGGAAAACATTTTCATGTGGATTTATAGAACCCTCAACAGAATTTCAACACCCTTTTTGGCCTGGCTCTGGCCATGTTACCTTTTGGTGCTTGCCAATATCCGCGAAAATCTCAAGCTCTTGGCTCCGTGGATCAGAATACTGGGCGTGGTCTATGTGTGGCTTAGAGAACAGCGTCAGGGGACCCCGAACATTCTTTGGGTTTTATGTTGTAGGATATCAGCAAGAATTTTAGAAGTGTTGCTGTTTCACACTCATTGTAAAAAGAGTCCGCAGAGCCCAGAGCATCCAAACTACCCCTTGCTGGGGCCAGATCTCGCTTGGAAAAGCCACGAGGTCGGCCACAATCCTTTCCGCTGCTGGAGGGAAACCAGTTAAATACATTTTCAATTCACCATGGAGAATCCATAAGAAAATCACGTTTTGTTGTAACGGATACTAGCGCTGTCTTGCATCTCTCTTTTCTTGCTCTCCAAGACTGGAGCTGAAATGCATAAATATCTAAAACCACTGTTCAGTGAAGATTCAGGCTCTATAGTCCAATGGGAAGGGAGTGGGGCATTTTTATAAAGAGAGTCATCTAGTCTCTGCCACGGGCGGGACAGTCATGTATCCTGGCACCATTCCGCGTGTTTGGAGAGATTCATTCATTCCATTTTCAACCAGAAGGAGGTACGTTATTTCCCCTTATGGAGGCTGAAATTGAGGCTCTGGGGGAGTAAGTGATTTCCCAAATTACACAGCCTCCAGGTGCGCTCACACTGAGATTTGAATTTGTGCTGGTCCGACTCTTGAGCCATACAATGAAGCAGGGGCACCTTCATGTCCTTAGTCACAGCATCCTGCTCTCACCTGCTAACTCATTCTTTCCACAAACCTTTCTTGAGTACCTACTGTGTGCCAGGCACTGTCCTTGGTCCTGTGGATACTACCACGAGCAGATCTGATCACAGTTGGTCTTTCATTGCTCCAGAGACCACCCACCCTTTGCTTTTCTTCTGCCCTTCACACAAACACCACTCCGCCAAGTTCACCCAGAAACTGATGGGCTTTTCTCTTCCTTCTGCGTCTTCCTTGTGTGCTGACTTGTCCCTCTTCTCCATCACACGACGAATCCCAGAACAAGGTGCTGTACCCTCCCGGCAGCCTAGGACCTCTGTCCAGAACAACTGGCGTTTTTGCTCTGCTCAGCACCTCCTCTTCCAGAAACACTTCCCTGCCCTTCCTTTTGGAAACTGCTCCCCCCCCCCACCTCTGAATATGGCACTCTGGTGGGAGCCGCCCATCCCAATAGCCCACCCCCGACCACAGTGATTGGTTGAGACACAAGGACGTGACTGGCCAATCAAACTGCTCTCCTGGGATTTTCCGAATGGGTTCAGTGGGGAAGGAGCTCCTACAATTCCAGCTTCCCGATGGGATCTGGCTTTGAAAGAGGATTGCCAGGTCTTGGTCCTTACTCCCAGCATCCCTGCGTCCAGTCTCCCATCCGCCCTTTCCGGGCTGGGAGAGAGGGACTCTCCCTTCACATCTCCCCTTTGATTAATTTCAGTTTGAGGTGGCTTTCTGTCACTCACGCCCCAGGAGTCCTGACTCACACAGCGTGGGTAACTGCCATGACCAACACGTGGAAAAGAACGGGAGGCGAGCCCTAAAGCCATCTGTGTCAGCAAGGTGTCAGGCCACACAGCCTTGGCTGGGTGGGTGTGCACGGGTGCCAGGAGTGGGCGGGGCTGGGGGTGGTGACTCTAGGCATTGGATGGTTAACAGTCTGGGCTTTTAGAGATGAAAGGGCTTCGAATCCCAGCTCTTGTCCCAGAAGAGAGCTGTGTGGTATTGGGAAGGTCACTTAACCTCTCTGAGCCCATTACTATGAATATTGATAAGAAGAGCAAGAACACTGCGAGACGGTATGTGACCGAGCCAAACTTCCTGGAGGCGACAGGTGTCTCAGAGATCCCTGCCTTCTCCCCTGTGCTGTCAACTTGCCCCGATCACCTTTTCTGGAACATTCATTCAGCAACACTGATGGCAAGTATTCTCCACTTGCGAGGCCCTGGGGATATAATAGGGTCAAATATAATGGACAGCATCCCTGTTCTTTGGGAGCTTATACTCGAGTGGCTGGACCTATAAATGAGCAATTATAAAACTGCCCTAAGACAGAAGATGCTCGGGGTGCTGTGGGGCATTTGTGAGAGAAGTTGGATCTAGTACCCATAGTTCAAGGAACGGCTGCAAGGGAAAGTGACATGTAGGTCTACAAATCAGCCAACTAGGAAGGGAATTGAGGTAAAGAGGTGCTCCCAGTAGAGGAACAGTGTAGGCAGAGCCTTGAAAGGAAGACGAGCCAGGACTCCGTGTACGGAAGGGGCAGCGATTTAACCTGGCTGTGAGTACGTGGCAGGAATGATCACAGATGGGAAAAGTAAGCAGAGAAGGTTATGCTGCATCTGGGGTCTCCTGCTAAGAGGGTAGGACTTCACCTTTAGGACTGTGGGATCCTTTTGAAGGGTTTATACAAGACTATCCTGGGGACGGTTCTTGGGGATCCCAAGCTCTCATTTTCCAGATGGAAAAACCGAGTTCCCAAGAAGTAAAGCAACTTGTCCCATGCTGCAAAGCCGGTGAGAGGGGGTGGGGGTGGGGGCTGCTGGAACCGGAGCCCAGTTCTCTGGATCTCAAACCAGTGTTTTTTTATGTCCCTTGAGTTCTCTGCTCCAAAACCCCCACCTGGACCAAATCCGGCCCTTATAGCTCTTCTGAACTCGGGAAATCTCCGATTCCTCACGTACACACAGCCACACTGTCTCAGGAAGCTCGCAATAAATTTTTTTTTTTCAGGCAACGCCTTGCTCCCATCCCTGCAAAACAATGTATTTATTATTGCTAAGCCTTTTCCATCTTGGAGGAGAAAATGCATACCACATGACTCCCCAAAGCCGATCGGTCCCGGTTTACAAATACAGTACGTTAATAGCTTTGTAAACATTTATTCAGGATGACAGCTGAGGGAAACATGTGGCATTAATTAGAAAGCTCAGCAACGCGGCCTATTAAGAGGGAGGTTAAATCTGAATTAGTTGGCTTTGCTGAGACAAGAGGCTCTGGGGAGCCCAGCTTCGCTCTAATATGTTCTAACTCTGTTGACGTGGGGTGCGCTAGGGCGCACGGGGGTCTCGGTTGTAGGGAGGGAGCCTGTGTCTTGGCAAGATGATCGCTGAGTCATTGGGCTGCAAAACTGTCAGGGTTGGCCTCCCCAAAGGTCTGTCCCCTGGGTGCCACGACTCCTCATGGTGTCAGACGGTGGGCGTGTCAAGCCACTGGGTGCCAAGAGCTTGCAGCCCATCAAGGGACAGGGATGTGCTTCCCCAAGACCGCTGGCTTGTTGGGGGAATGGCTTTCCAGGCTGGGAGTTGCTTCTTTCTCTGATTTGCTATTGTCTTTCCTCTGTGCTTGCCTGGCACCGTGCTTTTGTCACAATATCCCAGGTTGTCTCTGCTTCATGGTACCTGGAGGCTCCCCAGTTAGATTGGATGCTTGGGGCGCCCAGAAGCACGCCCTGCTCCCTGCTTTCTGC
Source organism: Mustela lutreola (assembly GCF_030435805.1). Taxonomy (NCBI): domain Eukaryota; kingdom Metazoa; phylum Chordata; class Mammalia; order Carnivora; family Mustelidae; genus Mustela; species Mustela lutreola. Next base: position 91,118,522 of record NC_081300.1, on the reverse strand, counting down.
TGGTCCGGTGGGGCTTGAGTTAAAGCAGACACCTGAGAGGCTATTTCTTCTCAGTCTCCTGGTCCTGAAAGCTTGCAAATGCAGATGGCCGAGGTTACCCCCGATTGGTCACACGTCCACATGATAATGTCCTCATAGCATTGAAAGGAGGGGGAATGTCACGTGACTCTGAACTTCTATCCTGTACTTAAAACACATCCCTTGTCAAGGAGCTACAGAGGAGCATCCTTGTATTTGCTGTAAATCCTTTAATTACCTTGTGAATAACGCGGTGGCACTGCTTTGTTGCTCTCTGGGTGGTATTCGATGTGTTAATTTGTTACACGTAAACATTCAATTGTGCCGTGGTTTGCGCGCGCTCCGGTTTTGACCTTTCTGCCTCTGGGAATGTTCTCAAGAGCTTCTAAGTACAGAAGGGACCCAGGTGCCCCATGAGCCCCCGAGAAACTGGCTGGTGCCCTGTGAACATATGTTGAGTAGATGCAGGAAAGAATGAATGCCTTTGGGAAGCCACGTAACTTCTCCGGGGCTCAGTTTTATCATCTGTCAAATAGGACAGTGGGCAGGGAAGGAGGTCTGGTGGAGTGAGGGCTGAGGACACAGTGGGGTGACTCACAATATGATACAGAGGTCTGCTTTGCACTCTGTTGGCTCTGCTCACAGGACCCTCTGGTCCTTCTGGCCCGATGCTACCAACTGTCTGTCCCCTTCTTCACCATGCCCCGGGTCAGCCTCGTGCCTATCTTCTTGTTGCTCTGATCAAAGTCTCACTGGGTGTCTCACTTAGACGGTTGACTCAGGAACAGATCTGGACCCTCCGTTTTGGCATCATCTCCAAACCACCACCTTCTCCTTCTCTTGCCCACTCACTGTGCAGACACTGGGATCTTGGAGACCTGTTCTTGCTGAGTGGTTTTTCCAGCACTGTTTTTCCCTCCAAGCACATGAGGTCGGCAATCTGGTGTGTAAAGTAGACCAACCAGGAGTGGCCCTGGGTGAAGGAATAGGAAACCTTCCTCTTCCTCTCTAGATTCTAGGATGTTGCGAGCTGGTTGCAAAGCCCTGGTGTTATTGTGATTCTCATTTAATAGCTAGAGGACCTACGGTCCAGGAGGGTCCGCACGTTGCCTGGCTGCAAGTGGTGGGGCGGGGCTAGAATCTGTATCTTTCCACTACATCTTGCCTAAAAGAACAAGGGTTTACAAAAGCCTCAGCAGTAACCAGATAGGGATCATTGGGGGCAGGTAGCACAGAGGTTAAAGAGGGTGACTGGGAGCTGGGCTCCCTAGACCCCAGTCCTGCTCTTACCACTTGGGAACTTTGTGATGGGGTATGTTGCGTTGTCTCTCTGTGACTCAGTTTCCTCATTCTCAAAATGGGGGTGATAATAGCTACCTCTGGATTGTGAAAGGAGAGGAGTTACATGCAAACTACGTACCACTGGAGTCCAGCACATAGCAAGGGCTCAGTAAAGGTCAGCTGTCATTGTGAATGGGACACAGGGGGGCTGTCTCCAAGGGGGGGAGGGGACGACAGAGACCAGACCGATGAGAACGTGAGCTTTGCAGCTAAACCCTTGAGTTCCGATCCCAGCTCCCTGCTATCAGCTGTGTGACTTATGGGGGTGTCTTAACCTCTCAGAGCCTCCTATCACCTCCTCTGGGACAATAAGAGAATCAACTTCTCAGTGTTCTCATGAGGACTAACAGAAATAAAGCATGAAAAGCCTTTAGCTCAGGGCCTGGCACTAAATCTGTCCCCAAATAATGGTGGCTACTTTTTGGGGGGTTGTATTTTAATTCTTTCTTCTTGGTGGAGGATATAGGAAAGAAAAGGAGTCTCCTTCCAGTTCACCTAGGTCATTTTCAGTGATAATAAGAACTATGATCATTACTATGCTTATTACCAATTTATACACTGCTTGGGCTCAGTCACAACTCTGCCGCTTAAAAGCCTAATCTCTTTGGGGCCCGTGGGCAGCTCAGTCATTAAGCGGCTGCCTTCGTCTTGGGTCATGATCCCAGGGACCTGCGTTTGAGCCCCGCATTGGGCTCCCTGCTGGGTGGGAGGTCTGCTTCTCCTCCCATTCCCTCTGCTTGTGTTCCCTCGATTGCTGTGTTTCTCTCTGTCAAATAAATAAAATCTTAAAAAGAAAACAAGCTAAATCTCTTTGAGCATCACCTTTCCTGTTTGTAATACGTGTTGACAATAGTACCTTCTTGGTGTTGTGAGGATTAATGGATTATATATGAAAAGCACTTAGAAGTAAACTTCCAGAGTATGAGTTATTCAAGCATTGTTATTATTGTTTATGGTTGAAGAATTCCCTCCACATCATCACTGTTTTTAGTTTTCGTGCAACCTTGTAAAGTCGTTAGAGAATAGTACCTTTTGGCAAAAAAGGAAACTGAGTCTTAGATCAAGGCATTTGTCCCAGATCCTAAAGCCTATCAGAAGCTGCACTGGGGTTAGGGCTCTGTGGCAAGTCCCATAGAGTGTGGAGTCTGAGAGCTTGCATTTCTCAAAAGCTCCAAGATGACCCCTGGGCACCAGTGCTGCTGGTCCACGGACCATTCTTTGAGTAACAGCAGCCCCTATCAGGCTGTACAATAGAAATATTTGAGCCACAGGGGCAATTTTAAATTTTCCAGTGGCCACATTGAAAAAGTAAGAAGGAACAGGGGACTTGCATTTCAATATATTTTGTTTCACCATTGTAACTCAACATAAAAATATAAAACCAGTAGAAAAAAGATAAACTATGTAGAAAAGGTATTTTGCATTATTTTTTAATGTACTAAGACTGGAAAATCCAGTGTGTGTTCTACACTTGATTAAATTGCACTGCAGACCAGCCACATTCCAAGCATTCAGTTGCTTGGTGGTAGCTACCATAATATTGTATCACGTAGGGATCATGGCTGGTGGCTACCATATTGGATCATGTAGTTCTATAACACAGGCTGTGGTTTAAGACCATCCAGCCTGCAATTCTGGTTCTGCTAGTGGAATTTGGGTAAGTTACTTAGTTTCTCCAATCCCCTTAGTTTCCTTATCTATAAAATGAGACAAAATTTGAGGTCATGGCACCTGGCCAGATCGTCCTTTCTGGGGCCAGGTTCCTCAAATCTGAAACACAGCACACAACAGAAGATGGGGCACGCTTCTAAGACTCTTCCAATATTGTCTGACAATTTCATCATATACTCGCCTCTCCATGGGTCTGGGGAAGAGGAGCTCCCCTGGACTGGATTCTTTTCTCTTGGTTCTTCATTGTGTGGATCCCAGGTGGTGTTTTGCTTGTTTCCTGGAGTGTGCAGATTCCAGTTGGGTTGGCTGGCTGCATGCAGGGTGAGGCATGAGCAGGGGGGCCAAGGGGGGATGGGGGTGACCGGTGAGGGAAGAGCTGGATAAAAAGGCAGCTCAGCCTCTTGAACACCAGCAGTGAGTCGCAGGTGCCCTGAATAACAGAGACCCAAGCCCTCGTCTGCTCCTGGATTTTTGGGTCTATCATAATAAACACTAGGTAAGTGCATGGTCAATGAACCAATTAATGGGGGACAAGGCCAGCCCACTGTGGGAAAATAACAGAGACTAATGGGCCACGGGGTCTGAAGGCCTAATTTATTTATTCTGAGTGTTTAGGCATTTCTACGCGTCCTTTTGGAGGCACTTCATAATCCTGGGACTGTGTCCCCAACCCAAACCCTGACTCCCCTCCAGCATGCCGTGGAACGCTGCAGATAAGACTTAACATTTAGAAGTCCCCATCTTTTTCCCCCAAAGAAGTGGGGATGCTTGTGGGAGCTTTGCTTCCCTTTCATGCCAGATCTCTGAAGCCGGCCAGGCTCTCGATGCAGCTAGAACCTCAGAATAGCACAGGGTGTGGGGAGCATGGAGGCACCTCCTGGAGCTGGAACGGACTGTGACCCAGTGTCACGTGCTCCTGGCTGCTGCGTCTGTGGCAGATACAGGCAAGTCGCCTTATAGTTTATTTATTTATTTATTTATTTTTACCCCTGGAAGTCAAAGGAAGAATGTTTCCTCTCCATGGCTCGTTGGGCTGGCCAAATGGCAGAAGAGAGTTTCCTTCCATTTTCTTCACCTGCCCTGGTCCCTAAAGAAGCGTGTCCCTAGCATGTTGCTAGCAAGTCCAGGCGCTGGCACGCTACTTCTCAGTTCTCTGATGCTAAAGAGAAAGGGTCATGTTGAAGGAACATTTCATGCACGGGCTCAGGGGGAGTGAATGTGTTCATAGCATCTGGACCAGACGCTGGAAGTCTTGACTCTAGTTCCAAGTCCTCTGCTGACCGCAGTGTGACCGGGGCCAAAGTTGCTCCTCTCCAGGCCATGTCCTCATCTTTAAACCAGGAAAGGTGGACTTTCTCCTATGTGGGAAGACTGGAAAGAACACTAACAAGCAAGTCCACATCTTTGCCAGTATTAGCAAACCCCAAGGTATTTGTAGGTGGGGGCATACCTCGCCTTCCGTTTTTCTTGCCCCTGTACATTCTGGAACCTTAAGGTTTTCCTTTTAGGAGGGAAAGGCAAAATAATGGCTGTGGGAAGGGATTTTGGCTAAAAGAAGGTAAGGATGTGTGATGTATTGTTAACCAGGTTCACGACCAGGTTCATAGCTGGATTCATAGGTTTATGGCCAAGTTCACGGCCACGTTCTGAGATTGGTCTCTAGGTCCTGTGCTTTAAAAAAAAAAAATCATGATTGGAGCTGCCAAACCAATATTAAAAGCAGTGGCTTATGAAAGGTTCTGGCAGTCGGTGCTGAGAATCTCTTTGCACCTCTTCATTTGCAGAGGGCAGGAAGCATCTCATCGGGGGCAGGTCTTTCAGTAACACCGAAAACAGAAATGGAAAAGATTTTCCCCCATCACCTGGTCTCTCTCATTTCTTGGAGCCTGAGGTGGTTCACGTTGGAAGTGTCCCCAGGAGCAGGGAGGATCAGCTTCCAGCTTGCAGTGAGGAGATGCTCATGTGACCTGAGCAAAGGAACATGACCTTTTCGAAACCCAACAGTGATCAATAAACTGAGCCTGGGTTTTATGCTTTTTTTGTTTAAGGATGCCATTTTTAAAAAATTACTTTATTTTATTTTTTTTAAAATTCATGTCCGTGAAGGAAACCCAGCACTCTTGGACACTGCCGATGAGATGAAAAACAGGTAAACCTTTCTGGAGAACAGTTTCCTTAAAAACTCATAAACTGTCTCAAAAATTTCACCTTTGGGAGTTTATCCTGAGGAAGTTGTCCAAGAAAGGTGCCCAGGATGAAGGTGGTCAGCCCAGCTTGTTGCTCTCATGAAAACACCGGAAACGACCCAAACATCAACAGTTGGAGATCAGCTACGAAATTTAGCTATATCCATGCACTGGAAGATTAAACAGCTGCTAAAAATTATGTTCTTGTTCCCTCCCTCCCTGATCTCCACCTTGCTCCTGCCTTCTCCACGTTTTTTGATGCCTGCTATGCCCTAGACACTGTATATCTAAGTGGGTTGACATCGATATTTATGATGTATCAGATAATAAATACATAATTAAATAAAATGAAATACATTCAAAAGCCCATATCATGGAGGCATTATATGATCTTATGCTCACAAAGGTATATATATTTATATGGAAGAATATGGAATAAACTATTTGAGAGGTCAAGCAGCAATATATCATAGGTCACTTTTCTCTAGATGTTGGGATTATAGGTGAGTTCTGTATCTCTTTAGATCTTTTACTTTATCTGCATTCTCTGTGTTGCCTGTGGTGAGATTATTTCATGTGTCACTGAAGGTCAATGAGGCCCTGCATGATTTGGCCCTGAGTCGCTTCCTCTCTGCCTTCTTCTCCTATCAAAGTTCACCTGGTCTGCTCCACCCTAGATACAACATCTCTGTTCTGCAAACATGTCAGACTTGTTCCCACCCCAGGGCCTTTGCATGTGCTATTCACTCTGCCTGGAACACTCTTTCCCTCGGTCTTTGCTGGTTCCTCCTGGTCATATTTGAGTCTCAACTCAAATATCCCTCCTCAGAGAGGATCTCCCTGCCCACTTAGTTAAAATTGGCTTGCCCCTATGCATTCTATCACTTTTCTCCATTTTAGTGTCTTCATAGTGTTTATAACTCTGAAATTCTTCCAGTTTTTCTCCAACTTGCTGATTTTTGTCTTTTCCACTTGACTGTAAGCTCTATGTGCGCCGGGACCTTGCGTTCTTGGCTTCTGAAATAAAACCTGGTACGTAACAAGAAATTAAAAATATTTGTTGAATGAACATATTCTGGGCTATGTATTTTCAAAAAAGATTATTTTAAAAATTGAAGAAAAAAAACCACCTCACCCCTCATTTTCTTGCTTGCTGGAGACACATAGGAAACTGGTGACCTTCAGGGGGAGGATTCTCTCCACTTTGCCAGTTTTCTGCTTCTGACCTTGTAAGTGACCCCATGTGGGCCCGGATCACTGAGCATGTTGTGCCCATGGTCATTCAGGATTGGCATCCACCCAGTGGGAGTGAGGTGGCTGAGTTCTCACCCAGGGCTTGTACCTCAGTGTGCAGTGAGTGGCTTAGGAGCTTCAGACATCCACATTGTTACACTTGATCTGTGGCTAATGTGCTGTGTGATAATTGTCAAGTTACCGACCCTCTCTGGATTATAGTCTTCCCATGTGTGTAGTGAGGGGGAGATCCTATCCATTTCCAAACCTATAGGGATGGTACACCATCAGTAAGCTAATACCATGCCTTATGTACTCTTTTTATATCTGTCTTGTTCCCTGTTGGGCATCATGAACCCCATTACAACCTCTCAGACCGGACCAGGATAGTGGGAAAGGCAAAGAGATGACACTATTTAAGCAAACCCTCTATGAACCCCAAGTTAACTCCATGACAACATCTTGAGATATAATTACCCCATTTTACAGATGAGGTCATTGATGTAATGACTTGCCCAGGGGCTCATACTGAACAAGGGACAAAGTAAGATTTGAGTCTGTGTCTACTACTGTAGCAACAAGTCAGGTTGGTTCCAAATTATAAAGACACATGATTCTTTTCTTCTTCCCCCTCCTCTTCCTCCTCCTCTTCCTTCTTCTTTTTAAGACAAATGGTTCTTCATGGATGCTCATTTCCTTGTCAATTAAGCCAGCCTACTCAGCAACCAAGACTTAACAAGGCTCTGAACCACCAACTTGCTTCCTCTGTATCTGTTAGAATTATTTCTCAAGAGGGTAATGAAGGTATGGATTTAAGGAAAAAAGGCTGTGAAAATCCTGGTATCACACAGCCATGTCATATTAAAATCCTCCCTATTTGATTATTTGCCAGTGGGGCCCACGCAGCTTCATTCCAAGGGAAAAATTATAGTTTGTGAGAGCCCAATTCTAGGGAAACTTCAGCTGTAGGCCTTGAGCTGGAGGTTAAGGTCTTTAATGCCAGGTCAAATGCTCTTGGTCCTGGCAGGTGGAGGGCAGGAAAATGGGCTCCAGTCTTTATTGTTATTTTTTTAAAAATTTTATTCAGTTGAAATTCACATGCCATGCAATTCACTATTTTAAAGTATATAGTCCAGAGGCATTTTGTGTGTTCATAATGTTGTGTGGCCACCACTACTTTCCAGGTTCATGGCATTTCAGCACCCCAAAGGGAACCTCTGTTCCTATGGAGCAGTTTGTCCCCATGAGCTGCGCCCCCTCCCCACCTCTCATCCCCAATCCATGATGATCATTAATTTGTTCTTCGTCCCTATAGATTTGCTGGTTCTGGATATTTCAGGTAAATGGAATCTGCCACGATGTGACCTTTTGTGTATGGCTTCTTTCACTAAGAATAATACTTTTGAGACTCTGTGTTGTGGCAGGTGTCTGCAGTTCTTTCCTTGTTAATGGCCGGGGAATATTCCATTGTGTAGATGGACCACACTTTGTTTATCCATGCATCTGTTGATGAACTCTGGTTTATTTTCCACCTTGTGGCTTCTGTGAAGTTTTCTGCTGCGCACATTGGTGGACAGATACTTATTTACCTGTTTTCAACTCTTTGGGGTCTACACCTAGGAGCGGAATTGCTGGGTCACATGGCGACTCTATCTGGAACATTTTGGGGACTTGCCAGACTGTTTTTCAGAGCAACGGTGCCACTTTGCACCCCCACTAGCTGCATACAAGGATTGCAATTTCTCCATATCCTCATTGATATTTGTTATTTTTAATTTTTCTCGATTATAACCATTCTCATGGGTGTGAAGTACTACCTCCTTGTGGTTTTGATTTGCATTTCCCTAGTGACTAATGACGTTGAACATCTTTGCCTGCGCTTATTGGCCATTTGCATCTGTTCCTCAGAGAAATGTTTATTCAGACCCTTTGCCCAATTTTTAATGGGGTCATTTGTCTTTTTGTTTTTGGGCTCCCAACCTTGTTGACCTCATCAACTTTTTTGTTGTGGGGCCTATTGGTGAAGGAGCCAGATGCAGAGACCTGCCCAGCTTATCCCTGGACACAATGGTCAGGAAATGAAGGGAGACTACCCAAGGGGCTCTCCCTCACTTTTTGAGTTCAGCCAAACTCACCAAGAAGTTTGGGGGTCTTCCCTCCAAGAATGCTAGGATTTGTGATCCTTGTTCACAAATACTCCAGTTCTAGGACATGAGCAGTTCTTCTCATTATGAGAACATTCCACACCCTTAAGTTCCTTTAACCACTTAAAACACTCTATCTCTCATATGGAAACAATATGTACTATTTTCCACACACCATAATTATCCCCTTTGATACAACCATGTGCAAAAGCATGCACAAGAAGCCAAGTAGTATCCACCTGGCCAATTTACATATATTTAATTTATTTTTTTCTACTTTAGACTTTGCTTCATGTATTTTTATGGCCACATTACACAGCATCAGTCAGAGAGACTGTAAATGGAAAATGCAGAGTGATTCCAAATGTCCCTCCCTCTTTTCTCCTTCAGCTTCTTTGCTGTAATTCCATTAACCCGTCACAGCAAGAAAACGAAACTTTGGAGTCAGGGATATCTCTCAACACCTCTGATGGAGGGTGTGGGGCTAGTTCAGTCTTGGCATCAGCAAGACCTTGGAAGTTCCAGGAAAAGGCCCATCTTAGCTCACCTCCAGCCACCTGCATGGGGCTGGAGGGAGGCTCTCTGTGCCAGCCTTACTGCGAAGTTAGTTCCAGGTCTCTGGACTGTACTCTTCAGTCCTTTGGGGGTATGTAGCAGGAAGGTAGCAGCAGCACCCTGTAGAATGGGGATAACAAGAATGCTCACCCCTCCAAGGTTGTGTCCCATAATGAAAGCTGGTGTTGACCAAGTACTTATTATTGGCCAAGCACCAAAAGCGATGTTTTATGACAACTTTGCAATTTACCCCTTGCCACAATTCTACTTAGATACCCCTTTTAGCTCATTTTACAGATGGGGAAACTGAGACCTGGAAGTCATTACTTTGACTTGGCCAGCTTTGCAAAGTTGGTCCTTTAGGGGAGCTAGGATCAGCGCCCTATCTCCTTGGTGTGACTCTCTTCCAGACTCTCCCATCTCTCGAGTGACACAAAGTGCATCCCCCTCTTGGAGGGACTCAAGCAAATGGTAGCTGGGAAATGAAAAGATCCAACCACATACTAAATGTGCCGGATTTATCCCTTTTCTTTCCTTTATCACCAAGAATCAATCCTGCGGTGGGGGCCTCTCTTGGAGACTGAAGTTCAGGAGGCGAAGCAAAGTTCTATATGGGATTTGCCTAACCTTGCCAATGGCTTTCAAAGTTTTCGGGGGTCTACAAAGCCCCTGAAGAATTTGGCTTTGAGAAGTTTCCCCTTCGTTTCTAAATCCACGGGCAGATTAGGCAAAATGGAATCCGTATGTTTCTGATTCATTTACACTTAACTCATCAAAATGTTCCTTTTTATGAGCTATTTGATGTCCAGAAAGCCTTTTGAGTAGATTTTATAAGCCTTTTAAAGACTTTTCTCTTAGAAACAGGCGGTTGCATTTTGCCAAGAATAAACAAACTTGAACCTCAAAAGGGCAGAGCTTGCCAAGGACCCTGATGCCAGAGGGCAAGTGTGCAAAGTCACCCCTTCCTCACTCCTGACACCTTCTTCCATTTCTTCCTTCCCCACCCCTCACCCCCAATTTTGGCCCCTCTGGTTTCTTTGCAGAACTTTTGATCCCAGTTCAGAACATTTGTGCCTCTTTCCAAGCCTAGATCTCTCGTAGCTGCTCACCTTAGCAGGAGCGGCCTCTGGCCATCCCATCTCTTGTCTCTTGCTCCCCCCTTACCTGCCTACAGGCAACTCAGAGAACATGAAAAGGTGAAACCTTTGAAAGCCATTGGCAAGGTTAGGCAAATCCCATATAGAACTTTGCTTCGCCCTCCTGAACTTCAGTCTCCAGTCACTCTGAAATCAATACCCGCATGTACATTCCTCACCTGGCCATCTGCAAAGAGCTGTTGTTACCCCACGTGAATTTTGTAACAAGGGTGGGCAGGAGAACCTTTCGGATTCCCATGTTATGGTGCAGAAAACTGAGATCCAGTGGTCCCAAGTGATTGGCTAAGACCTTCCAGTTTGAAGGTGCCAAGTTCCTGTCTTAGTCACTTGGTGGGGCGGGGTGGTGGTGGTGGGTGGGGTGGGGATGGGGGTGGGGAGCTTATAAACAAGATAAATTGATTTCTTACAGTGTGGAGGCTGGGATGTCCAAGATCAAGGTGCCGGCAGACAGGGTGTCCAAGGAGGTTTCTTAGTTCATAGATGACCATCTTCTCACTATGTTCTCGCATGGTGGAAAGGTCAAGGCAGCTCTGTGGGGTCTCTTCTGTAAGGGCTCTAATTCCTTTTGTGAGGGTTCTATCCTCATGAACTTATTGCTTCTAAAGGCTCCACCTCCTAATATCATCACACTGGGGATCAAGTTACATGTATGAACTTTGCGGGGACATCAATGTTCAGTCTCTAACAATTCCAAACTCTTCCATTTGGTTTGGTTTTGCTGTGCCACCATGAAGAATGACTTGAAAGGCCATCTACAAAGACTAGTGAGGGTCTGATTCTTTCCTAGGAAAGAAGGAAAGAAGGACCTTGGACATCAAAGAGATGTTAAATCTGTTTGCTATTACTTCTTCACAGTGGTCTTGAGGGTTGGCTGGTGTTATTTCTATTCCGTAGAAGAGAAAACAGAAGTTCAGAAATCACGTAAGTCATTTATACGATGTCATGCAGGTAGGCCAATGGAAGAAGGCCCTGGGAACTAGCTTGACTGGTCCCGGTTTCCAGAAGTTGGAACAGATGCCCCTTGTAGATGTGGCTAGCTCAAGGTCACCCAGGAATGTGAAAATACATGTTTCTGAACATCACAGTGAGGGTGTTTCCCCTTTGCAAACCTCTTTCAATCATCACTGGCACAGAGAAAGTCCCAGTTCAGTGCTGGAGTGTCTTTAACCCTTTCTGTTCCCCACTTTGTCATATGGGCAGAAGAGGTGTCCCACTTAGAACCTTCCACCTCCCACTAATAGCTTTGCTTTGCTTTTACAGCTTTTCTTTTTTGAGGTACCCTTTCACTTATGAACATGACCCTGGATTTAGCCATATTGTAGGGAGATACAATTTCCTTTTGAGATTAAGCAACAACAACAACAAAAAGCATTGACTTAAGAAGAAGTATAATGACTATAGGATTATGCAGATGGTGAGTATGGCAAAAATGTTGGAGGTTGCACCGAAATGATGATGTTTAGGAAACACACATCAAGTCCATTTTACAGATAATGAGACTGAGTCCTGATGGAAAAGTGATTGGCTCAAGAGTGAGCTGGAGATTAGGATAAGAACTCAAGTGTTCTGGTCAACTTTGGTAGTTTGGAGCATGTCCTGGATGGCATTTGCTTGGACATCTTTAAAGTACTCAGTGATTGTGGCATGCCTGAGTCTTGCCACTGATAATTGTCAACATATGCTGAATGGGGGAGTGGGTAGGCCAGTGAGGGAAAGCATGGATGCTGAATGATTGAAGGACACATTTGATGACTAACCTTCCTAATTCCTGCCTTGAAGAAAGATAACTTAAAAGGGACCAGGTCAGGCTGGACTGGATCCCAAGTTATCTTAAGTCCTCCAAAATATGGAGGTGTTCCTTTAGTCTTAGACCAGACCAGTGGTTCTTAACTGAGGGTAATTTTGTTTCTCCATCTTCTGCGGACATTTGGCAACATCTGGAGATATTGGTTGTCATGATGAGGGGGAGTCCTGCTAATGGTGTCCAGTGGAAACTGGTCATGGATGCTTCTAAACATTCCACTTTGCACAGGACAGCCCCCACAACACAGAATTAGCTGGCCCTGAATGTCAATAGTGTCCAGGTTGAGAAACTCTGTTTTAAGTACCTAGTGGAGTCTTGGAGTCTTGAAGAAGGTAGAGTGAGTCAGAGGATATCTTGAAGTGGTAGTCTTGCTGAGTCCTTGAAAATACATTTTTCTTCCTGGCCAGCTGTCATTTATCAAGACTTTCCAAATTTCGCTTTTGCTAATTGGGGCATAGACATGACATGCAGGTCCATATTTGAAAAAAAAAAGTATCAATCAACACAAGTAGTAATTGATTGACGTGATAATCTTTGACCACTGCTGTGATAGTCCAAAAAGTGTGTTTGATTTCTGCCTCCACCACTTATACCTGGAATTGCCCAGCAGATGCTCATGTGGATTTCTGCAAGTTATTTGTTTCATTTTGTGTCAGAGAGGAGTATTTTGGGTGAAATCTTTTCTAGATAACTTTGAAATTATTTTAATGAATGCTAATGAAAATATCATTTAAATGAATAAATCCTATTTCTTTTTTAAAAAATATTTTATTTATTTATTTGAGAGAGAGAGAGAGACAGCAAGAGAGGGAATACATGCAGGGGAGTAGGAGAAAAAGAAGCAGGCTTCCTGCTGAGCAGGGAGCCCGATGCAGGACTCAATCCCATGACCCAGGGATCATGACCTTAGCCGAAAGCAGATGCTTAAAGACAGAGCCAACTAGGCACCCCAAATAAATCCTATTCCTTCCTTCCTTCCTTCCTTCTATTCTTTCTTTCTTTCTTTCTTTCTTTCTTTCTTTCTTTCTTTCTTTCTTTCTTTCTTGTTTTATAAATCTTATTTCTTAAGTGGTGATATGAAGTTATGATTTTCCCTTTTATGGGTCAGAAAACTGATACTCAGGTGAGTTAAGTTACTTATTCAGGGTCACCAAGCTAGACCGATGGAAGAAGATAGCAGGGAGTGTTACTGGTGGAAGTTAACTGGCCTTTCCATCTGTCTATGCAGTGCACGTGCCTGGTTCAAGTCTCTGCAAGGCTGAAGTCTGTGTGGCTCATTGGAATATCCATCCATCCTGAGCAGTGAAATCCCCAAACAACAGAGAAAGAACAGAAAAGTAGGAGTGCTTTCTAGGCATTGACTTTGAGGGACCAGAGTCCTGGGTCAGACTGAGTGTCTTTGGCGTACTTCCTTCCTAAGAACCCCAGTCCCTTGATTCCCCCAAATGGGTACAATTTGAGTATCTGCTTCATAAGCTTGTCATGAAGGTAATTGGAAGGAATATGAGCAAATCCCAGGTCCCAGGGACGTAGTAGGAACTCTGAAAAATGTGAGTCTTTGTCACCTGTGCAGAGGTGTAACATTGCCCTTTAAAGAAAGAGAACAACATTCTCCCTTTGTGGGGACTAATAGGAAAACAGCAACTGAGCGGTAGAGAGACTGAGAGCCAACTTCTCTTTCCCTGGAACACTGTGAAAAATTAGCTCTTTTGCTTAAGAGCACACAGACCCTTGAGAAAAGTAAGACATAAAACATGAGCAGAGAGCAGATGCTGGGAAAATGCCATCTTTTTATTGACACTATTAGAGGGAAATATATGAACTGTATAATACCACCATAAATACAGTTATTTGTAACGTCAAAGCAACAATGCCAGCCACAGTGCTTGTCTCTTTCATTTTCTTCTCTTGAAATGCTTCATATCCAAGCATAAAATCACAGGAAAAAGTGAATAATATTCTCATTCGTTAGGGATCATAACGACGTATTAGCAACGTTACCCCGCATTCTTCAGGATGAGGTTCTTTGCTTCTCTGCAAAAATATTTGTTCTTCTTTGTGTCTAAGTGGCAAAGCTTTTTCCTTTAAAAACATTTGAAAAAGAATGAGGTGCTGGAGTGCGTATCTTGACAAACCATCAAATGGCTCTCAGGGTCCCCCCAACCCCCTTCCCTCTTGCAGTTGGCATGGGAACCTACCATTTCCACCAAAGAAGCAGGTTGGGAGGAAATCACAACTTAGAAGAGTAGAGTTAACCAAAGTCAGTTTGAAAAGACAAAGTTGTTAATGTGCTCGGTCCTTTTTATTTCTTCTTTTTGTCATATACACACCCACACAGAATTCAGACATCTGGTCGACTCAACTCAGAATGGAGTTGGAGTCTCAGATAGAGATTATGTTTGTGCATTTCAGAACATTTTGTCAACGGTAGAGAAAGAGGTATGCGTGAGTGCGCACACACACACGGCCCCACCACTATCACCAACCAACACAGTAGGGGGTATCTGGGCCCCCGAAAGATATTGACCATGTAATAGTTTCTAGGAATAGGGACAGCACTCCAAAATTCTGGGATGAAAGTGGCTTGTTTCCCCTGTGTTTGCCCCCTGAGACTGAATCTGTTTTGGATTTTATTCTAAAATGGAGCAGATTGTCATTTTTTCCCTAATTTTAAGATTTCTTTCATCCTAGGACAAGGAACCTCACAAATTAATTTAGCTTGTGCAGAGGACTTGGTTTTCCTTCAAGTTTTCAGTTCAATTGTCTAAGACCAGAAGTGGAAATATTGTTTTTGTAGACAAAGGAGAGAGAGAAAATGCTGGTAATTGTATATATGTGTGTGTGTGTATGTGTGGGGGTTGGTGAGTTTAGATGAATAAACTATAATACCAGAACTTCTAAATTTTTAACAAGAAAAAGGAGGCAAGTTTCTCTGTCAGTCTGTCTCTCTGTCTCTTCCTGTTTCCCCAAGTCCCCATTATGAAAAGCATCATGCTGACTCTATAGATTTGGAAAATAGGCAAAACATGAAGAAATAAATTTCACCTGTAATCTAACGGTAAGAGACAATCACTCTTAAACGGTTTGATTTATTTCCTTCAGGTTGAGATAATGCTGTAGAGACAATTTTGAGTCATTTTTCATCTACCGTCATACCGTGACCATTTTCTCCTTCCATTAAACATTCATTAGAATCATAATTTAAAATGTTTTTGCTATACTTCATCATACCACGATTTTACCAAACCATTTTGAATTGATGGATATTTAGCTTTTAAGAATAGTATTATTATAAACATCAGTGTGATGCTCATCTTTAGGCACAAATCATTGTCCCGATCGGAATTCAAGCACCAAAGAAGTTCAGAATGGCTGAGCATTGAACATAATGGGGTGAGACAGGGTTGCAATGGTAGGTAAGAACTAGATCTTGCCAGCCTAGCGTCCTCTGCTAGGGGTTTTGGACTTTCTTAAAATAACAGTAATAGTCATGATGGTGGTGAAGATGATAAAATAGGAAGTATTCAGTGAGTCCTTGCTGCTCACTAGACACTTTTCCCGGTGGTTTTTATTCATTGCATCCTTTGATCTTTGCAACAACCCTGAGCCATAAGGAGGGATTATGAAACTCAAGTGCGAGAAGTCAAGCCATCTGGCCAAGGTCACAAGGCTGGTGGGAACCCAGACTCTAGAGCTGACATAATTCACCATTTTGGTCCATTCCTTTCTATGAGCCACTGAAGGATTTTGACTGGGAGGTGGGGCCACGATGAATGGGTTTGCCTATTTAAAAGCCTTGCTCTGTCTGTAATGAGGAGAAGGGATGGAGGAAGGAAGCCTGGGAAGAGGGAAGATCCAGTCCAAAAGAGGGATGGAGGTAGTGAGAGCTGGTAGCAGCAGGGACAGACAGAAGTGGGTGGCTAGGAAGCATATTTGGGACATTGGGCGGAAGGGATTTAGATCTGGAGACAGAGGCAAGGAAACTTCAAGATGCCTTGCAGATTTGGGCAGCTGGGTGGAGGGTGGGGCCTGTATTGAGATGAAGGGACGGCTGGATGACCTGCCCAAGATCACTTAGCTTCAGAGTCAAGGAGGTGGCATTTTGACAACAGAAGCCAAGAGTCTATGGTCTGGGAGAAGCAAATTGTGCTACATGAGAGACCTTTTAGAAAGAGGAGAAGAGGGGCACCTGGATGGCTCAGTCATTGAGCATCTGCCTTTGGCTCGGGTCGTGACCCTGGGGTCCTGGGATCAAGCCCCGCATCGGGCTCCCTGCTCTGTGGGGAAGCCTGCTTCTCTCTCTCCCGCTCCCCCTGCTTGTGTTCCCTCTCTTGTTGTCTCTCTCTCTCTGTCAAATAAATAAAGTCTTTAAAAATTTAAAAAAAAAAAAAAAAGAGAGAGAGAGAGAAGAGAACGGAGCCAGCATTTGAGGGTGGAGTCTAACAGCACATCCTGGAGCATGGCCATGAGAGAATCTCATCCCTTATTTAGAGGGACTGGAGTGCAGAGCTGAGAGACAGCAAGGGCTGCCCTATTGCAGTGAATCCCCTGCATAATGCCCTTGTGGGGAGGGGTCAGGAGACGGGAGGAGACTGCGGGTCCGGAGGGGGTCACCCTCAGATAGAGACACAACTAACTCCATTTTGGGGCTTCTGTAAATTTCGTGAGGGATTCATGCGGTCGGTTTATTTTGAGGAGTTGGGTCCTTAGGACAAGTTAGGTCTTGAAATGTAAATCCAGTCTGAATACGCTTTCTTCTGGGGAGTACTTCGGGCAAAGGAGGTGACAGAATGGGAAGAAGCCGGGGTTTTGGAGAGTGGCCATTCTAAATTTGAATTCCAGTTATTCCATATTTTGGGGGAGGGGCTGGTCTGTTGAGGATAAGAATGCTGGTTTTACTTCCTCAACCATTTATTTATGTAACCATAAAACAGGGATAATAGGGTTACCCTAAAACGAAATGCACAGTTGACCCTTGAACAATGTGGCACTTCAGGGTGTCAACCCCTCCTTGAAGTTGAGTGTCCGAGTATAACTCGACCTCCGAAAAACTCAACTACTAGTAGCCTACTGTTGATCAGTTGCTTTACTGATGATACAAACCGTTAATTGACATATATTTGTGTCTCCCATGTATTCTATGTTGTATTCTTACAAGCAAGGAAGCAAGAGAAAAGAAAATGTTATTAGGAAAATCATAAGGAAATGAAGAGATACTTACAGTGCTGTCCTGTATTTATAGAAGAAAGTCTGCATGTACACGGAGCACACAGTTCAAATCTGTGTTGTTCAAGATCATCTGTATCTCTATCTGTATCCGTATCACCATAGGGTTTGTGATGTATAAACTATGTCAACATGAACTCCATTTTCTTTTCCCTACTATCTTGACTTGACCTTCTTTTGCATTTTGAAGACCTTGATTCTCTGGTCTGTGCTCCTGGGCTTGTCATTTTGTAGTTCCTAATCGGAGAACTAGCCCCTGCCTGGCTGGTGGATGATCTACTACTTGTCTAGCTCCTTAAGCTATTCTCATGCGGGGTCCTTCACCCAGCTCTTCCACGTAGGGGCTGAGAACATTTCCATTTAACTGATGCAGAAACTGAGTCTCCGAGAGGTAAAATGAGCAGCTCAGGCTCCAGAAAAGGTGCAGTGGAAACTTAAGACCTGGGTTTTGAAAGCTTAGCTTCCTTATTCTTTATATAACCCATCCTTCTTCTCCTCAGCAGTCCCACGGGGAAGGGAAGCCCTGACCTCCAATGCAAACTGTCCCTATGCTTAAAAATAAAGTACTGTGTTTTCCATGACCACAGTCCTCTGTGGCCTGGGAATGGATTGCACTATGTTGGCCATGACCCTCGGAACTCAGAGACACCAGCTGTAATCCCACTAACCGCTGAACTTCTATCCCTTCCTTCCCATTTGCCCTTTCTTTCAGGACTCAAAGACCCCACCCCTCCATGAATGTACTTGAGCCTGTGGAGACTGTACACTATTGTTCGTCTACATCTAATGGCTGATGGCCAAGCAACAGGCATCCCAAGATAGAAGGGTTGATGTAAAAAACAAAAACAAAACCCGGGGCTCCTGGGTGGCTTAGTTGGTTAAATGTCTGACTCTTTATTTCAGCTCAGGCTATGATCTTGGGTTCCCGGGATCGAGCCCCACATTAGGTCCTCTGCTCAGAGGGGAGTCTGCTTGGGGTTCTCTCTTTCTCCCTTTCCCTCTGTCCCTCCCCCCTGCTCGCTCTCTCTCTCTCTCTCCAGTGAATGAATAAATCTTTAAAAAGCAGAAACAGGGATGCCTGGGTGCCTCAGTCATTAAGCATCTGCCTTCCGCTCAGGTCATGATATCAGGGTCCTGGGATTAAGCCCTGCATCGGGTTCCCTGCTTGGCAGGGAGCCTGTTTCCCCCTCTCCCTTTGCCTGCTGCTACCCCTGCTTGTGCTCTGTCTGTGGTCTGTCTGTTGCTCTCTCTCTGTCAAATAAATAAATAAAATCTTAAAAAAAAAAAAACCCAGAAAACCAAATAAGCCAACGCATCCCTAGAGGACAAATTATTGACTTTCATAAAGGTGGTATATGAAGTTGGTACAGCTGGGGCTTTGGTTTAGACAATCCTGGGGCTGAGTCTGAATTTTGCTCTTTATAGCTGTGTGGCCTTGTGCAACAGTCTTTATTCTTTTTAAGTTTTAATTTATTTATTTGGGAGAGAGAGACAGACAGACAGAGAGACAGAGCATGAAGGAGTCAGAGAGAGAAGCAGGCTTCCTGCAGAGCAAGGAGCCCAATGCAGGGCTCGATTCCAGGACCTGATTCATGACCTGAGCCAGAGGCAGATGCTTGACTGACTGAGCCACCCAGGTGCCCCTTTGTATAACAGTCTTAACTTCTCTGAGACTCAGTTTCCTCATTCACTAGATTGGAATGTGTAGGCTTGCAGAGATTTTCATCTATTTTGTTCACTTCTGCATCCCCTGGGCTGAGAATAGTGCCTGGGACATAGTAGTTGTTCTGAAAATGTTTGTCGAACAAATTGTCAAACAAATCTGTCAAACAGAACTAATAATAGCTCCCACCCAGAGGTGTTGGGGGATGGGTAACAAGAAGAGGCATGTGTGGTGTGGAGTCTGGCATCCAGCCCCTCTGTAAGCAAGACAGTCATGGTAGTTGGCATCCTCTTTCCAGTGGCATGACGTGGTTCCATTATAAAAGCCACATTATAAAAACACAGAATAAGGTGCTTGGTGGGGCACCTGGGTGGGGTGGTGCAGTCAATTGGGAGTCTGGCTCTTGGTTTCAGCTCAGGTCATGATCTCAGGGTGGTGGGATCTAGCCCTGCGCTGGGCTTGGTGTGGAGTCTGCTTAAGACTCTCCCTCTGCCTTTCCCTGTGCTCTCTTTCTCAAATAAATAAATCGTAAAAAAAAAGGAGAAGACGCTTTGCTGGGAGTCACTCTGGGCGAGAGGCAATTGTGGCTGCTGATTTACAGAAAAAAGTGTTCTTGTGAAAGAAGGGAGAGGTCCTGTTCTGTCGCCTCCAGCTCTTGAGGCTGGACCACCTCAGCCCCAAGTCCTAGGGAGCTGAAAAAATGTTTTTGAAGTGCACTAGCAAAGAGGCAGGACTTGAGAATTGGCTAGAGGCTCCGTGTAGTTAGAAGGGAGGCTGTTGCAATGAAGGAAACCAGAGAATTCAGTAATTAAAGACCCTACTGCATTTACAGAAGAGTGCTGAGGATTTGGACTTGGTGTTCAGCCAATTGTCAGTTTGGATAATTGTGCTTTGATGACCTTGAGGTCTCCCCTAGGATTTCAGGAGACGTAGTTCTGTCTCCTGTCTCCTGAAAGCCCGCAGCCTCTACCCAAAGGAGCCATGTGGCAACAGTGGGAGGAGGGGTTGGGTTTGACTTTGGGAGAGTCAGTTTCATTGGTGAACAAAACCAGCACTTGATGGTCTCACGATGGGGCTTTTCCAACACAAAACTACCCCCCAGTGCAACACCATAGTCCAACTCAATGACACCCCTAAACAGCCATAGCGTTGTGCACCACCACGTCTTCTGAAATGATACAACAGCTCAACATGGCACCAGGGATCAGAATAATATATGGCAACACAAGATTACATGCCAGTATTCTCCTCTCTGAGAGTCACACGAACCCAACAATGTCTTTGACATTTCAAGCCTTGACACAGTGTCTCATTCAATGCGGGTTAACAAAGAAATCAATCTTCAACCCAGTGTGATTCCCCAAGACAGTGATGACCCAACAAACCCCAAGGTGTCCAATGCTGATTCAGCAAAGCATAATTGGCCCAACTTGGTGGAAAGAGAACACCAAATAGACTATTGCTTTGGAAAACCCAGTCTCTCTCCCAACCAAACTTTGTGGCCATGTATGACTGGGGTTTTCCCAGCCTTGGGAAATGGAGAAACCAAAATCTAACCCTTTGGATTTGCCAACGTGCAATAATTCCCGACCTTGACTGTTGTCTTTCTTCCTGCTTATTCCCTTGGCCACCATTTGGCTTGGCTAACCACAACTGGGATGCTGGTGCCAATCTGGGCCTTGGAGACAACTCTGAGAGACTGCGTTGGAAGGAAGGTGCCAGGCCCAGAGAGCACTGCGGATGGGAATTCTCAGCATTGCTGGAGAGGGGGCTGTCCACTGGTAGCTCTGTGTGGTCTGCTCATCCATCCAAGACAAACCCCAAACCCAACACTTGATTTGGCAGACAGGGAAAAAAATAGAATAAAGTTTGTTCTCTTTTTCAAGGAGTGGACGGAGGGATCCCGGGCTTGCTTCCTCTGTTGGTCTTTTTCCTTTTTAAACAAACCGCCTGGCTTTTAAGATCTTCAAAATCCCATTAAAGGCTTTTACCCCTTCATATATTGGAGGCGTCTGATGAAAGGGGGTAAGGGGAGGGAAAAGATAATGGGGCCTCAGAGAACAGAGACCAGAGGCCTTAATTTCGCCTGTCTCCCCTGCCGATAATGGTGTTGGATGTAAACAGTCCTCTGTTGAATGCTGGAGCGTGATTACAGGATGGCTGGGGAAAGAGGAAGTGTTTGCAAACCGCAAGGAGGAATGTCGCCCTTTGAAGGAGTTTGGCATTTATGTTTTGCCCCCTCCGCTGTCCCCCCACAACCCCGACCCTACCGCTTTTCTCCACGGCTTTCTTCTCTGGGTTCCTGGTACTGTAAACACAGTGACAGAAATTAGATGTGGGCAAATCTGTTAAACATTTCAAGTCGAAGTGGGGCTGGCGGTTGTCTCACTCCGCGGGATATGCGAGACGAAGCTAATAACTTCGTAATGGGTCTTTTGTTTTTGTCTGGGGACTGGTGGGAGGGAAGTGCAGGGCAGGGGCCAGGGCTGAGGAGGGGGATGTGGGCAAGAAATTGGGGCCAGGCTGCTGTTAATGGAAGCAACCCAAGCTTCCAGCATTGTGGGGAGCCGGGCGGACAAGAGGAGTTCTCGACCCTCACCCCCCACCACCACGGGGGCCTTCGGGAGGGCAGCCAGTGACCGTCACCCACCAGCAGGCTTCCTGCCCCTCGCCTTCTGGGGCATGCTCTCTGGTGTCCCGGTCACAAAGCACCTCTTCTTGACAGCTTCCTGCCTCAGACTTCTGCTGCTGCCTTCATTTGTTTCATCCGTGAAATTCCCAGTGACGTCAATGGGGTACCATGTGCGGGACACGTGCAGTCCGTGGGACCGCGCAGCGACGCCGGGGAGCAGAGCGTTGGCTCTGTGGATTTTATGCCTACATGTTTTGCTGTCTGGAAACGTCTGCCTGGGATCAAGTTCATGTTCTTAATTCTGCTCAGATGGTTGGGGTGGGAGCCTAAAAACCCACAGCTGGAAGCTCCGTCCAGCGGTCCTTTAATTATTTCAGTGAATACATATTGAGGGCATGCTATGTGGCTGGTGGGACGAGATGCTGGGGATGGGATGGGGAGGAAGAGGAGCTCAGTCTTTGCCTTCCAGGGGAGTGGGGAGTCCTGTGTTTTGCACATTAACTGTTTCCACAAATGATGATTTAATCAAAGCATATTAGGAGCTACAAGGAAAGAGGATGCTAGATGGGAGAAATTGGGTGCCTCATCTAGCCTGGGGGAGGGGCAGCTCCAGTGGTTCATTCTTGATCTTCAATGGGATGGAAGTTTCCTCCAGGGATTTGTAAAGGGGAGGGGGTCTAAAGACACCCATTTTCTCCTACTCAGAGGGGATACTTCCTATCTTGTCCTGGAATTTTCCAAGGATGGAAGTGCCCCACCCTTTTACCAGAGCCACTTTTGGTGCTTTAGCCCTCCTAGCTATGTGGCTGGCATCATTCTGGTGATTTCATATTAATTATAACTTCAATTAACAAGAGGCGAGGCATTTGCTGTTCCCTTCGATAAAGCGTTGTGTTGACGAGGCATGTTTCCGTACATGAGCGGACGGATATCATCTTTGCTGAAGCCTTCAGCAAAGCAACTGCAGCTCAGAGAGGGGAGGTCAGTTCCCTAAGGGTCCACAGCGGCTCAGGGATTGAATCAGGATCCCAACCCAGGACTTCAACTCTTAGTCCACAGTCTTACCCAGTAGTATGCCGCCTTTCATGGATTTTAAACCCTTAGGGGCCGAGGAGATACGTTTGAACATCTTTGTCATCAACATCCTCAAAAATATATGTAGATTTACTATCTGTTGGTTCTGCGCCATCCCTGGCGATACTGCACACTTCCTGGTGCCCAATTGCCATCTCTTCTCTGTTGCTGTCTGTTAACATCCCATTTATTGTGGGGGATCTGGTTTTAAACTGAGTGTTGAGCCCTTCTCTTCCTCAGACTCCATGCCTGCGTTCCCTTTCATTATTCTCAGGACCTCATTGGCCATTTCTGCAGCACACACATCCCTTCCATGTCTCTAGTTCCTGCTTACACAAAACCAGACAAGGGGATTTAGAAGGTGCTGTGGTAGAACCACCCCCGCCCCCACAGAGGGACTGGCATCAAGAAGAGCTATTTTCTTTCTTTCCTTCTTTCTTTCTTTCTTTCTTTCTTTCTTTCTTTCTTTCTTTCTTTCTTTCAAGATTTTATTTGTTTATTTGTCAGAGAGAAAGAGTGATTGAGCACAAGAAGGGGGAGCAGCAGGCAGAGGGAGAAGCAGGCCCCCTGCTGAGCAAGGAGCCTGATGTGGGACTCGATCCCAGGACCCTGGGATCATGACCCAAGCCAAAGGCAGCTGCTTAACCCACCAAGCCACCCAGGCATCCCAAGAAGAGCTATTTTCAGAGTATTAGCAGAGCTGAGACGTAGGCTGCTCATGAGTTCCAGGGCTCAGGGGGCACTTGGGCTCCATCTAGTCACCCTCAGTACATGGGGTAGATGAAGGATTGCCGCATCTTCTTTGCTAGTCTCACTTGGAGAAGTGGAGTCGAATTCCCTTTTTCTTGAAGCTGACCTGATTGTAGTGACCGGCTTGGCCAACAGAATGTGCTGGAGTGTCATTATTTTAGAGCTTCGGGGGCTAGGTCAGAAGAACCTTGCGGCTTCCTCTCAGGCCTCTCGGAATTCTTGCTCTTGGAACCTGCAGCCAGGCAGTGAGGAAGCTCCAGCAGCCCATGAAGTGTACATATGTAAGGAACCAAGGTCCCAAGCCACCATGATAGCCTTGCCATGTGGATGAGTCATCCTGGAAGTGAATCCTCTATCCAAAAGTGAACTGTTCCATTTAACTGATGGCTCATGCACCAGAGATGAGCTATCACCGCTGAGACCTGCACTACAGATCAGTAAACAAAGTGAATGGCTGTGTTATTGTCTGTTCATGATGTTTTGAAGTGGTTCATTATACAGGAGGAGATAGCTTCAATGGAAGTTTCTCCTCCAAGACCAGTTGTCTTTTCTCAGTGAAGCAGGGCAGGGGCAGGTGAGCCACCGGAAGGCTTGTGCTAGCGTGAGCAGTTCTCAAGATTCCCTTCACTGAACCTTGCTTTTTAAGCATGGCTCTATTTTTTTTTTTTTTTTTAAGATTTATTTATTTATTTATTTATTTATTTGACAGACAAAGATCACAAGTAGGCAGAGAGGCAGGCAGAGAGAGAGGAGGAAGCAGGCTCTCTGATGAGCAAAGAGCCCGACGCAGGGCTCGATCCCAGGACTCTGGGATCATGACCTAAGCCGAAGGCAGAGGCTTTAACCCACTGAGCCACCCAGGCGCCCCTTTGCCTAAGTTTTAAAGTGAACCAATTTAGCAGTTTCTCTACCAAAATAAGAGCTCAAAATGATTGTACTTGTACTTAGTTTTAAGTATGAAAATCTTACATAGTATTTATTCATAGTTGTTAAGCTTAAGTGTGTATTAGTAGGTACATAGTATTTATTCATAGTTGTTAAGCTTAAGTGTGTATTAGTAGGTATTTGAGTATTAAATATTTAATATTTATCAAGTATTAAGTATTTTCTATGGCTGGTCACAGTTCTAGACATAGGAATTAAAAATAATTTGGCAGGGTTCAAGCCCCACATCGGGCTCTCTTCTCAGCAGGGAGCCTGCATCCCCCTCTCTCTGCCTGCTTCTCTGCCTGCTTGTGATCTCTGTCTGTCAAATAAAGAAATAAAACCTTAAAAAAAGAAATAATTTAGTAATAATTGCAGGTAGGCATTGGGCTCGATGCATTGCTAAAATAACATTCTTTAATTTTAACAATAATCATGTAAGGTAGGCACTATTCTTTCCCCCATTTTACAGATGATAAAATCAAGGCTTGGAGAAATCAAGGAACTTGCTTGAGGTCCCATGGGCGGTCCAGCCACACAGTCTGTGTTCTTAACTACACTGCTTGGTTGTAGCCCTCTATTTTTCAGTCTACAGGGGGGAGAGCAGACCAATGACCAGAGGTAGTATGAGGCCACATATACCCTACATTAGAGATGTGTAAGATGCTGGGGCAAGAGGGGATGGGGGCATGAATACCTCACTTTGCCTAGAGAAATAGGGGCAAGGTTTTTTTTTTTTTTTTTAGAGATGGCGGTAAGTCAGCAACTGCCTGAGTCATGGGATGCTGCCAATCACACATAGGAGGGCCTCCCAGGGGCAGGTGGTGGTGAGGCCGGGGGAATGTACAGCAAGTAAAAAGGTAAAGAAACTATAAAGAAATGGCACATAAGGGGAACTAGAAGCAGAGTAGGATTGCTGTGGGAATCATGGGACAAGGATGCTGAAGAAACAGGCAGAGCGATCAAGGAGGGAGTTTTCCGCCATACCAAGTACTTTGGGCTTGTCTTTGCCAATGATGGTGCTTTCAACGGGCTGGGCACTGGCTCAGAAATAAGGGGGACGTCAGCCCCAGCCTGCCTCTGATCCAGCCATCTTGGCTCCAGCCCCCACCCAGCTGTTTAAAAGCAGCGTTTGCAGAAAGCAAAGGTCTCTGCGATTCATACAAGCCTGTCTCGCGCCCTGAGAACACATCATTTATTTCCTATAAGTGCCTGTCTCCCTCTTCCTTAAATATGCTCAGGGTTACAACTTTCTCTGCTTCCTGGGGGAGTTGCCCACCCCACACGGTAATTACTCACTCCATAAGGGCTGTCTCCAGCCCTCCTTCTCAGCCCTTTTTTCCTGACCCTTTGCAGTGACCAGTTAAAGGGTAAGCATGCTGTCTCTCTGCTTGTTAGAAACAGCCGCCATTTTGGATCTCACCTGGAAATGGACGCCCCTGGGGGAAAGCATCCTTTTCCTGCCCCTTCCTTTTCTTAGTTTGAAGTCAGTGTAATTTATTTTGTGCCTTCCTGCTTCTTTTCTACACGTCCAACCAGGAAAACGAAGATTTATTTCCTTATAACTTAATTATAATCGATCCTCATGCCCGAGTCTTGTGATGTTGAAATGGATTAGGGATGGTGACTACAAGCTTCCAAGCCAGGAATATGACTATGAATACAACTTCATTTAATCTCTTTGGGTGTCATTCTTCTCATCGGTGAAATGAAAATGTGATCCTTGCTCCGTGCACCGCTCTCACAGCCTGTGAGGTAGATGGAACAGATAAGCAAACGCATCTCCCACCCTGGGAGGCAACAGGCTACAGATACAAGGTATCCATAGTTGTGATGTTGGCAATAGCGGAATCAGGGATAATGATGGTGGTCGGAAATGAGAAAGAATAATTAGATACGAGCCAGATTGCCTGGGTTTGAATTTCACCTCCTCTGTCAGGATAGCATTTGACCTTGGGCAAGTTGTTTGGGTGCTGTGCGCCTCAGTTTCCTCAATTGTAAAAAGATAACAGTACCTGCCTCCAAAGCTTATCGTAAGCCTTAAATCGATGAAGGCAGAAGGGCTTGGAGTGGTCCCTGGCGCATGGTAAGCGGCCTATGAATGTTTGTTTACTGGTACTATTACACTTTACAGCTTGTTTCGACATTTGGATATGGAAACAGTGACTTCCTCTTGTGATAAAAATAGGTCTTCAGTTTCAGAAGCTGGTATTCTGTAATTCGTCGTGGGGAATCACAAAAACCAGTAACATTAAGACCTTGGTAGTAAATGGACTTCTCCATCCTTAGGAAAGCATCTTATTTCCAGAAGGGGAGTTTTGCCATCAAGGTCCTAACCACACCAGGCTCTTCTTATGTTCTTTGTTGTACAATTTTAAGGGCAGAGGCAGTGGAAATGGAAGCAATCCATCCTAATACAATTCACTGATTTGCCGCTAGTAGGGAGCTGATAAAGACCCCTCACGCATGTATGGTGAGAAGCCCCTTCACAGTTTCTGTAACTGTGAGTTTTTATTTATTAGACCCTTGGCAACTAAGAGCTCTGATAAAATGATCTGATGGGGCTCAGGCTCGACGATGAACTAAAACCAGCGCTTTGAGAACTGGCTTTTTTGGAGTAGGGGAAATGCTATGCTTAGCTATCACCTGGTACTTTACCCAAGGGATGGTAAAACTTTAAAGAAAAAAAAAAAAGAAGCAAAAGTGTATGAAAGAGATTAAGGCCCGGTATGAAAACTATTTTTATAGGCAGTTTGGCCTCAGCTTTGAAGTTCAGTAGGGAGTGATGTATTGCTATCAGCTTGGATTTCACACCTATTCAATTCTGTAGCCAGATAATGACGAACAACCTCCTTTGGGTATAAAATAATGGAACAAAATTAAGGCAAGCTGTGAAGTGACCCCCTTGCATCTCTGGGAGAGACAGGGATTTGCCAGAGTGTGTTTAAACTTCTTTTTTTCCGTCCCTCCCCTGAATTAGAAGGATGGTGTGACAGCATTTAAAAAAAAAAAAATGGTCTTTGCAAACAACAACAACAACAAAAAATCGCTCAAATCCTAACACCCAAAGATAAGAAAAAAATTCCCATTTCTGTGTAGTCCTTGTTAGCTTTGGTCCACATCCTATGATTCCAGCTTTGCAGCTGGAATTTACTCTTAAATGAGGGCTCATTCTTTTTTTTTTTTTTTAAGATTTTGTTTTGACGGTATCTCCACACCCACTGTGGGGCTCGAACTCACAATTCCGAGATCAAGAGTCACATGCTCTACCAGCTGGGCCAGTCAGACACCCCGGTAAGTTTTCTTTCTTAACTGGGTATTTTATTACCTCTCTACCTCACTTTTCCCAAGTGGACTAACACACACGAAACCCTAGCATCGCTGCCTTGCTTGGAAAAGGAGAATTGCTGAATCTTGTTTGCTACCATGTGTCTGAAATGGTCCCCCGCTGATAGGGTCCAGCTTTGGCTTTTGTTGTTAAGGGTTTTAAAATGGAGCACGAGGTGTGTTCCGTTTCTGAAATAAGTGGTGTCCCTTTAGACCCCTTGCCTGTATGGAAGGCCGTTGTCTGCAGGTTTGGACACAGAAGTTAGTCTGTGGCCTTCAGGTTTTTATGGTAGGGCACTATCCACACGCCCAGATCCCGGCTGCTCCTCAGACCTAGCAGAGGACCCATGTC
The DNA here is from genome assembly GCF_030435805.1 of Mustela lutreola. NCBI lineage: Eukaryota > Metazoa > Chordata > Mammalia > Carnivora > Mustelidae > Mustela > Mustela lutreola. The sequence goes on along the minus strand of NC_081300.1, from coordinate 91,090,465 downwards.
ACTCCTGAGGGGGCCCCTGGAGGCTCCTACCAGGCCCTGACTCTGGAATTACTTGGGGTTCCCCTCCAGACAGCCCGCATGTGCCTGGGGCATGCCAAACTTGTGCTGGTCTTAAGATTTCCACCTCTGCCACTCCCACTGAGTGACAGAGACCCCCTTTCCAAACCCTTCAGCTCCGGCGCCCTATTATTCCCTCCATGGTACTTGGCCCTCCCTGAGATACCCTGCCGGTTCGTTTGTGCATGTGGGCGAGTGTCCGTCTGTCCCTTGGCCTGATGCTTGTTTACTTTTGTACAGCTACACCTGACATCATACTTGGCACAGGTAGGTTTTCGATGAATAAATGTTCAGTGAATGGATGGCGGTGTAGCTCACTTACTCAGATCCTGTTCCGTTTCCAACCCGCTCCTTTAAAAAAATTAACAAACTCAGTGTGAGAGGCATTTTAGGTTCCCAGCGAAGTTGAGTGGACAATTCAGAGAGTTTCCATAGACGCCCTGCTCTCCTACCTCCTCCCCGCGACAGGCACAGCCTCCTCCACTATCAACATCCCCACCATGTTGGACCAGCAGGGTCCACTTGTTAGAGTCGATGAACCTGAGTTGACCGGTCATTATCACCCAGAATCTGTAGTCTCCCTCCGGGCCCCCTCTCGGTGCTGCCCATTCTGTGGGTTTGGACTAATGCACAGTGACACGTATCCATACTTGTAGTTTTCCCGATTAATTTCACGGCCCCCAAATTCCCGTGGGCTCTGCCTGTTCACACTCAACCCCCTTTTAATGCCCCTTCAGCATTTCCAGAGGGAATGGGTTGCAGTGGCCCTGCATGGAAATGAGGCTGGGATGGCCACTCCGATACCAACCATGATTAGCATTTATGTGGCGCCCACTGGTAGCAAGCACAGTCTTGTTTCGTTCTCATAACAACCCTGGGTTACGGGTAAGGACACTTCTTGTTTCCAGTTTTCTCAGCAGCAGCTCCCTCATTCACAGCACCCCCTGGCTCTGACATTCGGCTCCTCCTCCTTAGCCAGTCCCTCCAGCCTTGGCTCAGCCTTTCTGCTTTTACTCTTGGGATGGCCGGCCGGGTTATACTGGGGGAGATTTATAGGATCAGTCTGTGAAGGGAGAGGAACGCAGAGTCTTTTAGAAATTCAGTGTGATTCAATGAAGCATATAGTGGAGTCTGTGTGGGGTGCCAGTGATGGGGAGGACTGTGCCCTGGTCTCTCCTGAAACCTGCATGGTGTGTTCCTCCCTCCTTCCTCTTCCTCCTCCCTCCAAGATCCATGGATCCTGGGAACTCCTGTTCTACAGGGAACAGTGGGAGGGAGTCATGAAGCCACTGCCTTGATGCCCAGAGGACGGCCGCTTAGATGCACAGGGACGTGGGAAAGGAGCAAAAGCCTGTTTTTCAGGACCCCATGCCTGAGAGGAAGGCTCACTGCTCTGGTGGTCTGGAGGAGCATGTCCCCACCGACCACACACCTCCCTGATCACTGTGTGGGACACACGGCACCACACCCCGGGCACCGCTCCTTGCCCGTTCTGGAGGAAGGCTCCCAACCTGCTCCTACTTTTGGCTGCTCAGGACTTTCCAGAACACCCACAGATCCTTACATTACAGGGGTGTGTGTGTGAGAGAGAGAGAGTTGGTACGTAACAAAGATCCCCTTCTTCCCCGGAAGCCTCCTCATCCCAACAGCTGCCCTTTGGAAATCTCCTTGGGCCACCATCATTCCTAGGCTCTTCCTCTCCAGCCATGGCTGGAGGCTGGTTCAAGGCTTGTCACCTGCCATCCTCCTTGCCATCCTCCAAACTCGGCCCCTCGTATTTACCGCTTTGCTCCCCACACCACAGACCTTGCGTCAGTGATCGTGTGTCTCCCTGTCCCTCAGCGGCACCCTTTAGGCTCCGGTGAGGCTCCCGGATTCTGAACTCCAGTGGGAACCTCAGTTCTCTCTTGTCCTCAGTTGGCTGTCCTGATGCTCTTCTCTAAATTCCCCCACCTCGGTGCTCTGTCAGGTTATTTCTCTTCATTTCACAACTGGGGAAACTTGAGGCACACCTAGGGTCACCCAGCATGTGAGCAGCCCAGCCCCAAACACAAAAACCGGATCTGTGGGACTCCAAAGCCTCTTTGTTCCCCTGTGGCCTCTGTTGGGCTTTCCAGACTGCTCAGCAAGCAGTTCGAAGCAAAAGTCCTGATTACTGGGTGCAAGGATGCCCCCCTCATGGACTTCTGTGCCTCCCAGAGCCTGCCATCGAGTTCCAGATGGAACCTCTGACTCATAGCTCAATTGGCATCAGTTCATGTCTGTTTCTTGGTCTGTTAAATGGGCTTAATAATAGCCAGGGTGTGGTGGGCCAGATTAATTAATGTTTGGACAAGTTCTTTGAGATGCCTTGGATGAAAGGTGCCAGGAAAGTGCCAAGGGTTATTAAGCCAGAGACATTTGCCGTGCCTAATTTAGGATTCCCCGTATTTCCCACTTGGCAGTCTCCTGGGTGATCAGTGACTCAGAAAATATTTACCAGGGCAGGCAATCCCCCAACATCAGGCTGGACTTACGAAAGCAGACGGAGTGGGTTGCGATGGGAATGTATGTAGCCTTGTTCCTTGTTGGTGGGCTGTCCTTTCATGTCGAGAGCTGTGATCCCACTGAAGCATGGCCTGTGGCTGGGGCTGATGGCTTTGTAAGTGAGAGCATACGGGAAGCCCTGAGCTTCTACACAATGACTTTGCCCCAGTAGGGTTTAGCTCCTGTGGGAAAGACAGTGACAGTCTTCTCTGCAGGTGTCCCATGAGCCTGGACATCAAGCAGACGTGAAACAGGAAAACTTCATAGTTACCTAGATATGGAATAGATGGGAGACATTCCAATAGATTTTACGCAGTTGTGTCCATCCAGTCTCAGAAAGGCACAACCTGTATGGGAGTATAACCAAAGAAGTCACCCCCCCCAAAAAAAAAAATTCCTAAACCCTCCCCCTTAATCATTTTGCTTCTCTTCTCCTTACATTGTTCAATTACACTGATGATTTTTTTTCAAAGAAACTTTGAATTTTAGAGTGGCTTTAGATTAACAGAAGAGTGTCAACAGAGTACAGAGAATTACCATATATCCCAGGGTTCCCTATGATCCACATCTCACATTGGTAGAGTACCTTTCTTGCAATCCGTGAACCAGTAAGGGTAACATTATTCTCACTAAGGTCCATACTTTGTTCAGATTCACTCTTTCAACCCAATGGCCATTTTCTGTCCCAGGATCCCATCCAGGGGAGCACATTACCTCAGTCATCATGCTTTCTGAGGCTCCTTTTGGAGCCTTTCCTTGTTGGCTTAATGATCTTGACAGTTTTGAGGAGTACTGGTCAGTGATTTTGTAGCCTATCTCTCAGTGGGGGTTTGTGGAATATCTCCCAATGGAGAATCTCCAATGATTTTCTCATGATTAGACTGAAGCTATGGGGTTGGGGCAGAAGGCCACATAAGAGGTGAACTGTCATTCCCATGACAGCCTATGAAGGGTGTATATTTATTGCTGTTGATGTTTACCTTTGGTATGTGACTTTAATAGTGGTTTTCAGAAGCTGATTATTTTTGCATTTATTTTTCTAGCATGAAACATTCCAGCTCTATAAGAAATAATGTGATGTAATTGCTCTGTTGATGTATGTTTTAAGCTTCAGGAGGACTTGCTGAGGAGGTTTCTCTTCAGCTCATAGTTCTGTGCTCACTGAATACCTAGATGAAAGGAGGAAATGAGTCTTGGTTAAAACAAGAAACTTGAAAGAAGAGAGATTGTCCACATTAACATTAGGAAAAGTAGTATCAGAGCAAGAATGTATTGGTGTTTGGTGGGTGGATGGATGGATGGATGGATGAGAAGCGTCTCCAAAAGAATGACACACCAACTAGCTGGGCTATTCTGGCCCACAGTGTAGCATATTTCTCCCCATAGTGGGGAGAGTTGACAAGTGCCATTGATTTTCACCTATCCTGTACCTCCATGCTTTTATCTCCTCTACCCTAAGTGCCTTCCTGGTTACCACCCCTTCCTGATGATCATTTCTGGTTATCAGGGGATAGGTTGATTGATTAGCATTAGCCTGCTAGTTTTCTTTTTTCTTTTTAAAATTTCTTTTCAGCCTAACAGAATTCATTGTTTATGCACCACACCTAGTGCTCCATGCAATACGTCCTCTCCATAATATCCACCACCTGCTAGTGTTCTTAGAAACTCTACTACTTAGTGAAGACAATGAAGACACTGACACTGGACTCATTCCTTTCTCCCTAGAGAATTTGGACTTTGCACGCATGACCCTACTTTCACTGATGAATCCATTCAACAGATATTGGGGGAGTGCCTCCCATGGGAAAGGCACTATATTAGAATGTTTGCTAAATAAGACAGACATAGCTCCATCTCCAAGGAGCTCACAGTCTAACAGAGAAGTTTGCCGTGGCCATCTTTGGATGTGTGGTTTGCCGGACAGTTAAAATATCACCAATGGATGTCCTCCCTGCTTTTAAATGGCACACAGTGATTGAGTGAGCAGGAAGCCTCTTGCCTCATGTACCATCTTGGTGCTCTCTGATAGCGACTGGTGAAAATAGATCCACCTGTGAAAGCTGGTAGGCGTCTTTAGATAAAGAGGCCGTCATTACTGAGCCATATCGGAGCAGAAACAAGATTAGAAACAAAATTAATTTCCAAATCAGCTCATGACTTCATCTGCCTTCCAGCTTCACTTGATGGTTTAACACACATCTGAATGCCCTGGTTCGTTCTGTCAGGCTTGCTGTTTTTCTGGTAGAACTCAAGTTCTATTTTTGCACTCCCATGAAAGTCCACTCCAATATTTTTATCAGTCTTGCTATTTTATTAGCCAACACAAAGGTCACTGGTAAGATGCTCTGTGGCTGGATAAGGATTTGCAAATCCTTCCACCCAATCGATGCACCCTGGGGATTTTCCCAGGAACTGGGAAGATCAGCTCAAGAAGCGTACCATAGAGTCTAGAAACTCTCCAGGCATGCTGGATCCAGACCTTAGCGTTGGGAAGTGCCTGGGGTGCCCAAGTCTTCCTTCAGCTATGAAATAGGAATAAATCCCCACAATTTAATGCAATCTATAAAAGATAATATATTTGTAAACTGAAAATCCTGCAATAGTGGGAAAAAATATTTGGAGAGCCACCAGATGAGTAATAAAGTCTTAATCAGTCTTGGTCGTGGTTTGACTTTGCACAGTGCCGGGTACCTAGCAGGATGTCAATGAATGCTGGCTAAATGAACGAATGAGTGCATGGAGATGGATAGATGAGTGGATGAATGAATGGGTAGATGAACAAATGTATGGGAGGATGAATGGATGAATGAATGAGTGGATGAGTGGATGGATGGATGAATAGGAGGATGGATGGATGAATAAATGGATGGATGGATGGATGGATGGATGGATGAATAATGAATGAATGAATGAGAGTAGTCATCAGAGCCCTCCTACAAATGAATCTTTTCTCTCTACCTCCTTGTGATTAGAGGAAGGCAATCATCCCAAATTTGGCTTCTGCCTTACAACTGTTTTGTGGCTTTGAACCAGCCAACTAATCTGTTAGTTGCCTTGCTCATAAAAAAATGTTAATGACATCTTCTTTGGGGGTTGATGGTATAGTGGGTGTTGAGAAAATTAATTGGGTGGTGGTAAACGGCTTTGAGATCTCCAGATGAAAGGTGCCGTGGAGGTGAGCTGTTATTAACCTTGTTACCTAGGGTTTCCTCTCCTTGCTTCTGCCTCCTCAAGAGTGGCTCCTCTTGGCCTCTGGGGGACTCCTGGTGCTCCAGAAGCAAGTTTTACTTGGAGAAAGAACCTGTCTTTCGTTGGACTGACTCTTCCCTGGGGTCATTTGGCAGAAGGCTCCCAGGTGTGAGGGATATAATCCTAGGAACTTGGCTGTCCTACCTCATTTCCCTCCAGAAGGATTGATTTTCCTAAATGCCAACCAGGCCATGCAATGCACAGCAGCCTGAAAACAGATTCTCTTTTTCCTCTTTCTGGCATGAAATAAGAGGGGACCCTGCTAGGTCCTATTTTCAGGGCTCTCACCTGTTGACAAGACCCGGCTGTAGATCTAGGGGCCAGGTGTTTACCATCTGGTATCCAAAGAGATCTGGGATTCAATTATAGCCAGGTCCAGATCACAGCCTTCCTTCTTCCCCTATGGGGCACCCCATGTTGAAGGCACGAGATACATGTATCTTTCGGTTTGTGCATTTCTGAAAGACGAAAAAGGCACAGGTGTTGGAGCTAGGGAAATGATTTGCATCCACAAATGTGTGCACTTGGACAAACTACTCAGCCTCCCTGAGGTTCGCTTTGGGGATATAATGCCGATCACACAGGATCGTTGGGAGGACTTCATGAAATGGTGCATCTCGAATCCCTGTGGCTTACTTTCTTTTCTGCCCCACTCTTGCCTTCTTCCTCGTCTGAGGCTGCTCCTGGGATTTCTTTTGCTCCTCATGAGTCCTACTTTGTTTCCTGTGCTTCCCATCCTGGCAGATACCAAGTTTCCAGATCCAGAAACAGGGACACAAGGCTGATCTCATTGTTGATCTCCATAAACCATCACTGTCCAAGGACAGACCTTCTCACACTTCTTGGATTCTGTCCCCTTTCTTCTATCTCTACCTGCCTCACCCTGGGCTAGCCCACCATCTTTGTCTCCAGACAATGGCAATAGCTTCTTTGGTGCTTTCATTTTGCCATGTTCTGCCTCCTTCTCTGGAGAAAACAGAGAGATCTTACAATATAAATCACATCAACCTGGTCTCCTACTTTAAGCCCTCCAGTACTTTTCCCATGGGAGTAGATGATTTGGGGGCTCCACATTTCTCCCCTTGGGTTTTCCCTTTGTCTCCTTCTCCTTATTCCTCTTCTCCTGTCCCCTCCTCTTTGTTCTTTCTCTTCTTCTCCAATGCTTTCTCTATTGGTGGGTCTGCCTATCTGCTTATCTCCCTCTCTTTACCCCGCACTCATCTTTCTTATGGATGCCTCTTCCCTAGACAGACATGATAGAGAATCTTGCATCTGTCACAACCACCTGTTAGTGTGGGGTATAAGGTCCCTAGGAGAAGAGACTCTGTGATGCATCCTTCACTGTTGACATGGCCATACTTTGGGGAACATCATGGAAGCTACCAAGAGCTCGTTTACCCAGTAGTCCTGATTGGAAAGAGACCTTGGACTGCTTCCACTTTCCTCTGTCTGGGTCTATTCTTTTTGCCCTGAACATGGTGCCTTCAAAGGGCATCTTCTCTCTTAAGAAAGTTTCATAACTGGTCTTTCTCTACCACTGTAGCACGTTATTCTCTGAGAATGAAAGCTGGTCACCTTGTTCCCTGACTATACATTTCTTATGGAGAGAGACCTTATTTCATACATTTTTATGTCTCCGACTGGGACAGCAAAGTGACTGGGACATCATTGGAGCTCAATACATGTTTGTTAAATTGAGTGAAGTGGAGAAATGATGTCTTCCTGATTGGGGTATTTTAGGCTAAATTCCTTCTGGTTTTTATTCCTCCCTCAATGGATCCGATTACTGTATGGCCATAAGGAAGCTTGAGACTTCCTTTACTTGGGTGGGATAGGAAAATTCTAGCCTTATCATTTGCTTGATTTTCCTGTCCAAGATGTCTAGAGAGGAAGTCTTCACAGTTCTATTCAGTTCTTCATCCTATCTTTGGCCCTGAGTAGACGTTTCTGATTGTCCATTCATAACCCCCTCCTGTCTTTAACTTAAAACCTACTGCTTCTTGTTTGCATATGGGGACTGACTTCTTAGAGTCTTCCCCTTAAAATGATTCCCAAGGTTGAAGACAATAGCAGAGATTTTGCTCTCCTCTTTTATTTCTTCAGACTGCCAGCCTCTCAATGTAAAGAGAAGACCTGGTTTCTGTTTCTGGCTCTGCCGCTAACTTGCCTTGAGCAAATCACTCTTTCTCTACATTAATTTCCTCATGTTAACCTAAGGCCTGGATTAGATTAGGGTTCTGTGAGTTATGGCCCCCAACTTGCTTGTGGAAATAAAGTTTTATTAGCACATAGCCACATGCATTGGTTTACATATGGTCTGTGGTTGCTTTTGCATTGCAAGAGTTGAGAATTTCTTCCTTTATTATCTGCTCCTTTATAGAAAAATTCTGCTGAGCCGTGAAATAGAAGATTTGCTAAGACCCTTTAGTTTGAACTCACCGTGATGTTTAGCTAGTGCTACTAAGCTTTTCTTATTGACAGGCATCGTCCCATCGTGTGTATGGGGTACATGCCACTGGGGTTCCCAGACAGGATTCAGCCGGTCCCTCCCTGCCATCAAACAGCACTGAAATCCATCCTGAGCAAAAACAACCTTTTTGTTTCTCTGCCTCTACTTCTCGGTGCATCTAGGAGAGAGAGGGGCACTGGTTGATTCTAGAATGTTGAAACGTGCCCATCTCTGTCTCATTTCTTTTGGCAGAGCCAGCTGGATGGTAATCATACCGCTTTGCCCCTGCTTTGCACATTTATAATCACTTATGTGAAATTCCAAAATCCATAATTCTCTGAGAATAGATTGTTTTTTCATAAATCATGTGATAGCCATAACGAACCCAAGCAGCCATGAGATTATTGATAGCCTTTTTTTAAAACCCAACTTAACGTGATTTTTAAGCTGCAGAAGTAGGAATGTGTTTAATCCTGGGGACTGGGTGTGCCCTATTCCGTTTAAAAAGTTTGGAAATTTCTGAATTCTGAAACACATCTGGCCCTGGGGTTTTGGATTAGGGATTGCGGACCCGTGTTGATATTTGTGGTTACCTCTTATTTATGGCGCACATTTAAAAGTGTGTAAAGTGAGTTAATTTAAACAAACAAACAAAAAAACACCCGGTAGCTCATAATGAGGGGTGCTGAGATCTGGCTTAAACACGGCATCGTATAAGTTCAGGAAAACCTGTCCTGAGGGGTGTTTTCTATCCCCTTAATGACCCCTTTGACTCTCTCTTCTCCGTCTCTCTCTGACTCTGCTCTGCAATCACCAAGCCCTTCTCCGGGTGCCTCCAAACCCAGAGCATCTCTTCGTGATGGTTAGTTAAGAAGCAGTCCTGTCTTACCCATAAAACAAGATGTGGCGCCAAGAGCTCATTTGACATTGCCAACACTTTCCGAGACCAATGTCGAGGTCACCCAGGACCCTGGCAGGATGGAGTTTGGTTGCGGGGGCAGGATAGGGCGCCAGGGACGGGGAATCTCAGAGGTCAGGGTCCTGGGGATGGTTCAGGGTGAGGCCTGTGGCTTCGGGGCCAGACTTAGCAGAGGTCTGTGTTCCGAAAAGGGGCTGCTTCCACCCTTTCAGGGGGCAATATCCCTGGCTTTAAGTACTTCTTAAAACACCAAACACATTAGCTCCCACAAATGAGGGAGATTTAAACCTAAACCCGGTTACAGCCAAGAGTGTCTAGGCGGCCGAGGTGCTGTAAAGAAATGATGTTATTATGTCCAAGGGATGCCATTAAAACTCTGTTTACAAACCGAATGTGCCAGAGAATGGGTCAGGGAAAGAATTATTAGCGAGAAGCTATTTGATCTCTTTTATGATCCAGTGACTCATAACGTTAGCTCCATGCTCTCGAAGGTGAATAATGAAAACCTCAAGCCTGTTGATTTATAAACAGGCCCAGAATTCCCTGTTCTTTAACCTCAGATGCCCTCGTAAGTGTGACTTACCCTAAATCAAATGTGACATCAGATGCCACTGGGCCTCTCCCTCCTCCCGAGAGGTAATTGAGGGGGTGATTGGCGTATAGGGCGCATAAAATCCCGTTCCAGATGATGGATAGCTGTGGGAAGGGTCAATGGCCGGGACTCAGAGCCACGGCTTTGTTTCTGCATGCCCCTTATCTTCAGGGCTCTTGAGGCTCTAAAGATGTCCTTGTTCTGGCCCCCAGCTTCCCGGCAGACCAAGGAGAGGGAGTCTCAGGAGTGGACATCACACTTTGCCCTAATGGCCACTGTTTGGACCCCCATAAAGAGGTTACGACGAACAGGACCAACCAGGGGTTTTCATTCAAACTTCACCCATTACTGAATGCAACCTCAGTTGCAGGGGATGGAGAAAGCCCAGGGTGTGAGGGAAGCAGCCGTTGTGGGTGGGGGGCATGGTGACAGTGACTCTCCAGTTACTTGTGGGTTTCCATTCTGTGTCTTGGTTTTGAAGCAGTCCCCAAAGTCTCCCGGGGGAAGGATTTCTCCTTTTCTCTCCTCACTTCTTTTCATTCTTTTATTCCCTCTGGTTTCCTTTTGTCTCCTTTTCTCCCCATTCACAGAAAATCTTCAGCTATCAACAGCTTAGTGTCATGGGAGGGGTGGTAGCGAACAGCACCTTGTTCTTATGGGGGTTTCTCCTGTGCCACCATGTTCCTTTCATCTTCAGAACAAACCTGAGGGTAGGTTCTACTTGGTCCCCCTTTTTAGAGGTAAGGAACTTGACTGAGTCACGCAGGGGTTACTGGAAGAGCTGGGACATGAACGTACCTCCCCTGATCTCTTCAGCACTATCTTCAGCAGCCCCTCCAGATACTTGGGATGGAGTGAGATGAGTTGAGGATTTGGAGACCATGAGGCTTTGGGTACAATAGCGGCAGACTCCCTACAAAAGAACCTTGCTGGAATGTTGGCGTGGGGAACACTCCCAGGTGGAGACATTTCGTAGTTTGGGGTCACCACCCAAGTGGCTGGAGTACCCTCCTCTCCCCCTTCCTTCCGCAACCCCTGCCCTTCATCATCTTAGTTGGTGACAGGTTCTACCAAAATTTATGTTTTGTGCAGCATGTCCTCGTGTTTGGAAGAGCGGGCAGTGGCCATGGATTCAGGTATCACAGAGCTGGTAAGCAAGGAAGGTCCGTGGTTCCATGGACAGCAGGTGGAGGGCACGTGTGGCTGTCCCCGAGCTGCTTTATAGGTCCCGTCTTTGTGCCTTGTGTCTTCCCTGCTCCTACCACGAAGCCCGGCTTTCCTGTTCCTAAGCACATGAAGGGAAGTGGCCCTCCACAGGGACTTGGGGCTGCCAGGACAGAACCCCCACTGCCCCGCCTTCAGCCTGTGCCTCCCTGGCCTGTTTGGAGATGTGAGAGCATCGCAGCTCGTCTTGCTTTGGCTCATGCATACCTGCCCTATCTGTGTTCTCAGGGGTCAGGACGTCTCTTGGACAACCCATTCTTTGCCTGGTGCAAATCCTGTTCAGGTGAGAATCCTGTTCAGACTGAGAAATCTGTCCTGAGCCAACTCAGGACAACACACCTGCATCGTAACCTTGGGCAAGTCACCGAACGCACTTAGCTTCCGTTCCTCCCTCTGTAAGCGTTTAAACGAGACAGTCCTTGGTGCTATAGTTTGACACTCCCAAGTGCTTTATAAATGTCATGTGGGTTACCGTGGTTATTGTTTTTATTATTTGAGGAGCCCAGTGATACCTCCTTTTCCTGAGAGATTCAGTTCTCATGGGAAAGAGGCCTCTATGAAAGATGAATCTCAGGTTTTCTTCCCACGCATACCATACACAGTGCTCCCTTGAACTTCAAAGAGAAGACCCCACCAGGAAACCCAACTTGGGCTAAGTGGGTGCAGGGGGAGGAGGATGGGCCTTCAGCAGGGGCTCTGGGCAGCTGGTTGATATCACACGGGGGTGGCCAAGACCTCAGGGATGAGCCTTTCTCTTCTCTGCAGGCAACATCTCCAGTGGACGTGGGGAAGGATGGGAAGGATGCTCAGGGTCAACCTTCACTTTTGTAGTTGTTTAAGTATTGATTATAATGCCTCCGAGGCTCATTTGGGTTAGGGTGAGGAGCGAGAGATGTCTTTGAAGATACTCCACATATCCACTTGGAAATCTCACTTAGGGATCTTAAATCTCTTAGCAAAATGGGTAATTCTCAACCACCATTTTTCTGGTTAGGAAAGTGTTAAGGAGCTCCTCGCTAACAATTCTCATTGTTGAAAACTCTAAGGTACGGGAGGCTTTCTTCATCTTAATGAAATTTGCCAGGGACTATATTAATATGAGATTGAGCTTTCTGGGTGATTGGAATGGGGGCAGGATGCTAATTGGATTTCAGGAAACAGGATTCCACGGACTGAGATGTTTGGGAAACACCCTGTTAAAAAATGAAATGGTTTTCATAACTGCAAGATTTCTAGGGTCTCTCATGCATTTTTATTTTTTCCTCCTGAGAAGGATTTAGACGTCCACATTTCTGAAAATTCTTTTGGATCATTCTGTTTTTCATTTATGGAGTGTACTGTGGGATTAACATTCTGGGGGAACACTTCGGTGAAGGCCACCATATGAGGGGTGCTCTTTGGGTGGCTCAGTCAGTGGAGTGCCCAACTCTTGGTTTCAGCCCAGGTCATGATGTCAGGTTCATGTGACTGAGCCTCTATCAGGCTCCGCGCTGAGTGCGGACCCTGCTTAAGACTGTCTCTCTCTCTCTCTCTCTCTCTCTCCCTCTCTGCCTCAGCACCCCCTCTCTGCTCTCTTTCTCATAAATGGGTAAATCTTTAAAAAAAAAGTTACCAAGTGAAATAAAAAATAGGTAAAGTACTTAGAACAGTGCACATAGTACATAGTAAATGCCTGGTATGTAGTAAATATTATTGTTAGAGAGGTGGCTGAACTTCAAATTCACCTCTAACGCTTAAACATTGATGTTTCGCGATATCATATCCTCACAAAAAAAGTGATGTGGGCTTATTGCCTTGGAAGAAATGAAAAAAAAAAATTGAAGTCAAAGAGTTAATAAGGCAAGTCCGATCATCTCCAAGGTAGACTTCAGGGCACACATCTCAGCATTGGGAGGAAATGTGTTGTTTTGAGCAGGTGGCATACATCAGTAAAACATGGGTTAGACCCATTTCCTACTATGGACATGGATTAATTATGGCTGGATGGAAACCCTCTCACTGCCTGGGTTCTGGGCTTTTTAACTATCAAATATAAGCAAGACATTATCTCTGGGGCTCCAGGTGGCTCAGTCAGTTAAGTGTCTGCCTTGAGTTCAGGTCATGATCCCGGGGTCCTGGGATTGAGCCTGGCATTGGGCTTTCTGCTAATGCAAGAGCTTGTCTCTCCCTTTCTCTGCTGCTCCCCCTGTTTGTACTCTCTCCTTTTCTGTCAAATAAATGGATAAAATCTTAAAAAAAAATAAAATAAAGAAAGAAAGAACCAAAACGACATTTCACCAGTCACATTGCAGTCCGTAGAGTTCAGTGGCATTGACATCACCTGAGAGACATTCTTCCTCTTGGAGAGAGTTAGGTCTTTTCCTATCTACTTACTACTTCCAGGTTTTGTTTGGTGACTTGATAAAGTGGCTGCTTGCTTAGCCACATGTGCCTAAAGAATTTGGATCTCCACGTCAAGAGGGCAGTTCCTGTGTTGGACAGAGAGCTGATGCTAATTTTAATTTTCCTTTTTAGCTTTCTGGTTTTATGACAAGACCCCTCAAATTGGAAGACTAACTTTCCCACTTTCCACCCTGAGTCCACTGAACCCTTTCTAAACCCCTTGCTCCCTCTCTTTTCTGTAATAAAAGAACAACATGATCAGACCCTGGAATGTGCCTTAGCCTGAGGAATAAATTCAGGCAGCTTGGTTTATAAGCTTTTTCCATGGGAGAGAACTCTTGGACCAAACAGATATTTACAAATATTGAAAGCACTGTGCTGATCCCCAGCAGTGCCCTGTCAGGAGAAAGCCTTCTCAGAGGAGTTGTGTTCTTCTCTATACCTCGTCTCTTCTGTCTCCCTCATCTGTCCCACTCTCGGCCAGATCATGTGTAACAGGAAGTTCTCCAGAAGAAAGTACTCATTGCTTTTGGGTGTTCAGGATCTGAGGGCTTGGGGTTCACTACTTCGGGGGACCTGACTGAAAAAGGGGTTTTTAAAGATGGATGTATTGGTATATTCAGTGCTTCAGCCAACAGAGAGCCATTGTGAGCAGAGGCAAATACCTTGTAAGGGGAATGCTCAACCTCACAGTTTCTCAGAGTGAGCAGAGGATGGAGTTGAGAGTAATTATTTTAGCATCTTCTTATTCCAAGTACCCATTGATGTAATACATGTACATTGAGTGCCCTGCACATATAAGGCGGTTTATTGGGCACTGGAGCTGCCATGTTAAATCTCAGACTGGGTCTGGACTGAAAGAAGACACCATTAAAGGTCCTTCAAGCAGAGAGAATTTAATGCAAGGAATTGAATCCTTGGAAGAGCCAAGGAGGCAAATGGGGAAGTGAGACAACTCAGTGATTACCAACAGTAGGAGATCAGTACTATGCTTAGGGAAAGGGATTAAAAAGAGGAGCTTATATTTCCAGAGCCCACTGCCAGGACCTCCAAGTGGAACCAATGTCATGGAGAAGCTGCTAAAGTATGATGGGTGGTTGCAGTGTGAAATATTCCTGGCTGCTTCCTCTTACTTCCTTCTAGTCTTCCACCAGGGCCTCTCATTGGCTGAGCCTACCAGGAAGCCAGAGGGCAAAGCAGCGTGGGAAATGTAGTTCCCTGTGATTTGGAGCAGGTGCATGGCTGGCAGAAGTGGATCTGGACAGTCCCTTGCTCTCTTGGAAAGATGTGGGTGCTTGGCACTATTGCTTGGCACTACTCATAGCCTCAGTACCCCATCTCCCAAACCAAAACTGAGTAAGAGATCATGGTCTTCCATTTTTTTTTTTTTTTTAATACTTTGGGAACTTGCTAAAGGGAAAGCAAGTTTCCATTTCAGATGGAAATCTGCTTAGTGGATGAGAGAGTTCCCAGTGACATCACTTTCGCTTTAGATCTCCAAACTGAACTTAGATTCTGACTTCTTCCAGACCTGAGAACACCTTTCCCTATAATAATAAGAAATGGCATTTATTGAATGTTTGGTATGATACTGTGCAAAGTGTTTCCCATGCATTATTCCATTAAACCTTATAATCACTAACCCTCATATCGATCCCTTGAAGTAGCTAGCTATTCTTATCACACTCAATTAAATATTAGCAATCTAAGGTTTAGATAGCTTAGATCACATTCACTTAGCACATTGTCAAAAAGTGTTACAGCTGGTTTTGGCCAAAGTTACTCCAACTTCAGAATCCACATTGTTAGCCACTCTTTGATGTTACCTCCCACTTTTTTCCCCCTACATATGGAGATGCATAAGGAGGATGTGTTTAATTGTGTGGCAGGTGAGAGAAAAATGAGCCCATCTTAGGTAGGATATGGTTCAGCTGCCAGAGATGCAAGTCTGAATAATGGTAGCTTCAGAGAGTTGGACGCTCGCTCTCCTGCAGGTAAGACACTGAGCTGACAAGTCTGGTACCTTCAAGCCTTGGAGTTCCCAGGAATCAGGTTTCTTCTGTCTTTTTTCTTCCTCATCCTTAGGGCATTTTCATTGTTCAATACTTTCCTGGACATTTTAGCACCAAGTCTTGGTCACCGCCAAGTCTGTCATCCAGCAGTATAAAGAAGAAAATAAAGGCAAGAAGAAAATGTCCCTTCACTCTAAGGGCATGAC
This sequence comes from Mustela lutreola, assembly GCF_030435805.1. Classification (NCBI taxonomy): domain Eukaryota; kingdom Metazoa; phylum Chordata; class Mammalia; order Carnivora; family Mustelidae; genus Mustela; species Mustela lutreola. The sequence goes on along the minus strand of NC_081300.1, from coordinate 91,074,849 downwards.
CTGGAAATTGCCCATTTTTTTCCCAGTCTTGTTGGCCAGAATGTAATCGCCATGTCAGTATATTCCCACCTAGCTGCAAGGGAAGCTGGAAAGCACAGCCAGCTAAAATAGGATGGTCCTATTGGTACCATAGAAGAGGAGAACCACCCTGGAGGAACAGCTGTTTGATTCAGCTTGCACATACGCTTTCTTTGAACTTCTGTGCAATGATGGAAAAGCTTTTCCATTTTTCATTTCAGCAAATGTGTGAATCTTCACTTTAGGCTAATTTTGTCTTCAGTTTACACATGACACAACGGAGAGCAAGAGCCATGATATGACTTGCTCCAGCTCACCAAAATGAGTTAAGTGGGGAATGAGGTTTGGGAGGGAATTAAAATTAATTTACCAGTGACCATTCATTTATGATTTCTTTTTATGTTATAAGTGGCTTTTTGCTACTAGATGTAACCTCAGTATCATGTTAGCATCAGATAACAAATTTTTGTCTAATGAAGAGCCCCAGACCTATATATGTCCTTTGTTTCATGGTCAACTATCAGAAATGGTTACTGAAGATCTTCCCAAAACCAATTTTTTTTTGAAATTTACGTGATTACAGCAAGTCTGAACTAAATAGTTCATATGAAACCATAAAACAATTAGGGGGAGAGCTTAAGTACAATTAAACAGTTAGGGGGAGAGGGTTTAGCCAAGAGATATTTGTTTTTGTGGACTCATTCCATCTAGCTCAACCCAACAGGATCAATTGTTGCCTACACCTGATGGTGTCCTATGCATTCAAGGGCTGGAAACAAAATTTGGGAGATCCCATTAATTGGGAATCATGGTCTGGGCCCTCTCATTGTACAGAATTGTTCAGGGAAGCAAAGGTGGTCATGATATAAAAATAATGATCAATAAACTCATCATGTACTCACATACTCCCTCCGCAGACATCCCACCCCACTTCCCACAAGGCACAACGACCTACCAGTGCATCAGTCCCCTTTGTTGGACACCCCTTCGTAGATTGCCAGAGGATGTTGGTGACCGACAGACCTATGCAAATATGATGCAAATGGATTGCAAAGTGGAATTGCAAATCTCACAAAAGATGCAGGATTTCATAAAGTGGGGGAAAATTTTTGCTGGAGAGCGGCTCTAATTACAAGCAAAGCACTTGATGGATGGCAGTGTGGTAGACAGGCCAGTTGACGCGACAGGTGCTTCGAGCAAGAATGATTTGTGTATCAAAGGATTAAGAGAGGCCCTTAGGAAAATTGATGAAGCCCTCCAGTATTTCTGAGAAATTGCCCTCTCTGTGATCCTGATGCAAAAAAGTCAAATGTGAAGGGAATGTGTCGTACTGTGGTATCATCTATCTGCCCATGTATCTCACCAGATCAGCTCAGAAAACCTGCCAAAACTTGACTCAAGCTTTGTTCTTTCTAAGAACAAGAACACGGTTGACATGATAGCCGGACTGTTGCTGGATATGATAAAATAACTTGTTTTTATGATTTTCAGTTTGAGGAGTCTTCAAACCCCTCGGGTCCCTTGAACGTTTTATTAGATTGTGAAGTTTATTGAATATTCCTTCTTCCCAAGTGGAGATGGAGATCCCAGCTTGCCTGGCAGCCATTTGGCTGTCACTGGCTGGAGGGGGCTAGGCAGGCATTGGGGGGGAATGATAGAAAAGCATGGATTCTTGGCGGCCTGTCTGGGCACCAGAGTCATGGCACTAAGCTGCTTCTAATAATCAAAACAATAACAACAAACAGTAATTGGGCTGTTAGTACGTTCCAGGCACCGTGCCAAACACTTTGCATGGGTTAGGTCTTTTGCTTCCCAGATAACACTGTAAGGTTACTACTCTTTCATCCCCATGTAAGAGTGGAAGGTATTAAGAGTTAGTAAAGTTCAGTATTTTGCCACGAGACTTCAACCTTTCGTTTTTCGGGAAGTGAAATTCTCCCCCTTTTTTTTTAGGGAAGAACATTCAACATGACATTTAACGCAGTTTTTTTTTTTTTTTTTAAAGATTTTATTTACTTATTTGACAGACAGAGATCACAAGGAGGGAGAGGGGCAGGCGGGGGGCGGGGAGCAGGCTCCCTGCTGAGCAGAGAGCTGGATGCGGGGCTCCATCCCAGGACCCTGGGATCATGACTTGAGCAGAAGGCAGAGACTTTAACCCACTGAGCCACCCAGGCGCCCCCCCCTCATTTAACACAGTTTTAAGAGAACGATCGGATACTGCTGGCTCTCAGCATGACGGGTTACAGCAGATCTCTAGAACTTACTCATCTTGCATAACTGAAACTTCCTGACCATTGAGCAGCAGCCATTCCCACCCCCCACCCAGCCCCCCGGTTTCTCCGTCCAGTCCCACAGCCCCTGGCAACCATCATCCTACCATCCGCTTCTATGAGTGCAGCGATTTTAAATACTTCCTATAAGTGGAATCATGCATATTGGTCCGTTTGCGACTGGTTTATTTCACCAAACCTGGTGTCCTCCACGTTCATCCCTGTCGTTACATAGGGCAGGATAGCCTTTGGTTTTTTATTGTTTGTTTGTTTGTTGTTTTTTGTTTTTTTTTTCAAGGCTGAAGACTATTCCACTGTGTCTATGTATCACATTTTTTTTTTTTTTTTAATGTTCCATTCCCTCCTGATTCTTGCAAGTTGATGAAACACGGGGAAGGAAACGGGAGATGCCTCAGCACAGATTTGCAGTCCCAGCCAATCTGGATTCAAGTCTTAGCTTGCTACTTACTGATTTAAAAACCTCGGGGAAGGGGTGCCTGGGTGGCTCAGTGGGTTAAGCCTCCGCCTTGGGATAGGGTCATGATCTTGGGGTCCTGAAATCAACCCCGCATCTGGCTCTCTGCTCAGTGGGAAGCCTGCTTCCCTCACCCCCATACCTGCTTCTCTGCCTACTTGCAAATAAATAAATTAAAAAAAAAAAAAAAAACCTCAGGGAAGTGATTTAACCTGTATCGTGTAATCACCGTGAGTGTGTGTGTGTGTGTGTGTGTTAAGAACATTTAAAAGCTGTAGTACAGTGTTAATCACTATAATCACCATGCTGTGTGTTAGATCCCTAGAACTTAATCATCTTGTAACTAGAAGTCTGTGCTCTTGGTCAGAATAATATTGATGTTGTTTTCCTTCTTACAGTCTTATAACTGTATCCGGCCAAATCTCCCCGCTTTTACCACCTCTTCCAAGTTTTGCTTAACGTAATAACTTGCCTATGCACTGCACTGTGAAAAATACAAAGAGAGTTTACATTTCTCCTCCTTCTTCTGACCGACAGTGGCTCTGTGATGTAGGAATGAATGATTAGCTCCATGGGTCCATGGGCAGATATGGAAAGTAAGGCTCAGAGAGGTTAAGTCACTGGTATAAGGTTGCACAGCTGGCAAACACCTTTCTAAACAGCTCTTAATATTACTCCTCACCCAAAACTTTGGTTCTAATTGCCTGTTTCCGTCATTAAGAGCCCGCTAGTGCCTGTCTTAGAGCCTAGCTGGTTGAGGCAATCACTTATTTATCCTTGCTTATTTCCCCACCAGTTTAAAATTTAGGAATGCGAACACCAAGCTGGTTTTCTTAGTGAGTGTATCCTTGGGTCACTTAGATGTCAGGCTGTCAGGAGAGGCTAGCCCTGTCTCTGTAAACACGACCACCGTACTGCTCATGGTTCCCTTACATATCACCCAAGCATAGCAAATGCACTTACCCAATGACATCCGTGCCCAAAGTTGAACTTATTTACAGTAAGTACACCTGCTTCTCCAGTAAGGAGCTCCTGTGTAATTGAGTGGACCAGGCAGGAATTAGATCTGGGCCCATGATCTATACACCCTGCCCATAGCTTAATCTACGTCAATTATTTCCACTGATCGCTGTTCTGTAGCAAAATGTAACCATGTGGCTTTCAGAAGGCCAGACAGAAGGGGCAGTGGCAGACACGTCCAGGAGAGGGTCATTAGGGAGGCATGACTTGTCGGTCTGAAAACTAGAAGAGCTTTGGGTGGGCTGGCTTATTTTTCTCATAAACTCCAAGTGTGCTCCTCCCCCTTTCCCGACATCCTGGGCATCTTCTTCTCCGGGGACCTTCCCTCCCACCTTGTGACAGTATCCGTCCACCCTGTCCCGAGCCGTCTTCCTTTGTTCGTCCCTCTGACTTGAGTTTCCTGGACATAAGGGCTGTGTCGTGTTTATTTCTGTAGTGCTGGCTTGTCATTCAGGGCTTGGCACACGGGAACCATGCAGGCATGCAGGCATGGCTCAATTGTTGACCTGGAAGGAATGGGAAGGAAAGAGGCAGAAGATCCCTGCAGGTACAGCCTCCCCATTAGCTTGCGTCTTCTTTCTTGCTCACGTCAACACAGGGTGCAGCATGACTTGCTGCAGTAATGAACTTGGTGTTGGAAGTGAAAGGTCATCTGAACTGGCCCAGAAACAAGCCCTTGATCCATTTGTCCAAAGCTTTGTTTCCTTCCGTCCATCCCTTCTTCCCTTTTATCTTCCGTCCATTTCTTCCTCCCTCCTGTCCTCCATTCTTTCCTTCCTTCCTTCCTTAACTGGGACCCTGGATATTATACACACATACACACACACACACACACACACACACGTTTTTGGAGGGTCCAAATGTATAAGTCACAAAAGGAAGGCTCTGATAAGTCCTGACATAATAGAGAAACTAGAATCCTTTCCTTTACCTCAGTATTTGACTAATTATACCCTCCCCCTCCCCTTAACAAAACCCGGCTGAAAGCGTTACACTCCTTCTCTGGTGGAGGGGAGCATGGCAGGGTTGGTGGGGGTGGGATTGGTGTGCTTTGGAGACTTCCACGGTCCTCTCAGTGAGAATGTAGTTTCTAATACTCTTTGCGTCTGAAGCTTAACCATGTCATGGAACTGAGCGCTGCTTGGGGAGAACACGCGTGTGTCATAACCTGAAGATATCATTGTATCCCCAAAACTCATTTTTCCAGGTCTCTCAGATTCTATCAAATGGAGTAGATCATTTTTTTTTCCTTCCCCTGGGAGCACCAAGGAGACCCCTAGGTAAGCTTAGTTACTGGTCCTTGTTTCCTTGGGACCTCCACCGAGGAGAAAGCAGGGAGAGTCCCACTGGGGACTCTTGGTTCCCCCCAAGTCATGTTTCCCCGAGGCAAATAACCCCTTTGGGTATTAAGGAGAAATACCTTAAGTAAAAGGTCATATCTGAAGGTGCTGGTGATGATGGTGTGACTAACAGATGCACTTTCTTGAATGTCCCTCTATCACCAGATTTCAGCCAAGGCATTGGCCATTACTCGTGAGATCCTACTTGAGTATGATCAAAGCGTATGAGGTAGCAGTTGTGAAGCCTGCTTCATCCGTATGGAGCTGAGACTCCGAAGGTAAGGAACCTGCTGAAGACCACACAGGAAGGAGGTGGATTTGAACCTTGACTCTCATCATGGGGCCCTGGGGCGGGGTGACCAGGTGAGGCCCGCTGTCTGAGCAGACCAGAAGTTCCTAGGTCTTTATCGGGAGATATCTGCATTTACTTCTCTGGTGACTTATTCCCATGAAGACTTGGCTATTGGAAACAAGGCCCAGGGTTTCTTCTTCCTTCTTGTGGAATGAAATCAGTATATATCTGTGTGGATGCCTGCATTTGTGTCCAGCCTCATGTCCTCACCCACACCTGCCCTGTGCCTGTACCTGTGTGTACACTGACTCCCACACCTGCTACCTCTGTCTACGCCTCCATCCCTGTCTCTACATCTCTACATCTGCACCTACATTTGAACTTACCCGAGACGAAGGTTTCTCGACTTCTCTGCTGTTGGTATTTGGGGCTGGATAATTTTTTGCTGTTAGGGACTGTATATAGGATGTTCACCTGCATCCCCAGGCTGTACCCACTAGGTGCCAAATAGCACCCCTGACAGTTGTGACAACCGAAAGTGTCTTTACCCAGGTATCACCTCCCCCCTCCCCTGAGAGTAAAATGATCTCCCCACCACCATTGAGTCTCAATGAGGGGGAAATGAGATAAGAGTCATTGACTCGATCTTGGCAAAGACCCTGAGACTATAGATTTCAAAGGACCTTTACATTTCAGAGCAAAAATTGCGCAAGCAAGCTTTTCAAAGCAAGTGGCTAAAAACCAGATGGCTGTCCCAAATGACCTCAACAAAAGAAGCAATGCAGAGAAGTCACCTGCCCCGCGATGATGCAGGGCAAACCTCCTTCGCCCCCTCCTAGAGTCCAAATCATCACTTCTTCCTTGATTTCTTCTTTCCATTTATTCCTGGTCTGGCCAGGAAGGAGATGGTCAGCAGCGTCCATAGTCTAAGCATTCATCACTTGAGTCATTTTGTTTTTACTCCATAAGCAACCCTGTCTCTATCTAATCAGGGGGCTGCTTCCTGTTTTTGTTCGCTGCCATTTGTCCTGCTGGAGCGATTTTTATCATCAAACAGTATGAAAATAGAATGTTAGGGATTGGCACCCCTCTCCTGTTGAAAGGCCGCGGGGCTGGCCAGTTGGCTTGGGCAGAAGATACGGAAGCCGCCCGAGACCCAGGCATGTATTGTCCACAGGACAAATAAGAAGCCTGCTCCTCATTCCCTTCACATGGACTCCCCTCAAAAAATAAAAATAATGATGCAATTTGTTTAAACCTAGCGACATGTATTTACAAGCATTTCGTGGTCATTCTTCCTGTAGAGCGGGGTAAATTTTCTTCGTTTGATGAATGGGTTCCTTCTGCCATCTGGAATGTGCACAAAGGTGGGCATTCCCATTCAGGGGTGGCTCTTGACTTCCTCCCTGGTCGACGTCTGCAGCCCGGAAGGAGCCACAGTTCTTGGTGTTGCCGCGGAATGGTGGCATGTGGGTAAGGAGGTGCCGCTTCCAGAGCTCTGGACAAGCAGGAAAGATCAATGACGTGAATGCCTCTCAAGGACTTTCTCCATGGGCCCAAGAGTTTTGGCAGAGCATGGCCTTAGGCTACATACTATCGGCCCTGTGGGAAGAAGGGTGGCTGTGGCCAAAATCTGTTCTGTTGCTGTTAGTCCCCCTCTGTGACTTCTTAAAGTCTTGAGTCAGTGCTCTTGTTTTAAGCACCTGCTGGGGAGCTGCTCTGGGGAGAGACCAGAAAATAGAAGACCAAGACAGAGAAAATAGTCTCTATGTAGTGAATAGTTTCTTATTTTTCAGGACTCAACCACACTTCTGTTTCTTTTCTACCGCCATTGAAAAACCATTCCAATCCAACTCTTCTTTCTCATTTAAAAAGAAAATGGCCCAAGTTCAAGAACCCAGTTACACATCATAACAAATTCGACCTGTGGTTATAAATATGTGGCTCGTGCACCTGCCTCCTCCATCCCGGACCCACGGCAGACATTGCTAATCAATCATGACATCCTTTTCTCCATGTTTCTCTGTGACTTCAGACATCTTCTCAGAATAGCATTTTAAGGTAAAAAATGTGACCTCCTTGACCCCTGCCGGAAGTCCCCATTCCTTCAGAATGCCAAGCAAAGAGCAAACCTGCAGAATTTATTCACACCAACGTGTAAACAGCTCACCATATCTTCCTGAGTTTGAAGTTGCCAGATAAGATCCTGGCTGCCCAGTTAAATTTGAATTTCAGGTAAGTAACTACGAATGTTTAGTGTAAGCATGCCCCCACGTATTGCATGGGACATACTTGTACTAAAAAAGGATTTACTGTTCATCTGAAATTCAAATTTGACTGAGAATCCTGTGTTTTTCTTTGTGAACTCTGTTGCCATGATCTAACATCACCTTTTAAAAAGAGAGTTGGGAGACCGTGGCCTGTGTCTATTTCAGGCTTGGGCCACAATGGCGTGAGACTTTTGCTAGTAGATCTCAGGAGGGGAAGTGGTTTAGGGCCTGCTGTGACGCAGAATGAGAGCCTTCCTTTGTCTCAAAATTGCATCCTATCTTCCTACCCAGCCTATAGAGCAAGTGGTAGGAACAGAGAGACACATGAGGCTTCCAAAGCTTACTAGCTTTCGGATAAACAGTCCCTTCGACATTGCTTTGGGAATGGGAGCTGGCAAGACAACCTGCTTTGAGCCCAGCGAGTCTCCCTGTCACCCATCCTGCCTTTGAGGATGTGGACTTCTTTTTTTTTTTTTCCCCTCAAGAACACAATGGTAAGGATCCAGGAGGACGGAGAGAGGCAGAACCCCAAGGGATCTGAAGATACCTGTGCATGGTTCTAGAGGCTTAAGTCCAAGATGAAAACACTCCTCTGCATTTGCCTTGGCTGTGTCCACTTCATTTTCTCAGACGGAACTGGTCTTCCCCTGGCACGTACAGGGGTGGCCCTCCTGGTTATTTCCAGCCATCACACGTTCTGATGGAAGGCGTCATGCCCTGCAAGGTGTGGCATATTTTGCGTGCTACCTGATTTTAAAGTGTGCAAAGGTGAAAGGTGGGCACAGGTATTTGACAGCAAGTTGTTCGTCTTGGCTGGCAGTTCCCAAACTTTGCTGCCCGTTCGAGTCCTTTGCAGAGGTTTAATGCCTCCCGATGCTTGGGTTGCTCCCCAGACCGACCAACTCAGAATGTCTGGGAGTGGGAGCCAGGCAGAGGCATTGTTTTTTGAAGATTTCTAGATGATTACAACATTTGGCCAAATTTGGGAACCAGTGGTCTATGCTAGACGTGTTTCTCCTACTTCAGCAAACATGTTCTCGGCAAGCTAGACACCCAGGGATGTGACTGGGGGAAAGTCGCCCTTCCTTGTCCGGCTTGGGTTGGGGGGAGGAAGAGGGAGGAGGCGGGGGTCCCCTCAGGATAGAGTGGCATTGTTTTGTATCAGTTTCTGGCTTTCTAGCTTGGCTGGGCTGGGGGAACAAAGAAGGCTTCATGCAGGACAAAAGCGCACTGTTTCACCTAATGAGGAACAGTTGAGAGGTCTGGAGACAGCACCCCATCAGTGAGGGACAGAGGGCGGCAGAAGAGAGGCTTGTGGGGCCCGCCTAATGAAGACCAGTTGAGAGGTGCCGACCAGACACCAGACTCGCCTTTCTTTGTGAGCCCCCAACACCACCCCCTCCCACCTCTCCTGTCTCAAGAGGCTTGGCCCCCCTTCCAGCGAGAGAGAGACATGCTCAGATTCATCTGTCACAGTGACGGGTCCTGACCTTGTGACCTCTTGAGCCATGCCCTCTGGCCTCTGGATTTGACCTTTCCAAAGAGCCCCCTGTCCTCGGCCAGAAGGTCCCTATTGACGACCTGCTAGCGGCCACCTGCTGAAGGTCCCCCTGAGAAATAAAAGCCAGCAAATGGTTCACCAGGGACTCTTTGAGGCTTTGCTGGATGGAGTGCTGTGTCCGGGACCCACCAACCAATCTCTCTAATTGTCTGTCGCAAGATGCTTTTCCGCTTCCTTTCAGGACGCAGAGCTTCATTGAACTTGGGGGCTTATAAAAAGCAGCACTGTGTGACCAAGAGAGAGGGGAAGAGTTGCTGGGAGGGTCTCTGATGTCCCTGGCTGGCCTCCAGGCCTGGCTGGCAAGAGGACAGCATGGGCAGGCAGGCAGCTGAGCTGGAAGGATTTTACTCTCCCAGTGCACGAACTTCTAGAAACCCGGCTGGCTTTGGCAGAAGGTCCCACATTTGGGCCTGCATGGGAACAAAGTGCTCTACAATCAGGCCTGCATTTATCCAGATTGTCAAGTTCCCCATAGGGCAATGGAGAGCTCGTATCATGTATAATCTCCCTTGATGGGTTAACAAGGTCAAATATTGGTGATTTCATATAGTTTAAACTAATAATTGAATTTAGATACATTGGATCCTCTTTAAGAAGGAAATGAGGGTAAAAAGGCAAATAATTGTCATCCCACAGTTTCCATGAGTCAGGAATTTGGGAGCTGCTCACCTGGGCAGGTATGCCTTAAGGTCTCTCTTGAGGGTCTAGTCAAGATGTCAGCTGGGGCTGTGATCTCATCTGAAGGCTTGCCTGGGGTGGGAGGATCCACTCCCAAGGTGGTTCACTCAAGGGCTGTTGGCTGGGAGCATCCTCAGTTCCTTGCCAAATGGGTCTCCCCAGAGGGCTGCTTGAGTGCCCCCACAATGTGTTTGCTGGCTTCCCTCAGGATGAATGGTCCAGCACACAGAGTAAGAAGGAAGCTGCATTATTTTTTGTGAACCTATTCTTGGAAGTCATACTCCGACATTTCCAGAACCTCCTATTGGTTGCATGGGTCAGCTCTGTTCCACACAGGAGGGGAACATACAAGTCTATGAGACCTAAAGGCCAGGGTCACTGGGACACACAGAAAGTCAATGCAATGTCATGGTTTACTTGTCCCCTGGCTATGTCCTCTCCGTATTTCTGGATGTATCTTGACGTTATTTGAAGGCTAAGTCTCTCTGTTACCTGTCTCCCCTTGCATCCACTCTACTAAACTAAACTCTGGTACACTTGTACCTGGAGAAGAGCAGGGACAGACAGAGTTGGCAAGCACAGACATCCTTCACTGTTTGGCTTCTAGCATCTTGGGGGCCACATCCTCATTTATGGGAATTTCAAGTCTGGCAAGAGGAGCGTTAGTATGGCCTGTAGTTTTTTAATTAATTTATTAGATACAGGCAAACCTCCCAAGAAACTCCAGCTTATACATTTTTCCACTGGCAGCTGTATAAATAACCTACTAAGTGCCGAACAAGAAAATGAGAGCTGCTAATATTTATCAGGTGTTTACTGCATGCCGGGCCCTTGGCTGAGGGCTTTTCCTGCCTGATCTCATTTGATTTTCATAATAACCCTGGACTGTAGGCACTGTTATTATCTGAGTTCATAGAACATGAAATTCAGAAAGGTTGAAGCTCGTCCATGCTCCCAGGGCTGTCAAGAGTTAGGATTTGAAAGCAACTCTGTGGTTTTGGAGTCTGAACTTCTAGCAGTGATAATGAACCAGTATGAATGAAGGGACAGAGAGGTTCTAATAGATGACCCATGATAACCATTCGGTGCTATGATTCAGTGCTTTCAGACTTGGATCTTCTACATCACTGCAGGCTAGGCTCTCTGGAGCTGATGCTGAGATGGAGATCAGCACACAGGAAGTTAGTTAGGGACAGCTCTTGGCATCCACACTGGTGGAGAGGAGGGGAGAGAAGCCAGGATGAATTTGAGGAAGAAGCAGAGTCTGGGGATAACCTCGGCCAACCCATGGCACACTCCGGAGCTGAGGCTGGCCCTTTGTAGAGGCCCTGAGTTTTGGGAAGAAGTCCAGTCTTTTATATCCTCCTCATCCACCCTTGAGTGTGGCCCTCTTCCATCTTGGAGGTCCCCAAAGAGTGCTGGTTCCTGAGGACCACCTCTCGGCAGGCATTCAAACAATGATGAGATGAAATGTTTTATTTCAGAGGGGGACCTGGTGGTACCTCACCACATTTTGTGTCAGTATCTGATCTAATTGAGAAAGTTATACATAGTCACATAGACTTAGAGACGTACAGACCTGTCCACAGACTCACCTGCACTTGTAACGGACAATTCCAGGAGGGGCTAGATTGTAGGTTTAGTCATAAGAGCTCACCTGAGTGTTCGGAAGAAGGGGAAAATACATTAGAGGGTTTCACAGAAATTTCTTTCCTCTGAATTGCCCCCTGTGATCAGTGGTGAGCCCCCTGACTTCTACCCTTGGCAAAGATTCATCCTCCTGACAGAATACCTCCACACACAGTACCCAATGTGACAGTATACGCAGATTCACAACAGGACTCACAGCGTATTGCACACCTGCATACAGACAGACACACACACTCTAACAGGTACCTACAATATCCCCACATGTGTGGCCCTAGGCACAACACAATACACCCATTCACACACAACGTGCCACTGTTGTACCTGACAGGCCTTCATGCATATATGAACACAGACAGTGGAGTTGGTCTAAAGTCACTGAGCAGATCTCCTCAAGATGAAATTATCTTTGAAATGCTCTTAAAAAGCCCCCTTACAGGGAGATACATGGTGAACTAGACAAATTTAAGGGGACAACTGAGACACATCTTACATCCTATGCCCACCCTGGGGAGTGTAAGGTGCTCATTGTGGGGAATGTTGGGTAGAGTTCTGGTTACATTATTCACTTTCTGTCTCTCTGTCTTCCTCTCCCTCCACCTTCCTTATCCTCTCAGTAGTTGAGTGAGTGTTGGATAGACAGGTGTTGTTTCTCTACTCTGTCACATTGCCAGAACACACACACACACACACACACGCACGCATGCACACACACACACACACACACACACACACACCCGGCGGTGGAAGTGAACTCTAGGAAAGAGGGAGAAGGAAGAATTGCTGCCTTTCTCCTTGATGTGCCTTCATCTGAGCCACCGCTGTCCTCACAACCTCCACACTGGGCACCGTGTCTCTGAGCCTAGTTGTCAATAGGAGGAGAGTGTGGAAAAAGACTGCCAGGCCCAGCAAAGTCTTCTGTAGCAATGGCCAGTCAGCCTCTTACCCGGGAGCAGACACTTTGTAAGTCTGAAGGGGCCGTATCAGATCAAATAAGGCTGACCCCCTGATCATCCTCTGTCCCCCATACTCTAAGATCACCCCTCTTCTCCCTCTGGAAGATCCCTCCTAACTGTGGGCTGCCCATCTGTGAGTTCACCCTGCGTTTTTCATCAAGGGCTTCTTTCTATCCCCAAGCCCCATTTCAGCAGTCTCCTCCTGCTTTCCTACAGCCCATAACTCTTCAGCCAGGGGATTAATATGGTGATTTATCTGCAAAATTCCTTGAGTGAGGGATGAGGAGGGAGGAAAGTCCACAGAGACCCTTGTCCCTGAATATCGAGTGGTTATTCAATACGCTTAGCAAATGATAAAACAAGCTCCAGGGGTCTGGGATGGGGGGTGGTGGTGACTGGATGGTTTGGGTTCAGTCAGGGGTATTGTCATTCTGGAAAGTTCCAAGATTTCCTCGCCATCCTCTACCCAACCCATACTGATGGGTGGTCCTACTTTTATAGGCCGTCTAACTCTTGAGGTAACTAGTGTTCTGCCACCTCATCTACCTTCTCTCAAGACCCCCTAACCCATGAGGCAGCTGGTTCTGCTAGAAGCCACATGACTATCCTTAGGAGCAGCATTGGACAAAAGACTTACAAAGCCTTGTCCTATCACGGAAGAGGTGGCAAAGAATATAGGAAGGGGGATGGAAACAGAAAGCATGATCAGAGTCTCTCCTCAGCCTGACTTTGGCCATGATAGTTATAATTTGAGGTGATCCCTCCTTAGGAATTCTGTCTGGAGGACTCTATATTATCACTACCTAAAGCTCTGTCTGTTGTAAATTCCCTTTCTACTAGCTGGGAAGTGCTAACCCAGTGACACTCATGGTCTCCGGGCTGGCTCTGTAGCCCGTGTCCCCTAGAAGCCAGCCAGCCTCAACCAAAGGCACGGTTTGCTGATGTAACATACAGAAGGGCGGGTGGCACATTTCCTCTCTCCTCTTTAGCCTCCACTTAATATTGGCACATTGAAGTCTCCAGAACATCAGGGAAGAGGGAGGGGGCAATGCTTTTTGGATACGGTAAAAGTGCATAGGGAAAAAGTGGAGGGAGATTGTGGCACCTGGATCATGTGGTCCCTCATCAGAATGGAAACACAAGTTGGAAACCCCCTCAGAAAAGGAGAAGGGTATTGTGTTGGGGGAGGGCTGAGAGCCTCTGCATGGTGTTATTGCTGTTGGTCATGGCATAAAGGGTGGAGGAGCTGGGGAAGCTGAGATAATGAAGAAATACAAATAAATACATGAGGGCAAAGAACTTGGCAAGGTGCTGATGAAGTAGGTCACCCCCATCCTCCCTACCATCTTCCCTTCATTCCAGTTGTCGGTTCAAAGGGCTTCAGTGTGACCTTCTAAAATGAACCTCAGAGTTCACCAAAAGAGTCCTTGCCCCAGATTTTCAATCCCCCATGGTTTAACCCTCTCCACTTAAAGCACTCCCCCAATGCCTTTTATTGCCTCTGCTTCAAAGAGTGTCAACAAGCCATGGGAGATCAATACACATTAGTCCATCTGTTTTCACATTGAGGGACTACCTTCAGCATATGTCTTGCCATTGATTAATTACTTTAGGCTCTGCCATCTTGATTGTGAGTTGGAGTTCTCTTGCCTGATCCACAGTCATAATTTAACTTGGTACCTACCATGTTTTCCATAACAGCTCTGGTGGAACACTGCTTCTCCCCGGTGTTATCCAAACCAGAGAATAAGGTCATGTGCTCCAGGCCTGATGGATGGAACCAGAACTATGTTCTCTGGTTCCCTGACATAGTTCATCCTTTTGGGTACCACTGGCTATCAAAGTCAAGCCCCGTGCAAATCCATTCATTACACAAGCTTTTGCAGGACTGTTTACCTTCTCAAGCTGGATCCCCGTGCAGCTGGCTGAGTTTGGGAGATGCACTGGTGCATAATGAACTCAGGGAGAACTAATTCAGGTGTTTTCTCCCCAAATGCATTAAGCTAGCTATTGATGGTCAGTGATCATGGTCCAGGACTCTGGAGGACACCAGCAAGTAGGCTCCAATAAACAATATTTGATGTATAAAATATACTGGCATTGTATATGGCTCATTTCTCCCTGCTCCACTTATCAATTCCTGAAACCAGTTCCTGTAGTAATTCTGACGTGGAGTCAGATGACTGGGATCTGGGCTATTTCCACTGTTGAGTGTGTGGATGCAAAAGTACAAATTACTGAAGGTTCACCAAAACCGCACCACCAAACCCTTAATTATCCACTCTGCCAAGAGCATTTTAGCACAGATAATACAGAAATGAATACCCAAGGTGTCATTTATCTTTGGTTTTGGATTATGTGCCATGACCGTTTCTTTTTGCATCAGATTTTCCATACCCAATACTGCTGTTATTACTATTAATTTTACATAAAGTCACAGTGCTGTAGACTTGCAGAACCAGAAAACTGTTGAAGGATTTATTAGGCTCGTGATTTTCATTTTTTAAGTTAATTTTTTTTTTTTTTTTTTTTTAGAAAGAGTGCACGTGTGGAGACGAGCAGAGGGAGAGGGAGAGAGAAAAATTTTTTATGGTTCTATTTATTTATTTGACAGAGAGAGAGAGAGAGAGATCACAAATAGGTAGAGCAGAAGGCAGTGTGTGTGTGTGGGAGAAACGGGTTCCTTGCTGAGCAGAGAGCCTGATGCGGGGCTCGATCCCAGGACCCTGAGATCATGACCTTGAGCTGAAGTCAGAGGCTCAACCCACTGAGCCACCCAGGTGCCCCAGGAGAGAGAATCTTAAGCAGACTCCATGCCCAGCATGGAGCCCAATGCAGAACCAAACACAGAGCTCCGTCTCACCACCCTGAGAACATGACCTGAGCTGAAATCAAGAGTCAGACTCTAAACTGACTGAGCCACCCAGGTGCCCCAAGTCTCATGATTTTCAGACTTTATTCAATAAAGATCTGGGGTTCTGGAGAAGAACCGTGGGCAGCAAGGGGAAGACAAGTGGATGCAGGTCTCCCTTTGTATAGATAGAAACACTGAGTCCCAGGGAGGGGGAGAAAACTTCCAAGCTGGTTAGTACCAGAGCTGGAGCTAGAACTTTGATCTTCCTAGAGAAAACAAATACCCACAACTAAGCCACTGACTGAGCCACTCGGGTGCCCCAAGACAGAGATTTGTATTAAAAGTTTCAAAAGGGAAAAAGTAAAGACACCCTCCCAGGAAATTTGTAACCCCCAGGATAAGAGCTCAGGTTTGGGAATGAGAAGGGTCAAGATAGTTACCCTGTTTCTTCTACTGCCTACCAGCACATGATTTAGGGGGAGACATGCCATGACTTCAAAGTACGCCTTCCTCTTCAGTAAAATACATTAATTAACAGTACCTTTCTCCAAGGCTTGCATGGAGAGTTACACGAGATAATATATATACAAAATGTTTAGTAGAATATCCAGCACCACTTTTTAGTTAAGAAATGGGGGTCATCTCAACTCTATGGTCAACTAATCTTCGACAAAGCAGGAAAGAATGTCCAATGGAAAAAAGACAGCCTTTTCAATAAATGGTGCTGGGAAAATTGGACAGCCACATGCAGAAAAATGAAATTGGACCATTTCCTTACACCACACACAAAAATAGACTCAAAATGGATGAAGGACCTCAATGTACGAAAGGAATCCATCAAAATCCTTGAGGAGAACACGGGCAGCAACCTCTTCGACCTCTGCCGCAGCAACATCTTCCTAGGAACAACGCAAAAGGCAAGGGAAGCAAGGGAAAAAATGAACTACTGGGATTTCATCAAGATCAAAAGCTTTTGCACAGCAAAGGAAACAGTTAACAAAATCAAAAGACAACTGACAGAATGGGAGAAGATATTTGCAAACAACATATCAGATAAAGGACTAGTGTCCAGAATCTATAAAGAACTTAGCAAACTCAACACCCAAAGAACAAATAATCCAATCAAGAAATGGGCAGAAGACATGAACAGACATTTCTGCAAAGAAGACATCCATTCATGTGTCTGCGAACAGACACATGAAAAAGTGCTCCATATCACTCGGCATCAGGGAAATACAAATCAAAACCACAATGAGATATCACCTCACACCAGTCAGAATGGCTAAAATCAACAAGTCAGGAAATGACAGATGCTGGCGAGGATGCGGAGAAAGGGGAACCCTCCTACACTGTTGGTGGGAATGCAAGCTGGTGCAGCCACTCTGGAAAACAGCATGGAGGTTCCTCAAAATGTTGAAAATAGAACTGCCCTATGACCCAGCAATTGCACTATTGGGTATTTACCCTAAAGATACAAATGTAGTGATCCAAAGGGACACATGCACCCGAATGTTTATAGCAGCAATGTCCACAATAGCCAAACTATGGAAAGAACCTAGATGTCCATCAACAGATGAATGGATCAAGAAGATGTGGTATATATACACAATGGAATACTATGCAGCCATCAAAAGAAATGAAATCTTGCCATTTGCAACAACGTGGATGGAACTAGAGCGTATCATGCTTAGCGAAATAAGTCAAGCAGAGAAAGACAACTATCATATGATCTCCCTGATATGAGGAAGTGGTGATGCAACATGGAGGCTTAAATGGGTAGAAGAATAAATGAAACAAGATGGGATTGGGAGGGAGACAAACCATAAATGACTCTTAATCTCACAAAACAAACTGAGGGTTGCCGGGGGGAGGGGGTTGGGGAGAAGGGGGTGGGATTATGGACATTGGGGAGGGTATGTGATTTGGTGAGTGCTGTGAAGTGTGTAAACCTGGTGATTCACAGACCTGGGGATAAAAATATATGTTTATAAAAAATATATGTTTATAAAAAATAAAAAATTAAAAAAAAATGTAAAAGAAAAAAACTGGAAAAAAAAAAAAAAAAAGAAATGGGGGTCATTATTATTTTGATTATTTCTACTTCTTTTTTTTTTTTTTTTTTAGATTTTATTTACTTATTTGTTAGAGTGAGAGAGAGAGAGAGAGAGAGCGAGTGCACAAGCGGACAGAGAGGCAGGCAGATGCGGAGAGAGAAGCAGGCTCCCCGCCGAGCAAGGAGCCCCATGCAGGACTTGATCCCACGACCCGGGGAACATGATCTGAGCCGAAGACAGTGGCTTAACCGACTGAGCCACCCAAGCATCCCTGATTATTTCTACTTCTTTACTATTATCACCCAATGATACGCCAGTTATACAAAACTGAAAATTTCCCATAAGGTAGAAATTTCTATTTCTGTCCCTGTTTTTCAACCCTCTTTTTGAGTCAAGAATTCTTAGACTTTCTATAAATGTCTCCAGATAGCCCAGAAGAGATTTTCACATACTGAAGCTTTTCAAAGGTAGGATGGCATTGCTATGACTGGTTTATTGAGAGCAAGAAAATATACCCAAAGTAATGCAAGAATGATAATTATAATTCTATTCTTAGTTCCATGATCTATGGCATTCTCCCACCGTGCGGAGAAAAATTCTTTCATCTTTTAGATCCAGCTGATTACAGTGATTTTCACCAAGTTGTCCCTGGAAGTTAACAAGGGGGATTGGATTCAGGGAGGGCACAGGAGAAAGAAGAAAGAAGCTAATATTTGTTTTCCTTATATCAGATCCTTTACATGATTTATTTCATTGGCTCTTTTTTTTTTTTTTTTTAAGATTTTATTTATTTATTTGACAGAGAGATCACAAGTAGGCAGAGAAGCATAAAGAGAGAGAGCCAGATGCGGGGCTCGATCCCAGGACCCTGGGATCATGACCTGAGCCGAAGGCAGAGCCTTAACCAACTGAGCCACCCAGGGGCCCCCACTGACTGGTTAAAATAATCCCATGATTCACATCTCTGTGTTACAGGCATGAGGCTTTAAGAGATGACAGTGTTCTTGCCTGACCCGTGGCATGACCAGAAAATGTTAGGGAGTTGGATGCCAGTCTGGGAGTTCAGTCTTCCCAGGAAGGAATGTGAAGAAAAATAACAGAGGTGGCGACACCTGAAAACCCAGAATGGATTTTCGGGGTGTGGCTTGGGGAGCAGCTCAGTCAAGTGAATGCGGTGGGGGGGGGCGGCTCCCCTCCCCCCGACTTGTGGTTTGCTTTGTTTGCCTCGATTTGTCTGTACAGACCAACAAAGCACCCCAGCGGAGAGAAAGCTCCCAAACGTATGAACCCCAAATTTACCCTGCCAAGGAGCATCCAAAAAACCGATAATTCCCAGGCTCCCTTATTTGGCTGGGAATCCTTCTCTTTGGTAATCACTCCAGTACCCCCACTCCCACCATTTTCCTTTTTCTCACATGCCACCCTTGCCACGGTCCCATGCCACCCAGCTCCCACAACAGAAAGGATATGCGATTTCCCCCAAAGCCAAATTCCTTGGGTGTTAAAGTTGTGGCTTCTTAAAAAGGCTGATGGCGGCTTAACCACAGAGGGATGAATCTGAGGCTTGGGCTCCTTGCTGGGAAGGCGCCTGTGGGATGGTGTCACCTGTCACTGGGAGACAAAGAAAGTCGTGTTCTGCCACTCTGTGAATGGCAAGTCTGTTGGAACCCCTGACCTTGTTTGTTCAAATCCTGCCTCTTGTCAGACAAGGGTGCAGGCATGGGTTGTTTTTTTTTTGTTGTTGTTTTGTTTTTTGTTTTGTTTTGTATTTAGGCTTTTTTCCAGATTTCTTTTGTCAACACTTACTCTCGCAACAGAGATTTGGGGTTTTAGGATACCTGTTTCTAGAAGCTTCCATGATTTCATCTTTCTACCTGCTGCTCCTGAGAAGACGGGCTTCACACAATAGACAGATATATGACTCTACCTCACAGCATTCATAGAATTAGCAGACCCAATGAGGAGACATCTTTTCTTCTTCACCTGTATCAGAATTTTAGGGTGTGAAGAAACCATGGCTGGCTTTATTGATCTTCTTACCTTCCATCAGCCTACAGATGAATGAAAACTAGTTTTAATTAAAGCAAACAAACGATACTAGTTATGAAGAATGTGGCATTCAGAGCTCTGGGTTCGAGCCCTGCGCCCTCCTGCCCTGTATCCATACTTGTTATATGAATTTGATGGGTTTAAGTAATCTCTTTGTTACTCAATTTTTTTTTTTTTTAATGAGGATGCAGTGAGATCAATGTTTAAGAGTTATCGGCTCATTCTGCAGGTTCACTAAGAGTGTTGACTGATGAGAACAATGATTTCTTCACCCAACCCCATGGGAAGCCGTTGGCCTGTTTGATAGTAAAGGTAATCAAAAATGGGGTGGCCAGTTCATTTTATTGCAAACAGTCTGTACTTTAGAGAGAAAATGGTTTTCCTCACCTCACGCCAGTGTCTCCACCTTTGGTTTTTCCCAATGTGCACTGTCTTTCTTTAGAGCTTTGCTCATGCTGTTCTCTTCACCCAAGCTACCCTTCCCTTGCTTTGCTTACCTCGTGAGCTCTTACTTTTATTCCCCAGGCTCGGTTTAGCTACCTCTGTATTTCTCAAGGGTTCCTCTCCTGCCCTTCTCCACCCAGCCCCGATGATCTCCTTTTTGGTCTTCTACAGCCTCTACCCATCCACATCACCACACTTAACCTATCCTGTCACCACTGACTTTTCCCTACCTCTCTCACCCACTGGAGCTCAAGATCTGGAGGGACAGAACCTGGGTCTTCTTCACTGTTGAATCCCCAGCCCCCCAGCCCCAGTTTGGGAACACACCAGACACTCAGCACACATTTTCTGGTTGAATGAGGAAGGGACGGAGGAACAGAAGTTCTGAGCACTGCCGTGGAAGAGTCTAGGGAAATGATTACAAAATGGCAGCCACCGATGGGTCAGAAGGGAGAGGGAGATGCCTGTATCTGCTCACCTTTGTCCTCTCTCCAGTGGACCCTCTGGTGAGGGCCGTGTGTCAAATCCTGGCACCATCAGATAGTGACTGAGTGGTCTGATGGAGGCTCCCCACTAAAAACAGAAAGTCCCATGGCCTGCCCTGAGGAGGCCTGCTTCTCCCCGCTGCTCAGACCTCACTCCTTGCCTGGGATCTTTCCTCCCTTCTCCTGTCTGGGGCCCTGTCTGCTTTCGGAGTCAAGAGGGGACTGTTTGCACCTTCTGCAGAGACAGCGAGGGAACGTGACGTCTCACTCTGGCCCCAACCCTGAGCGTCATTGGTGTTGGCTGGGGATCAAAGCCGCTGTTCCATTTTTAACCTTCACCAGGGCCCCACCTCACCCTGAGCATGTGTTCCCGACATTTCATTGTGTGCCAGGGGGATAAACAAAACCCACCCCCTGAGTCTAGGGAAGGATGCCTTCGGGGGAGCTCTGAACCCGGCGGAGGCAGATAAGTGTTTTTCCCACCCAGGGCCCTCCTTGAGCACTGGGGCTTTTCCTGAGCTTATAGGACACCACCAAAAGGGAGACGGATGGCTTTATTTTTGTGCAGAATAAATCTACAGATGGTGACCCCCAACCAAAAAAATAAAATAAAATAAAACAACAACAACAAAAAAAAACCAAAAAAACAACAACAGAAAAACAGAGCCTAGTGTGTGTGGAGATGGGAGTGTGGGGGGGCAGGGGAGTCTGTCTTGGGCTGTCCTCTCTGTTTCTACGTCTCCTACCTTTCTTCTTCTCCGGAGTCCCCCATCAATGTCACCAACATCCCCCGCCCTCGGTTGGTTATTGGGGTTGTTGACAGGAGGCCATTAGATTTCCAAATTGTTAATTAAGGTGCCCATAAATATGTGCTCTTAGAATTCTCAAGCAGTTGAAAATAGGTGTAAGGCAGAAACATGGTGTCTGGTATAAAATAGAAACTCAATAAACATTTGCAGAAGGAAGGAAGGAAGGAAGAAAGAAAGGGAAATAAAAATCCACCTACAGTCCATTCCTGTTAATATTTTGGTGAACGTCCGTCTATATTTATGTATATTTGAATGACATATACAAATAGGTTCATGCTATAGTCACATAATATATTCATACTTGGTATATGTGCGTAATAAATACGATACCATATTCTGCTGCCTGCTTGCATAGTAGAGTCATAATGTGCATACGTGTACTTGCATACTTACATAATATGATATATAATATATATTATAACATATATATGATATATGATATATGACATATATACACACAATATACAATATGCAATATATTATATATTATATATACCTAGCATCTACCAGTCTGCACTGTGCTGTTCTATAGTATATACCATGAGACTATTAAAAAAGCATAGTGGTGTGTTCATATTGTATACAAAGTATCCTTTGCAAGGATCCTTTATGCAGTGATCCTGTATGCAAACAAGATCCCACTCTTCACCATGTTTCAGAATCTGCTTTTTTTTGTTTCTCACCATGACCTGGACATCTTTCCATGTCTATGAATGTGGAACAAATTGATCGCATTTCACAGCCTTCCAAGTACCCATTTGTGAAGGGATGCTATTACTGACTTCGCCAGTTCCTGGGAGCTGGTTTTGAAATCCCCTCCTTAAAGTACGCTCAGACTTCCTTTTTCCTCTTGTGACTCTCTATCTCAGCTGTCTTCAGGGCCCATGGAGTCAAGGTCACAGTTTTCTGCTTTCTCAATAGCAAACCTTGTCAGCATTGTGAGAGCAGATGCACGCTTGCAGGAATCCTGTGGATGTCTTTGGGGTGCTTCGGCTTGGATGAAACAGCCCTCTATTCTTCACCTTTACTGATCTCGATGTTTGTTTCTTTGCATCAGACTTTCAGGGGATGGAGTCTGGAGATCTAAAGGTTCTAAGGAGCTCTGTGTGTGTTCTGATGAGCAGTCAGAACAAAGAAGCATGGTAAGGCATGGAGAGAAGTGCCCTCTGAGGTCCCAAAGGGCCATGACGTCATTCTACCGCTGACCTTGCAAAAGTGACTTAATTTGCATGCAACACAGTTTCCTCACCTGGAAGACTGGGGAAGTTATCATGGAAGCAGGCTTCCTGGATTACTATGAGGATTAAAGGAAGTAAGTGCCCCATACACAGTAGCTGCTTTGAAATGTCAGCTTTTCTTTTTTTCCGAGAGGCGTTGGATGTAGCAGATGGTAGGCTCTGGAATGAGCCATTTCTGGGTTTGAATCTGAGCTCCACCTCCTTGCAGATGAGTGACTTAAATCAGTTTCCATTTGATCATCTGTAAGTTGGAGCTGAACTATTTATCAAAAATTATTGTCATAAAGCTTTAGGGCACTCAAATGATAGTTTCTGTTAGGGTTTACTATATTCTAACCCTCTGTCACCAAATTCTTTGGTTTGTTCACTATTCCCACATCTTTGGCCATGTTTTCAAGGCTCTCATGACCCAAGACGAGGCCCATTTATATGTAGAAAATATGGAGACAAGAGCCAGAAACTTCATTCTAATCGAGCCCTTCCTATTTACTTCCCGAATGACCTTGGATGAGGCACATAGCCTCTCACTTTTCCAGTTTCTCAATAGTTGATATTATTTACTATAAAACCAATTCTGAGTATATTCCTGGAACTTAGCAGTTTACAAAGCATTGTTCATGGTCTGTATTCTCCCTGAACATCCCAGTCAATTGTCAGGTTCGTAAATACACATTTAATACATCAACATTCTATCAAATTCAGAGCCCTAATTTTTCTTAATTAGGAAGGAAGTTGTGGGCAGAAAGGTGGTAATAGGTGTTACTTCTTACTGGGCTAGTAAGAGCTCTGTTGTTAATCCATTCAACAAGCATTGTGTGATTGCCTGTAACATGCTAGTCATCGTAGTATGACTTGAGGATAAAATAAGGCACAATCATTGCTCTTGGGTGTCTCATCTGAAGGGAGAGAAGTACATGGCAGCATTTAGCAAACGGGAGTGATGGCAGGTGTTCTAATCAAGGTGAGTTCTAACCAAAATGAAGGAACAAATACTTAATCCTGCTTGAGGGCAGGGAGGAGGAGTGTGTTCAAGATGTTTTAAGGCAAGAAAATCTTTGAATTCATCCTCTGTGATGAGTTTGCTAGATCAAAATGGGGGCTGATGGGGTAAAGGTGAAGAAAGTAAGAAAGGAATGGAAAAGGAAGGAAGAAAGGAAGCAGCTCTTGGTAGATGGTCTCCTGTGTTGAAAGGCTAAGAGGCAGAACCCATCACGGTATTTTCAAGGTGCTCTTGAGTTGTCTCGAGAGCAATTTATGCAGGAGAGCAGGAGATGATGGGGCCAAAGCAGTCAGCAGGGCCCAGAGCTTGGAGAACCCTGAACTCCCCATTTGGGAATCTTCCTATTCCAGAGAACAATGATGGTTTTTACATGGAGAAATACAGTGGTCCAAATTGTGTTTCTGGATGACTGGACTGTTAGTTCTTTGTTTGAGTTCTCTAAAATGCAGATCCAGGGGCACCTGGATGGCTCAGTGGGTTAAGGCTCTGCCTTTGGCTCAGGTCATGATCTCAGGGTCCTGGGATCGAGCCTTGCATCGGGCTCTCTGCTCAGTGGGGAGCCTGCTTTCCCCTCTCTCTGTTTGCCTCTCTGCCTACTTGTGATGTCTCTCTCTGTCAAGTAAATAAATAAAAATCTTAAAAAAAAATGCAATCCAGAGGCAAGGATTTGGGTTGACGTGATTTATTTGGGATTGGATCTTGGGAAGAGGGTGGTGGAAGGAGACAGAGAAGGGGAGAGAACCAGTGAAGTGTACACTACAGGGTAAGGGAGGCACCATTCCTTCAGATATCTGGGCAGCATTGTGGAAATCTCGGCCTTCTCCCCCTGTGGCTGAGGATGCTGAAGTATTTATTCATCAGTTCCCCCATTCTGGATTGAAGGATGTTCGTGGTACTCCCTGTGTGTACTCCCTGTGTGTCCTTCCTGGGCTGAGCATACTCTGAGCCAGGGAACAGCCTTGGACAGAGAGAGGAAGTGGTTGGGGTAGGCAGCCAGGTATAAGGTCTGTCACTGAAGCTTCAGGTGAGCTCTGGGGTAAACTGAGGGGATGTGGGCAAGGCATTGACTGGGGCTTCCTGTGGGAGAGAGGGGAGGGTGCAAAACCAGAGACAGACATTATATAACCCTAAATTAGGGCAGTTGTTATAGTTGTTTGGGGAGGAATGCATGGACATACCTTTAAACCTTTGGCAGATATTTATGAGCAGCATGTTACTAAAGTGAATGAAGAGGTAGCTAAACTTCGTCGGCGTCTCATGGAACTGATCAGCCTAGTTCAAGAAGTGGAAAGAAATGTGGAAGCTGTTCGAAATGCAAAAGATAAGCATGTTTGGGAAATTAGGAATGCAGTGGAAATGATGATTGTACGGTTAGACACACAGCTGAAGAATAAACTCATAACACTAATGAGTCAGAAGACATCTCTAACAGAGGAAACAGAGCTCTTGGAATCCTTACTTCAGGAGGTAGAGCACCAGTTGTGGTCTTGTAGTAAGAGTGAGTTGATATCTAAGAGCTCAGAGATCCTCATGATGTTTCAGCAAGTTCATCGAAAGCCCATGGCATCCTTTGTTACCACTCCTGTTCCACCAGACTTTACCAGTGAATTAGTACCATCTTATGATTCAACAACTTTTGTTTTAGAGAATTTCAGCACTTTGCGTCAGAGAGCAGACCCTGTTTACAGTCCACCTCTTTAAGTTTCAGGACTTCGTTGGAGGTCAAAAGTTTACCCAGATGGAAATGGAGTTGTTCGTGGTTACTACTTATCTGTGTTTCTGGAACTATCAGCTGGCTTACCTGAAACGTCCAAAACCAGATCTTCAAAATATGCGAAGCAAAACCTGAGAGAAGTACAAGAAGAAATAGCAGCTCTTCTCTTAATTGATCCAAGTGGGCAGGATATCATCAAGGATATACATTGGAACATTATCAACCAGCCTGTCCTGATTGACATTTATAGACTGATCAAACAGTAGCAGAAGTGCACACAAATTATTTACCAAGAAAGACCATATTCTGGGGTATAAAACATATCTCAATAAATTCAAAAGAATTCAACTCAAAAAAAGGGGGGGGGAGGGTCATTGATACTACCAAGTAGCACCCATCACAGTTACAAAGCAGACAGTGGCCCTTTACAGTCATTGAGGAGGTGACACAGGAATTCCTCAGCCTGAGCAGACAAGTGACACCTACCTGCAGATCCACTCTTGAATGGCTCCTACTTCATTTTTTTCTCTACGTTCTCTGCCTTCCTGTTTCATAGACATCAAGTGTTTTGACTCATGGACCCTGTCCTTCTAAAAAAATAGGGGTGGTCCATTTTTTCTTCCTCCCTCCCTTCCTTTTTCTTTCTTTCTCTTTCTTTATTTCTTTCTCTCTCCTTCTCACTCTCTCTACCTCTCCTCCTTCCCTGTCTCCTTCTCTCCCTCGTTTCCTTTCTTCCTCTCTCTCTCTCTCTCCTTTTTTAGTGGTCAGTTTTCTGTGTCAGCTTGACTTGGCTAGTGTACAGTGATTCCATCAAACACTAATCTGGAGGTTGCTATGAAGATATTTTATAGGTGTGATTGAGGCCCATAATCAGTTGACTTTAAGTCAGGGAGATTATCCTAGGTAGTCTGGGCAGGCCTGATTTAATCAGACAGATGGTCTTGAGAACAGAATTGAGACTCTTCTGATGCAGAAGAAACTCTGTCTACAGGCAGCAGCTTCAGTTCATGCTCGAGGGTGCCAACCTACCCTTCCGGATGGCCTGCCCCATGAATTTCAGACATGTCCAGCTAGCACCCACAATCATGTAAGCCAGTTTCTTGCAACAAATCCCTTAATATATATCTCTTACTGGTTGTGTTTCTTTCATCAAACCCTGAAGGATATGGTGCCCTCCTAGGAAGTGTGCAAGTTCATTTTGTGTGTCAACTTGACTGGCCGTGGTATGCCCAGATAGTCAACCAAACATTTTATTGTGGATGTTTCCATGAAGCTGTTTTGGGATGAGACTCACATTTTAATTGGTGGACTGACTAAAGCAGATTGCCCTCTTGAATGTGGGTGGTCCTCATCCAATCAGTTGAAGGCCTGAATGAAACAAACAGGTGGATGTCCCCTGCTTCCCCAAGAGATAATTCTTCTTGCCTGGCTGCCTATGAACTGGGACATTTACTTTTTTCTTGCCTTTGGACTCAAATGGAAACATCACCCCTTTCTGGGTGTTGAGCTTGCCCATCTTCTGATGAGAACAACACCATTAGCTTTTCTGGTTCTTAGGTCGTTGGACTCAAACTACAACTAAACTGGTGGCACTCTTGGGTCTCCAGCTTGCCAGCTTTCCTGTAGGATTTGTCAGCCTCACTGGTTATGTCAGCTGAATCCTTACAATAAATCTTGTTATTCCTCTCTTTATCAATATATTCCATTGGTTCCACCATTCTTTCACTAATGGTGAAAGTCAGTATTCTTTGTATGTAAATCCCTGGGCACAGAGTGGTCACATGACCCAAGCCTGGCCAATCAGAATTCTACTCTAGTTTAGCTTTTCTCCTTTGGTTTCTTCAGGCTTGCCCGCTGGTGCCATAGGTGCCCTCTCTGAGTCTGGCTCCCAGTGGAATAAGGACTTGGGTTTGGCCAATCTGGCCCTCCCTCCAAACACGGCTTCCACTGCTGCCCTTTGGATTCTGGAACTGCCTTTGTGTGTGTGGAGAGTTGTCCTACCTCTCCAGGCTCCTGTAGACAGTCATCATTGGCTTTCCTCTGCCCCATTTTAGGACTTGGAAATTCCCTACTGGATGGGCAGAGATATGAATGGAACTTGGCTAAACACCTTCAGAGTGTCTGTAGTGTCACATCATTACCCAAGTGTTAGCGGAGGTCAACCAATAGACGAGAGAGAGGTCATGCTCTCATTATGAGCTTTTAGCTGTTCTCCCTCTCAGCCAATCTTGTAGACTGCCAGTCTTGCTTGGGGAAATGCCTGTCACCAGATACCCTTCCCATCTCAGCATTTCTGTATACAATCTTATTTCCTGCTGTGATTGGACCCTCCATTATGGATACCATAATGAGATCTGCCTCATAGAGCGTATACACATAAACTCTCTGTCTCCTGAGCCCCCAGAATTTAGACTATCAGGCATACTTATCCAAATAGCTCCGAAAGCTTTGAAACATTAATCCCATTTGCTCCTAAATTCTGGGTAACCTCATGCAAAAAGGACGAAAGGAACCCTTGTCTTGTGGCTTTTAGAGGTTAAAGATTTTGACAGAACTGAGTGACGTACGGCCATTACTGGTCTAGTAGCCACTTACCAGAGCTGCTACACAGTGAAATACAGGGGTGTGTCCCAAATCAGTAGTTGCAATCAGAGATACTAAAGCCATTCCAGGATTCAAAAAAACTAAACTAAAATAAAGCTCCCAGCCAATGAGGTGTTAATGGTCTGCTAATAGTTTTAATGGCTGCTTCTATAAATGTGCAAAAACCCCACTTCTATTTCTCAGTTTGGTTTTAGCTATTTTCTCATCTCTGCTTGGGCCAGAAAAAGGATAGAGTGGGGGGAAAATGGAGAAGAGGTGATGGATGGGGCCCCCGCTGGTGTCTTGGAGGCTGCCCACTGGTTCCCTGTGATCAAAAAGAGCTGAGATTTTTCATATTGGTTCTAGGGACGAAGCCAACCTGAGGGGAGGGGGGAAGGTAGAGTGTAAAGAATCCAAAGCCTGGGCTGGAGCCCTGTCCATGTCTCTGGTTGGCCTTGGACAAGTCATTTGCTTTCCTCCATCCTTTGGTTGTAACTGAGTGGGATCAGTCACCCCAAAAGGCTGCCTTAGAGCTTCCATATTAGAATCACTTGTGGCAAAGGTGTTAAAATGCAGAGTCCCAGGCCCAATACTTATTGCATTAGAATCTCCATCCCATAGCTACAAATGTATATTTGTTACTGTCCCCGCAAGGTGATTCTTTTTTTTTTTTTTTTAAAGATTTTATTTATTTATTTGACAGACAGAGATCACAAGTAGGCAGAGAGGCAGGCAGAGAGAGAGAGAGAGAGAGAGAAGCAGGCTTCCTGCAGAGCAGGGAGCCCGATGCGGGGCTCGATCCCAGGACCCTGAGATCATGACCCGAGCCAAAGGCAGCAGCCCAAACCACTGAGCCACCCAGGCGCCCCAAAGTGATTCTTTATCAAAGTCATGTTTGGCAATCACCAGACTAGCTCAGCCCCTGGTACCTTCCAGCCTTAGCGTTCTCTGAGAATGGCCAGGGGACAGATTTGGGGTTTCCTCTTCTTTGCTGGAAGAGAAACAATTCTCTCACTGGCTTCTTGGCTCTCTGTGTCTCAGTTACTCCTGATAAGTGCTCCCAGCATCACTCCCTTTGAACAGAAAACACTGTGGGTGTCCTGACAGGAAGTACAGGCAAGGAAGCCCACCATCTCTGGTTTCTAGGCGGAATTTAACTTTCGATTTTTATACAGTGCTCATTTGAGGGCCCTTGGCGAAACGACCTGAGTCGGCTGTCTCAAACCCAGCACCATGGAGAATCTGCTAAAATCCTTATACTTATTGACTCTTTGGGAAAACCTTGTAAAGTAGATGCAGATTTTTTTTTTTTTTTTTTTTTTTTTTTTTGAGACAGAGGCTCAGTGCTTTTCTCTATCTACCTAGAGTTCCAAAGTAGCTGGACTTAAATATATGTGCTTGCTAGAAGAACCCCACACACAACATAAACTTCTAGTGTGTGTGTGTGTGTGTGTGTGTGTGTGTGTTTAGCTGGACTATGAAACAATCCTTTTGTGTAAAAAAGGATGGATTGTGCATTGTCCAAAAAAGTCTAGAGGGTACAGACCCCAATCTTCAATTCCCTGTTTGTAAGAAGTGTGTTCCAAAGAAAATAAACAGACCCCATGTGATCACCATTGTGCCGCCGGCCCTTAGCCATCTCGCACGTCCAGCCTTCTCTTCTCCCACCTGGCAGCTGCTCCCTTCACTAAAGAGGGCTGGGAACATTAGTAACGGCATATACATATATTTTTTTAATTACAGAAAGGATTGTTTAGACTGATCTCAGGGCCATGACATGGAATCACAGAGTGACAGGTTGAGAGCGATCTTGCCAGACCAAGAAAGGACTGATTTCACGACGATTTGGGGCGATTCTGCTCCCCCACCATGTTTAGCCCAGGGCCGAGATTTATAGTGTCCTGGGAACTAGGTGGGATTTGATCACTCTCAGCTTCAGTTTACTGCTGACCAGACCAAGTGGCAGGTTTACTTAGCCACGTCTGGAGCGGGGGAGAGGGGAGTGTGCCTGGCTGAGAATGCAGACCTTTGTTCTCTGCGGGAGCGGGAGCCACAGTTACCCGCCGTGGGAACCTTGGTTTGTCCATCTGTACAATAGGATGATGGGGTTGGAAGGCTCCCAAACCCCTTTTCAAGTGGAACGTTTATTTGGTTTTGTTCATTTCTTCTCAGCCCGTGGTGACAGAGTGGCTGCTCCACACCAAGCTTTCCTGCTAGGGGCTCAGGGACAGAGGAAGGCACAGGGACAGCCGGCATACCTGGTCTGCCGGTAGGCACTGTATCCTGCCCCTACCAGCTGCCCAGCTGTGTGACCTTGGGCAGGCCACCTCCCCCTCCCCAAGCTGGTTCATCGTGTCATGAGACGCTTATAGAAAGAACTTTCTCAAAGTGGAACGAGATGACTTTTGGGTTCAGCAAAGCCCGAGGTGCTTGTGAATGACCTGGATCCCCGCACCCCAGCCCAGATCTGCTGAGTCACGACCTCTTGGGGGAGGAGAGGGGGGCTATGCATTTCAGCAAGGACCCCAGGGTGATTCTTAAACATACTGTCATCAGATATGGTGTTAAAGTGCCTCACGGTTTTTAAGGGAGGGCGGCATGCAGGCTTGCTGACTTTTACAAATGCGTGCTTTGGAAGAGAGGCAGGCTTCACGGGACTCCATGATTTAGTCTCTTTTTCTGGCATGTGCCGGTTTCCTCTTTACTGATCAATCTGTGTGTCTGTGTGTACCTGCCTGTGTTTGTAGGCACACATCTAGACGCATCTACAGTCAAGCTCTAGTTGTTGAAGACTTCTTATGTGCCAAAACTGCACTTAGAGAGCCGTATGGAATCCTCACGTATACCTTGAAGCTGAGTTCCATTAAAGGGGAGGAATGAGAGCAGGAGAGAGGTGAAAGGCTTGCCCATGGGAGCACCTGGGTGGCTCAGCTGGTTAAATGTTTTAGTCTTGATCTCAGCTCAGGTCTTGATCTCACAATCAGTCGGTCATGGTGGGTGCGAGTCCCTCATTGAGCCTCGGTGGGCATACAGTGAATGGTGCCCCTGGACATGGATCCCTCCTCCAGTCCTCTTCTGGGTAGCTCAGTTCAGTCCTGGCAGACAAGGCCTTTATTTTCTATTCCCTTGTGCTCATGCGCAGCAACTGGAGGGCTGGTAGGAATGGGACTGAGAATTGTCCTGGCCTCCTTCCCACCCCCCGCCCTCCGTTTTTTTTTTTTTTTGAGGGGGGGGAGGGTTATTTCCGTTGGGTCCCAATTTTTTTGATCCATTTATTTGTGGCTGCCTAACCAATTACCCCAATGTAGTGACTTAAGGCCTGTTTTATTTTTTAATGATGTTGCTGGTTAGGAAATTGGGCAGGGCTAAGCCAGGAGATTCTTCTGTTTCATGCAGCCGGCCATCGTCCGAGGTCACTTGGGCTGGTCTAGAGCAGGGGTCAGAAAGCTATGGCCAGCAAGCCCCATCCAACTTGGCAATGTTTTTGTAAAGAAGGCTTATCGGCCCCCAGCTGTGCCCATTCCTTTTTGTATTGGGTTGTTTTCATGCCGTAGCAAATGTGCTGATTAGTTGCAAAAGAGACCCTATGACCTGCAAAGCCTTGCATATTTCCTAGCTGACATTGGACATTCTGACATTCTGACCCTTGGTCTAGGGAGTCCAAAATGGTTTTCCTCACTTCTCCGATGCCTTGGAGGGCCTGGCTGGAAGACTGGGACAGCCAGGACCATTACCAGACTGCCTACATGTGGCATCTCTCCAGCATAGAAACCCCAATGTACTTGAACTTCTTCCATGGCATCTAAAGAATCAAAGAAAGAATGTTCCAAGAGGCCTAGGCAAAACCAAGAGGCTGATGGCCTAGCCTCAGAAGCTTGAGAAGGTTCTTTGTGCCTTATTTTATTGGTCAAAAAGTTCACTAGAATCAGGTCATATTCCAAGGAAGGGCTCTAGCTTTCTTCTCTCAGAGGGAGGGGAGGCAAGAATTTACAGCCATCTTTCATCTACCACACCTCATTTCTGAAAGTCTTTCTAAAATACTTGCATCTCCTTTCTTGCCTTGGCCTGTGATAATCACAATGGAAATCTTTCTTTGATGATGAAGTATCCAGGAGACATTTGGCTGGGAGGGGGTATCAGCCTTTAGTCTATAAATATTTACTGCCCTCCAGTAAAGTTCTCTGCATTCAGCTGGGTGTTAAGGAGGCACCAGTGGGTAAGAACATGTGGCCTCTGTCTCCATGGGACTGTTTTGACTGTATATGCAAGTGTTGCAGAAGCATTGGAAATTAAGTTGAATATGCTCTGAGCTCCCTTTTATTATTTATTTATTTTATTTAAAAAAATTATTTGTCAGAGAGTATCAACACACAAGCAGGGAGAGTTGCAGGAAGAGGGAGAAGCAGGTTCCCCACTGAGCAAGGAGCCTGAGATGGGGCTTGATCCTAGGACCCTGGGATTATGACCTGAACTGAAGGCAGACGCTTAACCCACGGAACCACCCAGGCATCTCTGAGCTCCTCTTTTGCCTAAATTTCTGAAACCGACTTCATTTATGTCTCAGATCCATTCTTTTTTCCCCCCTAAACTTGAAATAGAAGAAAGGAATTCTAGTTAATGGAAGGTTCCAGATAGTCAGAACTTTGGTTAAATGTTTTTTCATATTTTATAGGCATTTATGTGTATTTGGTGTTTTGTCATTCGTATACTTTACAGTTTACCTTCATTTACTGTTATTTTGAGTTCTGCCAAATGGATTCTACACTGTCTTCATTTGTGGTCTAAGTCCCATGGTGGTGACAATCATGTGCCTGCTCCGCACAGCCCATAAGTTGGAACTCTGAAATATCAGTGGTTTGATGAATGGCGTTGAACCCACATGGCTGCAAGAGGAAATGCCTTCTGGGAAAGTGGAATGAGAAGAATCTATTCCAGGGTAACTGGGTGGCTCAGTCAGTTAAGCATCTGCCTTTAGCTCAAGTCATGATCTTGGGGTCCTGGGATAGAGTCCCACATTGGGCTCCTTGTTCAGTGGGGAGCCTGGTTCTCCTTCTGCTCCTCCCCCTGCTCATGCTCTCAGTCTTACTCTCTCTCTCAAATAAATAAATAAAATCTTAAAAAAAAGTAGGATCAATCCCAAAGCTCAGATCCAAGTGTTTACTTGACACTCTGAAGTTGTTCACTGTGACCATCTAACATGACAGGTTCTCCGTGTATCTGTTCCTGTGGGTCATGGGTATTTCTGATGGTCTTGACTTCGTGGCCACTTGGGAGCTGATGTTCCCATGTCACATCCTGATGCCTCAGTGACCAAGGTCTCAGGAAGAATAGAGGCTTTATTGCTATTTTCCCACATCTATCACGTTTCCATCAAATCTCTTCCCTCCTCAGACCTTTCAACGCTGCCTATCAATGGCTTCATTGTAGTGGTGAACTCTCATTATCTGAAAATTCCTCGCCACTCACCTTTCTTTTTCCTGTAGCGGTGGTGGGGGATGTTCCTTTATGTTTGTGTGCATGTGTTACAGAATCTACCCGCATGTCCATTAATCTGTTTTAATTAATTATGTCATTCCTGGGAGCCAGTAATTTTTATTGGGGCATAAATAGTTAGAACCTTCTTTTGTTTTTTCCAAACAATTTTATTAAGGTCGATTACACAAAAAAATCTGTACATCCATAGTGTACACAACTTGGTGAAATTGGAGAAAAGCATACACTTGTGAAACCATCCCTATGTGTGTACCATAAACCTATCCATCACTATTGAAGTCCCCTCCCCCTGCCTTGTTCATGTGTTCATGCCTTCGTTCATTCATTCATTATTGATAGGGCAATAATAACTGAACTGAAGATCTACTCTCAGAAAATTTTTAAGTACACAATACAGAATTGTTAACTAGAGGCACCATGTGTTAGATGTCTCAGATTTATTCATCCTGCATCAACTAAAACTTTGTGCCTTTGACCAACACCTCCTTGTTTCCATCTCTATCCAGCCATTGGTAACCACCATTCTACTCTCTGGTTCTGAGTTTGGCTATTTTAGATTCCTCATGTAAGTGATATCATATTATATTTGTCCTTCTGCATCTGGCTTGTTTCACTTAGCATAATGTCTTCCAGATTCATCCATTTTGTTGCAAATGAAAGGATTCTCTTCTTTTTTTTAAAGGCTGAATGATATTCCATTGTGGGTATATGCTACAGTTTTCTTTATCCATTCACCCATCCATGGACATTTAGATGACTTCCATGTCTTGGCTGTAAAGAAGATGGGAGGGCAGCTATCTCTTGGAGATCCCAATTCTAGTTCCTTTGGATTTATACCCAGAAGTGGAATGCCTGGATCATACGGTAGTTCTATTTTTAATTAGTTGAGGAACCTCCATACTGTTTTCCACAGTGGTTCCACCAACGCAACACAAGAATTTCCTTTTCGCCAAATCCTGGCCAACATTTATTTTTTTGTTTGTTTTGTTTTGGTTTGTTTTTTTTTGTTTCTTTTTCCTTTTTTTTTTTTTTTTTTGATAATCATCATTCTACCAGGTGTGAGTTGGTATCTCCTTATGGTTTTACTTTGTATTTCCCTGATGATGAGTAATGTTGAGCACACTTTCATGTGTCTGTTGGCCATTTATATGTCTCTTTTAGAAGACTATTCTCTTAGAATGTCTATTTAGGAGTTTATATAGACCTTGGAGTTAGCCCTTTATCAGATATATGGTTTGCAAATATTTACCCCCACTCCATAGGTTGCCTCATCGTTTTTTTGACTGTTCCTTTTCCTCTGCAGGAGCTCTGCAATTTGATGTAATCCTACTTGTCTATTTTTGCATGTGTTACCTGTGCTTCTGGTGAATAAATCTGTTAGGAGGCAGCACTTTTCTCGAATCTTCTCACTGAATTTTCACACCAACTTTCTGTGTTAATTCCATGAATAGGAGTCCGCTCTCTAGAGCCAGAAAGCATGGGGATCCTTTCCTGGTTCTTCCATCTCTTCTGTTACTTTGGGCAGGTTGTTTCATTTCCGAGCTTTGTTTTTCTGTAAAATGGGGGTGGTCACTCAGAGATTTGTCATGAGAATTAACTGAGTTAATGGCACATGGCAAACGGCAAACATTCAACACATATAAACTATAATTAATCTTCACCACCCTCTTCCCAAATTTGCAGAAAAGGCCACCAAGGCTCAGAAAGGCAAAGTAAGTGGCTCAAGGTCACCCAGCTAATGAGAGCAGAGCCAGGATTTTAGCGTAGCTCAGTCTGATTTTACTCCATGTTCTTTCTCCCTTTTCCACTAACTCCTGTCACCAAGGATACACACAAGGCCTTTGGTAACATGCAGAACACATCCCTGTAGGCGCCACATTGCTCCGGATATTTTTTTTCTTCTCATTTTATTTTCGGTTGGAGAAGCTTCTCTTTCCTCCAGATGACCCTTGTTCTCTTTGGTGGGTTTTCTAGATGGAGCAAAACACAGCCGAGCAAACTAAACAGGGTCTATATTTGCAATCAAGAAAACACTCCACAGATGCCCTCAACTTGGAAAGAGTGCAAAAACCAAAACACATAAACAATCCTTGGCTAATACTGCTCAAGACTTGGAAAGCCAAAATCCTTTCTGGAGAACCAGCATGGCCTAGCGTCATTCTTGTCCCCAAGAGGAGCCCCATGTGAGAGGCTGCAGCTGTGCCTGGGGACCCTCTTTGGGTTATCCACACAGGTGTGACTGTGGGTGGGAACTGGGAGCATCTCAGCTCACACAATGTGGCAGTTGTATTTTTTTTTATTTTTATTTTTTTTACAAATGCATGGTTAACAGCATTAACTGTAAACTACTGGGGACCACCAACCTCACGTGCGGAGGCCTGGAATTGTATGGAAGTATTGAGTTGAACAGCCTGGGTTCCATTTTGAAAATGTATTTTTTCCCCCTTTTGAATTCAAGCCACATGTGAATTGAAGCCCTGGCTTGAATGAGGAAGAAACGTACCATTTCAAATCCCCTCAGCTGAGCTTTGGGCCCCGACCCCCACCTCTCGGAATCCTTTGCTTTTATTGCCTTGTTAATCCTCACAACAAACCTTTGAAGTCAGCACCCCGTTTTAAGGATGAGAAAAGAAACTTCCAAGAATATGTTGCTTTAAAGCATGGTAGAAAAATACCTTCCCAACCACCTTGCCCATGGATTAATATTAAACAATATGGTCATTAATGGAAGAAGAGACTCATTACCTTGTTGCACAGTAGGGAAACATAACTCAGAAATCCCAGCATAACCTGTTCAGCTCATGACCCTGAGAATCTAGCAGCCTTGCATTAGACACCCGTCTCAACTGTGTGCCTTTGAACAGTTGCTTGACTTCTCTGATACTCACTTTCTTTTCCTGGAAATGCCAGTAGTAATAATTCCTGCCTCCTGGGGGTGATTGAGAGGTTGGGGACGACTAAAGTCTAGTGCTTAGCGTCAAGCTCATAGGACATTGCCAGTAAATAGAAAGCTATGCCAAAATAAAGTTTTCAGTTATTGGAAAATCATGGCAGTATCTATAATCAGCAAGAGTGATTCTGATGTATGGATAACTTGCTATTTATACAAAATCTGATAAACTTAATGCTGACTTTGAGGGTCTAATGAATCCACTTCATTTCTTGTGAAATTCATACGTAGACAACAGGAGAGGGACCCGGCTTCTGGCCCATGCTCCAGAAATACAGAAAGAACAGTTGTAGTCTAGAATCACTTACCTTCTGTGCTCCATCACTATAATGCAAATGTATGGTGAGTCTCTGGAATGACGCTGACTTTCTTTCCTTCCTATAGGACACCACAGTCTAGTTGGGGACTCAAAGCTACTTTTCTTTCTGTGAATAATTCCAGGGAACATGGCTTGAGATATAAAGTTTTGGTAGAGTGTTTAAGACAAAGGATGTTCAAAGCCATGCTTGGGTTTCTTTGAAGGATGGCAAGGAGTAAGTCATTGACTTCATTCCCATTTACGATGGTTTAGAAACAAACAAGGAAATGCATTTTTCCAAACATCAAACAGCTGCTCTAAAAATACAAGCTGAAATGATGCCATCATGCCATATTTCAGTCACAACAAACAAGTTTATGAGAAGCCACAATAGATTGGAGAGACACGGCAACATTCCTGAGCGTCTAATGTTGGTGGATGATCAGCAGAAGAACCACAAGAGACGCACAGCTGTGGGCATGGAAGCCATCACTGCTGTTGGCCAGCAAGCCACCTATGGTCCCCTTGACTTCATGAGCTGTTGACCTCATGGACCCCACTGTCCTGCCAATGATCCCAAAGCATGAGAGATGCCACCCATTGTTATAGATCTTTGAAGGTCTTTGCCCTTCGCCTGAAGCTTGGCCATTAACCATCTCACTGTACCCTTGGGATCACCTAAACTATGTTCTCCAGACTTTGCTCCCTATAGATGTCCCAAGAGATGGTCCTTGACAGACAGGTCCTGAGGTCAGAGAAGCCTAGAAATGGGATGTGCTGCGTATCTCACTTAGAGTTGCTCATTCATCCAGAATTCAGATGCCTTCTGATTTCATGCTCTGTCAGTCTTCGCACATCATTTGCACTCAGGGCAGCAGGGAAGTGGAAGGTAGAAGAGAAAATCCTTCCCTCTAAGAAAACTTCCTGGAAATAACACACAGCCCTTCTGTTGAAACTTTATTGACCTAAACTTAGTCTCATGGCTTCTCTGGGCTGTAAGAAGCTGAAGAGAATTCAGTTTTAGCTGGGATATAACCACCCTGTTAAAAGTCAGGGTGCTGGCATCAAGAAGAAGAAGAGATGTTGGAACAGACATCTGTCACCCTGTGACTGGCCACAATCTACTTTGGTAAATGTTCGTATGTTCTTATCAAACACTGGACACAGGAATGACCAACATTTAACAGGCATAGACTATTTGGTATTTACCTGGCACTGTGGTAAACATTCTGTCTCTCAGTAGTCCTCAAATCAACCTTTTGAAATTAGTACACCCATTTTGCAGATGGGGAAACTAAGGTTATAAGATGTTAGGTGATTATCCCAAGGACGCACAGCTAGAAAGTAGTGCAGAAAGAGTTTGATTTCACCTTGATGTTGCAAAACAAATGAACAAAAAATCATGTTCTTAACATAATAGATCCATTTATAACCCAGAACCTATGTGCCACGTTCCCCTTCTATCTTCACCTTACTCTTTGCCTGGAGAACTCCTATTCCCCTGTCAAGACCTATCATAAATGTCCCTTCTGCTGTGAAGTGTTGTTTAAACACTCTATCCTCTACACTCATTCTTCCAACAATCATTTTCTGACATCACTCATGTATCAATCCTTGCTCTAAGGGATACAAGAGAGGGCAAAACACACACCTGCAGTGAGAGTGACACTTCGTCCAATAAAACGTTTTGCAGTGATGGACATGTTCTATATCTGTACTGTTTGATATGGTAGTCACCAGCTTGTGGGACTATGGAGCCCCCAAAGACTGGCTAGTAAACTCAAAGCACTGAATTTTCAATTTTATTTGTTGATTACATTTACATGAAAAACTGACGTGCTCCAGCCATCAGAAGGCTTTGAAGTATGTTTGGAACAACTTTAGCTGGGGAATCGACCTTTTTCAACTGTAAATTTATGAATTCTAAATGCAGATGAAGCATTTTCAATGCAAATTTTGCATCCAAATAAGGCACAATGTTAGTTCAAAATACACATCCTCCTGATGACTTAAGGGAAAGAAAAGGATATAAAGTGTCTCATTGATTGTGTTTATGCTAACCGTGGGATGAAATGATATATTGTTTAAAGACTTATTTATTTTATTTTTTTTTAAGATTTTATTTATTTATTAGAGAGAGAGAGAGAGAGCGATC
This sequence comes from Mustela lutreola, assembly GCF_030435805.1. Lineage (NCBI taxonomy): Eukaryota > Metazoa > Chordata > Mammalia > Carnivora > Mustelidae > Mustela > Mustela lutreola. The sequence goes on along the minus strand of NC_081300.1, from coordinate 91,036,193 downwards.
ACAAGTAAGCAGAGAAGCAGGCAGAGAGAGAGGGAAGCAGGCTCCCTGCTGAGTAGAGAGCCCAGTGCCAGGCCCGATCCCAGGACCCTGAGATCATGACCTGAGCCGAAGGCAGAGGCTTAACCCACTGAGCCACCCAGGTGCCCCAAAGACTTACTTGTTTCAGAGATAGAGGGAATGTAGATGAAGGACAGAATGAGATAGAATCTCAAGCAGACTCTGCACTGAGTGCAGAGCCCGACGTGGGCCTCAATCTCATGATCCTGAGATCATGACCTGAGCTGAAACCAAGAGTTGGACGCTTAACCGACTGAGCTGCACAGACTCCCCACGAAATGATACTTAAAAAAAAAATACTTTATTTATTTGAGAGAGAGTGAGAGAGAGAGAGTATGAGTGGGGTGAAGGGCAGAGGGAGAAGCAGACTCCATCCTGAGCAGGGAGCCCAACATGGGGCTTGATCCTGGGACTCTGGGATCATGACCTGAGCCAAAGGGAGATGCTTAACCGACTGAGCCACTCAGAAGCCCCACGAAATGATATTTTAAATACACTAGGTTCAATTAAGGATTATTAAAATAGGTGTCACTTGTTACTTTTTGCTTTTTAAAAATGGGACATTGGAACACTTAAAATGATGAATGTGGCCTGCCTCGGACAAGGCTGGGTTAGCATGGAGTGAGATATGGCTGTGTGCCTGAACGCAAGTGGCTGCCTCTGACCAAAGACCATTTTATAGATTTGTCCTTTCTGCTGAAGAGGAGATACCACTTCTCACCTCTGGTCTGACACACAGGTCCTCATTTCATGACCACTGGAAGAACCAAGGAAGAGCTCTGCATAACCCAAATGAAATGTTTTCCCTTTCCTGGGCTTTGACATGACTGCTGAAAGCTCCCATCTCCCGTGGGAGGCTTCCCTTAACTGTTGCACATTTTGTCAGAGTCCTTCATTAATGAATGACCTGAGTTGTTTTTTTTTTTTTTAATATTCAGCCTTCAGTCAAGATCTCAGAGTTGACATCCATCTAGAGCTATGGAGGTCAAAGATAGTCTAATTGGCTTCATTCATTCATTCATTCATTCAGCGGATGGCAATTTGAATGCCTACCATGTGCCTGGCTCCACTCTAGGAGGGTATGGGTCCAACACTGCAGGAGCCTGACACAGTGTACATCCTACTGGAAGAGAAAACAAGAAGCCTGTTGATCCTTGAATGAAGAAGCTTATCTGTGGGATTTCCTCCCCCACATCTTTCAGTTGTTACTCTCATGGGGACTATTTTTTTTCTTATGTTGTTTCCCCTTTCCCTCCCAGGCAAGGTTAGAGAGAGCCAAGATTTGCGATGAAGTCCTGTTGTCGCAGACAGTCTCCAGGGAGAACGGAGGAGAGGAAGCCGCAAGTCGGGCCCCAGAATTAGACAATCTGCCCAACACTTGTATGACTCCTCTGACTCTGGTTCTTGACAGATAATCAAGATGAGTCAGCAGGAGAATTGACTGTGGTTCTTTAAAGTGCCGTATTATTCTAATGCTTGGTACTTAAGGGGTGTCTTTTGTTTCAGGCTCTTCCAGCACCATTATGAGTCTTAACTCCATAATCTTGGCAGGTTTTCACTACATTTTTTTTTTTATTAAATTGTAAAATGACCTACTTGAATAAGATTTTTAAAAAGACTTTTTTATTGAAAAAACAACAACGATGAATCTTCTACTCAGTGTTCTTCTCTGTCCCTTCTGTTACAGTTTGCGAAAACTTTATGACCCTACTGTGTGCTACCCTACTCGCATGGACATGTCATGTTTGTATAATACCACATAAATGCTTTTCCTCTTTTTCTTTTTTCCTTTTTTTGTTTTTATTTTTGCTTTGGTTTAAGAGATGAGACTATTCCATTCTTCTACCTATCCATGGCTCTAGCATAAGGTGTTAAGTTAGTCAAGGAACTTTTAGTTGTGGGGAGCAAAAGTTTACCATAAATCATTCATAAAAGGGGAATGTTCTGAAGGCCACTGGGGTATGTGGAAGAAAGCAAGGGCCATGCCAGACCTCACAGAGCCCTGGAACCAGGAGCCTCAAAACTCAGGACTCGAGATGACTTTATTCACCCTTCTGATTCACGTCCCTTCTCACCTTGGGTCCTCTTTCCATACATGAACTCTTCTCTCTTTGAATTTTCTGTTTCCTTGCATATAGACCAGACATGGCCACTCTAGTTCATGCATACTACAGAGCTGAACAACATATCTGCATCTCTGTCCCCCAATACCAAGATCTCAAGAAGGAAACACTGCTTGGTTCTGTTGGAGTCATGTGCTCGCATTTGGCCCAATCAGCTGTGGACACTGAGGAATTCTTTTCACAAAGGAGTCGATAGTTTAGCCACTTTGGAAAACAGTTTGGTGAGTTCTCAGAATGTTAAACATAGACTTAAGTGTGGGACCCAGCAATTCCGCTCATGTATTCACCCAAGAAGAATGAAACATACATCCACATACAACTTGTACAAGAACGTTCATAGTAGTCAGTAAATGAAAGCAACTCAAAAGTCCATCAGCTGATGAACAGAGAAGCCAAATGTGGTTTCACTATGCAATTGAATGTTGTTGGGTAATAAAAAGGCATGCGACAATGATGCATGCTATAATGTAGATGAACCTCAGAGGCATGATGTTGAGTGAAAGAAACTAGATGCAAAAGACCACATTATTGCATGACCCCACTTATATGAATGTTAAGAAAAGACAAATTTATAGAAACAGAGAGTAGATGAGTAGTAGCCGGGAGCTGGGGGGGCGGGGGTGAGGAGTAACTACAAATAGAGAAGAGTTTCTTTTGGGATTGATGGAAAAGTTCTAAAATTAGATTGTGGTGATGTTTGCGCAACAGTGTAAATACACTAGAAATATTTAGTTGTTTACTCTAAATGGGTAAATTTTATGATACACAGATTATTGCTCAATAAATCATGGGGGGGCATCCTCAGTTTGCATCTGCAGTAGATGGGTCATCTTCCAGTTGCCCCAACATGCAGGTTGAAATCCTGCTTCTGTGTCCTTGTTTCTATTATTCCTTCTGCCTACGACACCCTCCCTGCCAGCATTTGAATGATGGACTTCTGTGCCACACCTCTTCTGTCGTTGGCAACTTTAACATCAGGAATTACTTTTTTCTTAGAACTCCTTATTTTTCAGGATCTGGACTCATGCTGCCCTTTTATTAAAATAGTATCTGAGTCCAAAATATCTTCTGTTCCCCACCTTCTCCCCAGAGCCTTCTCCATCCTTCCCACCCTGTTCTTAGCCCCTGGAAACTGATGTATATGGACAACATCAGTGGGCTTTCTTGCCATCTGGCTTCTGGTGGGGTTTGGCCCATGGGAAGCCCTGGCTGGGGTTAAAGGGTAGGAAGAGAATGAGGCTAGAGGATTTAGCCCCTGGATCCAAAACTGTAAGATGGCCTGAGCTGGATGTATTCCTCAAGTGAAGAAGCATTCTTCCCAAGGCTTCCGGTTCTGCATGATCTCCCCTTCTCCATCCAGTCCTCCCCTGAGTCCTTCTAGGCCTAGATGTAGTAACAGATCTTCGCTGCTAGCGGTGGGTTACTGTACTATCCTTTATGGTTCCCTAACATACAAGCCTTTGTAAATAGTCTCTTTGTAAGTAAATCCTCTTTATGTAATCTTATTTCAAGGGTGCTGTTTTGTGCTGAGATGTTGACGAACCAGCATTCTTCTCCTTCTCCTGAACCCCTCCCTACTTACATTTTCTTTGTATCTTCATCTATTTATGTGATTGTTGTCTGTTTCTTTCTTAGAACAAATAATTCCTTTTTTTTTTTTTTTTAAAGTAGGCTTCACACCCCAGTGTGGAGCCCAGTGTGGGGCTTGAACTCATGACCCTGGGATTAAGACTTGAGCTGATATCCAGAGTCAGACACTCAACTGACTGAGCCACCCAGGTGCCCCTCAGGACTACTAATTCTAATAGCCACAACAGACAAACCCCCAAACTCAGTACCCAACTCCGTAAAGCTTTGTTTTTCTCTCATGTCATGGTCCTATGTGCATGTGAAGCACTTTTCCATCTTCTTGTTCTTCCCCTAGAACACATGGCCCCCAAGTCATCACAGTGGAAGGAGAAAGGACCAGATAGTCATCTGGTTTGGTTTGTAAACACTGACCATTTCTTCCTACATTTCCACTGAGCTTAGAACCCAGTCATGTGACCCTAACCTAATTTCAAGAGTGGCTGGGAAATATGGAAGAGCTTGTGGAGGTCTGGTGAGCACCATTACTTCTGCCTTCTTCCCTTCTTAGAAGGGAGGCTCCCTGAGGGAAGGATCTTGGTTTATCCTTGTCACCACTCTCTCCCAGTAGCTGTTATGTGCTCAACACCCAGTAGTCTTGGATGCATGAATAAATGCAGAAGTGAATGAATGACAGCTTCCTGTCCGAAATTTTCATTTAATTCTTAACAGTGTGCTATGTCGTAAAGTTTGTTATGAGGGGTAGAACCCTATCTTGCTAATGGAACTTTCGATCTTACTGGGATAGGGACTAATCTTGAAATTCTTTGGATTCACCCTTTAATACCATCCCAAGTGCCTTGCAGATGTCCTGCTCTTTGACCCTTGGGATAATGACTCCTGTATTTTGCATCATTCCCCAGAAGGAAAACTGATCACAAGACCCTAATTTATTCTGTGTGGTTTCTGTTCTTCCATTATTTTAATGGTGTCACAAATACTTCTTTATTTAATGCCCTTACCATGTGCCAGGAATTAGATTCCTTGTTTCCCTGCCATGCTTTCTCTCCCCAATCCCCTTCTTCAATCTTCTGAAACTTTTAAGGCCTTGAGGCAATGACCCTGGTGACCCTAGCATCCATATATAATGACTTCTAAGTACATCTGAGAAAATCCCATAAGTTACTTTTTCTAGGATGATTTGTGGGGAACCTGTAAAACTATGGCTTCATAGCTAAAATCCAGTTTCTTGGTCACGGACCCTATCTCTAGATTTGGCCTGGGTCCCAAGAGGATTTGGGGATAGAGTATGGATGCCTCCATAGGAGCTCAGTGCCCCGAGAGGTGACATAATTGAAACCACAGACCCACGGACCTCATTTTGCACACTGTGTTCAGAGAGAGTTCTTTGAGAGGTCAAAAAGTCTTCTAACAGAAAGGGATCCCTGCTGAAAGAAATTTGGGAAAAACTGCTTAGTCCATCTCCCTTTTGGAAACTCCCAACTTCAAGTACAATATTAAAGGCTCTGAAAAGGCCTGGAAATAAACAAACCCCTAAGCAAGTAAACATATTGGCTTTTGTTTGGCCTAGTTTATCCCAAATTTATTCAACCATGGATCCCATTTTCATGTAGTATGTGTTAACATCTTGTGGGCTTACGATCCTTCTGAGCACAGTTTTGGAAATTCTGTGTCTTTCCCTATGGGATTTCCAATTCTTAGATCCAATCCTGCAACCTTTTCCACATGTGAGGATTAGGGCCCAAGAGATGTGAAGTAGTCTACAATGCACGGGAACTTAAACTTATGAGCAGCACGGCTGGAGTCTGAGCCCACGTCAAGTAGACGGAAAGCCTGCCCGTATATTTTTGCCTCGCTCCTATACTCTTTCCCATGCACAGTGAATGGCCTGGAATTCATTTTAATTATTTGATAAAAATAATTTGTAATTAATCGTTTATCGCCTGTCAGTAAATTCTCTGCTGAAGAACTTGAAGTCAGTTTCTTCCCGGTTCCAACAGTCTGCTTTGCATTATCAATTTGTTAAGAAACTCTCTTTTGCTGTAGCGCCATGCAAAAGGAAACTTCCATCCAGACTGTCTGAATTATCCAAAAATTCTGTACCGATGGCATCCAAATGAATAAGATTTTACAGAACTGCACTTGGAGCGTTGATTGGATTTGTCAGTTTTCCTGTGGATATGAAGTCCTGGGTGCCTTGACTGAAAGCATGCTAGAACATAAATAATCACCAGATTTTCAGGTGAATTCCACAGAGTCAATCGGAAAAAGAAGGCTCAGGCTATTTGTTTGGGAATCTACAGGCTATCGCTGAAAACCCTGCACAGCATCCCAAAGTATGAGCTCAACCATGAGTGTGTTTGGGGGAAAAAAAAATAGATTGATTTCTTTCTTTTCTTTCTTTTTTTGAAGCCAAAGTACTTTGCAGCAACCAGTGATAAGATTTAACAGCCAACAAGGTCAGGGTGATGAACTTTCAAGTGTTCACGGACACCAGGCACCCAGTCAATTCCCGAAGCCCCTGACATGCTAGAGGGTCAGAAAGCAAGGAAAACATGTTTTCATAACTGAAAAAGATTATATCTTGGATCGGTTTATTTATTTATTTATTTATTTCCCACAAAGGGGTTTTTAGAATGTCATGTCTCTTGGCTTCCTGATGGCCTCTTCCTATGTTTCCAGGAGGGTGAGATAGGGGGCAAGGCCTTGCAAAACTAGACTTGGACCTTTCCCGTTTATATTTTCCAGAGGCTCCAGGCTCTGACGTGATGAAAGATCTGACCCAGGAATTTCAAGTTCATGAGTGGGGTGGGGTGGGGAGGGGGAGCCAGCCGGGAGGCTTCCCAACCCCAGCTTCCGTCTGCCCCCATTGGCTGGACTCCAGCTGCTCTCATGCTTGAAGAGTTGGGTCAGTGCTGCCGATCGCTAGTGGATCCGTCTTCCCTTACAAGGAAATGGCTTGTGCTTCTTTCTGGAACTTGAGGTATACAAGGTGTTTATGGTTTGTTTTCGGCAGAGCTTTGAGTGGGCACAAATACCTGCTCATTCATTCAGGCTACTAATTGAGCATCTACTCTGTGGCCTGGCACTCCACGAAATGCTGGGGATGTTGGGGGCATCTCTATCGTCTTGGGAATTCCCACATTGCTTTGAATTAGGTGAAACCCACTGTTTTTCAAGGTCACTTGGACTTGGAGGCTAGCATTGTATTAGAACTAATCTCTTCCAACCTTCTCATAGGACAGGTGGGAAGACAAAGGTCCCGAGAGGAGGAAGGGGCAGGCTCCAGGTCGCATAGTGGATTAGTTACAAAACCTGGAGAAGGATCCAGTTTTCCTGCTTTCTAACCCAAAGCTCTTCTCCATGATGCCTCTCACAGTTTATTCAGTGGGTCTTTGCTGGGCTCTCACGAGGCACCATGAACCTTGTTAGGTGCTGGATGAAACTCAAAGACATCACGCAAGAAGGTCCAAACCAGGGGTGGAGGGGGTGGGTGGTGGGAGGGAGTGGGGACGGATCATGAAGCCATTCACCGGGAAATGCGGGAGGAGGAAGTGTAGATGTGACAACCAGATAGGCTTGGATTTAAATCTTGGCGTTCCATTCACTGATCTTGTTCTTTGGGGGCATTTTACTTAGTTTTTACTAGCCTAAGTTTCTCATCTTTGAAATAGGACAGTTAATAGTCATTCCCACCTATGAGTATTGGGGAAAGAAGCGACAATACACAGGAAATATTTTGCAAAGTGCCTGTCACAAAATAGGGAACCTTCGTGGTTGTCATGAATCATAACTACTGTGATAAATGCTATAGGTAGTTATAGGTGGTGTTCTGGAAATACATGGAAGGAACAGCTAATTATGTCCCCAGGCAAGGATAAGGAAAGGGGATCTTTCTTTTGATTGGATTTTTCTGTCTGATCTGTGGGTGGGGAGGGTGTATATTTTATGGCTGAAATCTCCGCACAGACATTTCCACTCTAAGAAGTTGATTTTCCTATAAAGAGTGACTGCATAGACAAAGGGACAAATGGATGTAAATGCAGAACGGGACCCTCCCATGGCTGACCAGCCAGGTAATGAGATTTGTTTCTCTCTCCCTTTCTTTCTTTCTTTCTTTCTTTCTTTCTTGATATTTATTTATTTATTTATTTGATAGAGGGGGAGAGAGAGAGACAGGGAGAGAAGAGAACACAAGCATAGGGAGGGTTAGAGGGAGAAGCAGGCTTCCTGCTGAGCAGGGAGCCAGATGTGGGGCTGGATCCCAGGATCCTAGGATCATGACCTGAGCTGAAAGCAGACATTTAATGACTGAACCACCCAGGTGGCCCAATAATAGGTTTTCTTAATGGCTCTGCTCACTGGTTCCAAGTACAAATGCAACCCATTTCCAGAGGAAGATCCGAGACACAGAGATTCTTTAAGAGTTTTATGAATTACCAGCGATCGAGTGGGTTGAATCATCCAGGATTATATAATTTTCTTAAACGTTGGAGTGCTTTGAAAATCAGTCATGGTATTGAGGCCATTCCTTGGCGATGCTCAGTCTTCTTGGTATTGCCAAACATTTCCCAAAGTCTGCTTTGTAGAGCACTAGACCTGGGACATACTCAGGAGCTTTGGGCAAAATGTATGCCCGGATATTCCCAGTGTACCTGAGGGTGAACGCACTGTATGTATGTGTGATCCGTGAGGAAAGGATCCAATTTACGTTTTTTTTTTTTTTAAGACTTTATTTATTTATTTGACAGACAGAGATCACAAGTAGGCAGAGAGGCAGGCAGAGAGAGAGGAGGAAGCAGGCTCCCTGCTGAGCAGAGAGTCTGATGGGGGGCTGGATCCCAGGACCCTGGAATCATGACCTGAGCCGAAGGCAGAGGCTTTAACCCACTGAGCCACCCAGGCACCCTGCCGATTTACGTTTTTAAGCCCAGGAGAATTTTCTTGAATCCTTAGATTATAATGTTTGTGAGTTCAGGAATTATACCTCTTTTTTTTTTTTTTCTATTATATCCCAGCAGCTGGCCCAACTTCTGGATCTAGTGTTCACTTAGTACATGCTCGCCGGAATGCCCTTTTTGTCCACAGTATACCTCTCAGAATTTTGCATAAATAAAGGACAGTTTCCTTCAAAACCATATAGCAAAATGTGTTCTATAATCTATAAAGATGTCTTAGAGAGGAAGTGATGGGGGAGGGGTTGGATTGGATTCGTGGGGCTCCAGACTCCCACCCCTCCTCTCAACCAGAGCATCCTTGCATTCATGCTACAGATTAGGATTTCTTTTGAATTAAGAGTTATGTGTTGGGGCACTTGGGTGGCTCAGTGGGTTAAAGCCTCTGCCTTCAGCTCAGGTCATGATCCCAGGGTCCTGGGATCGAGCCCTGCATCGGGCTCTCTGCTCAGCGGGGAGCCTGCTTCCTCCTCTCTCTCTGCCTGCCTCTCTGCCTGCTTGTGATCTCTGTCTGTCAAGTAAATAAATAAAATAAAATAAAAAAGAGTTATGTGTTGATGACACACTTGAAATATGCTGTTCTAGAAGGAATTACATTCCCGGGGGTTGGTAATATCATTGAAGGAAACCATCAAAGTTGGGTTTGACAGATGGAGCTGGATGTGTTTTAAGAAAAAAAAAAAGTCACACTAAAGCTCATTTGATTATAGCTTCATTTACTCATCTACGGTTATTGAATCTCTCTCTCTCTCTCTTTCTCTCTCTCTCTCTCTCTCTATATATATATATATATATATAGGCACTCTTCTAGACCTTGGAGATGAAGGGAAGTATGATAGACAAGGTGTCTGACCTCAAGGGGCTTGCAGTTTGGGGGCAGGGGGATGCTGGTTACAAAACCAGTAGGCAGTCTCACAACAAGCATGATTTCCTCAAGAGAAGGATGTGAAGATGGTGTAGAGTGTGATCAAAGTGAGGGCACCAATAGGAAGTTAGTGGTAGGGGAAGACCTGTCCTGGGAGGAGCCACCTGAACCACATCCAAAGACTGAAAAGCAGGGCATCCTGAGTGGAGGGGACAGCAAGTGCAAAGGTACTGAACCAGAAGGAAAACTGGTATGCTCCAAGAATATAAAACAAACCAGTGTGGCCAGAGTACAGCCAGGTGGGGAGTAAAAGGAAACTGAAGATGTTAGCAGTGGACTGCATCTGGCCCATCTGTTTTTCCAGTGGTGGGTGCTGTGCCTGGAATAGACCAGGTACCATGGATATGTGCACATTAATATAGTTCATTAATTGCACCTATTGGTTCCTATTCTCCACAATCTTTGGTTCCCTTATTTATGCATAGTTTAGAAAGTAAAACTTTTTTTTTTTTTTTTTTAAAGCTAAACATTGTTTTTGCTCTTTTGGCAAGTCTGACCATATATGATTTGATATTCAGTGATAAGTATTACTAGTCAGCTTCCTGGAGATGCAGCTACTACAGAAAGATTCCTTTTTTTAATTTTTTTTTAAAGATTTTATTTATTTATTTGACAGACAGAGATCACAAGTAGGCATAGAGGCAGGCAGAGAGAGAGAAAGGAGGAAGCAGGTTCCCCAGTAAGCAGAGAGCCTGATGCGGGGCTCGATCCCAGGATCCTGGGATCATGACCTGAGCCAAAGGCAGAGGCTTTAACACACTGAGTCACCCAGGTGCCCCGAAGGACTCCTTTTGAGGAAAGAAGCCAAGAAAGGACCAATGACATGGCCAGCATCACACAGGGCACTTGTCAAAGACCAGGGATGAAACCCATCTTCTCACCTTATGATTGAGCTCCTGGCTGGAAGGATTAACTGATCCATTTAACTCCATTTTACTATGACATGTTCACACTTGAACCTTCCCCAGCACAATGTGCTCAGTTCCCAAAATATGGGATTTTAAGTGAAACTCTGACATTTAGCTCTAGGGCTAAACAGCAATACTTAAATCCCCCAATTAGAAGCAGAGATGGAGATGAAATGGTCCCAAGGAATCTGGAGACACAATTGTTTCAAAAGGCAGCAACAGGCTGGGGCAGAGAGAGAGAAGTTTTAGATCTCACACCAGGAATGTGAAGCTAAGTGAGAGCCGTTGGAAAGCTCTGGGGGTTAGAAAGTGGAATTCCCTCTTGTACAGCACACAAGAGTTATTAAGTGTGTATATGAGACTTCTGTTTTACTTCATGTACATGATTATTTTATACAGGCGAGTTTGGAAAGAATTATAGGCTGAGAACTGGCCAAGGAGCAAGATGAGCAGCGGGGTATGGGGGTGGAGGTTGTAACGTCGTCGTCAAGGGCTCGGGCTACTTCGAGAAAGCCAGTGTGCAGCCCATCGTGGGTCAAGGGGTTTGGGAGAAGATGACTATGGAGTTGGATTTTGTGTGGGCTTATCTCCAAAAGGGCATCCTGGGCTTGGTGTTGTTGAGAGAGTGCCATGTTTGAGAGTTAAAGGAGTGGAACTTTTTCCCCAACTGGGTTGGGCCCACCGAGATCTGGAGACCAAGAATAAAAAGAATTTGGACGGGACTTGCTTGGCTTTAAGACACAAGAGGGACCAGGAGCCATTTTCAGCACACTCAGTAATTTCCAAAGTGAGAAAGACATTCTCTTTCTCAAGGAGTCCGGGAGGCAGAGTGCTGGGGATAAAAGACTGCCTTTGGGAGAGACCCAGTTACCAACAGCTTGGGCTAGCTGCCTCTTTCCCCCGCCACATTCCTTTATAAAGGAAGCAGAACTCTTTGGATTCCTAGTTTTGCTTCTGACTCTGAGACCTTGAGGACGTTAATTAATGTCTCTGACCCCAACTGTAAGATGAGGATTAAAACAACTACCTCTGGTGAAAATACAATATAGCAGAGGATACGCAAAGTCAAGTGGTATTAGGTGAGCGCCATTACTCAATAATAATGACTGTATTAATAGTAATTTGAATGAGGGACAATTGATTGGACTGGGTGGGGGGCATTGCTGATGTTGTGTATGAAATCTCTTGTTTGTTGAGTCGGGGTCTTCTACTATCTGTGCTTTGTGCCCTAGGCTCACTGGGGTAGAGCTACTTCTATAAGGCTCGAAAACCTTATAGAACTTTATTGAGTTGGCAAAGAAGTTTTATAATTTGAGAGCAGTGGTCTTCCTGGTGGCCTGTGCCTCACTCCTGGATGGCTGAGATGCCATGGACTTTAGATAGACTAAATGACAACTGTGTATGATTCAAAGCTCCGTAAGATCTATCTAACATATACTTGTAGCCCTAACTCCTTGAAGCTATAACTTTCCTAAAGGGAAAAGAATGCATTTATAAATTTAATATATATATATATTTTCAATTTTATTTAAAAAATTATTTATTTATTTGAGAGAGAGAGAGAAAGAGAATGAAAGAGAGAGCATGAGAGGAGAGAGGTCAGCAGGAGAAGCAGACTCCCTGCTGAGCAGGGATCCTGATGTGGGACTCGATCCCAGGACTCCAGGATCATGACCTGAGCCAAAGGCAGTTTCTTAACCAACTGAGTCACCCAGGCACCCCATAAAAATATATATTTATTATGTATTTATTTATTTTATTTTTATAAATAAAAGTAAATATTAAAAAATGCATTTATAGCTATGTATTATTAAGACAATCTACTTATTGAGCTTAAACACTTTCTTCTCTCTTACAACAAGGCCTTTCCCACCCATAAGGCCATGAGGAGACACGCTTCTTCTGTCTTGTGGCTCTGCCAGTTCTAAGACATTGCCCTTCATCATACAGTCTATGTACCCACCTCCATATTCCAGATGGAAGAAAGAAGACAAGCAGGGAAGGAAAGGCCCTTTAAGGGTAGGACCATTGCTCAGATGGAGTCAAGTGATGGGCCCAACTTCAAGGGAACCTGGATAATGATGTAGCCTTTGCTTCCTGTCCATATGTCTAGCTAAACATCAGGGGTTCTAAGAGAAAAGGGACAATAGATTTTGTCAGACAATTAACCATCCAGGCCTTAGTTTCCTTCTTTAATTTTTTTAAATTGTGTTATGTTAGTCACCATACAACACATCATTAGTTTTTGATGTAGTGTTCCATGATTCATTATTTGTGTATAATGCCCAGTGCTCACTGCTACATGGACTCCCCCATCCCCCTACCCCCTCCGCTCTGAAACTCTCAGATTGTTTCCTGGAGTTCGTAGCGTCTCATGGTTTGTCTACCCCTCTGATTCCTGTCCCCCTTTTCAGTTTTCCCTTCCTTCTCCTAATGTCCTCTGTGCTATTCCTTATGTTCTACAAATAAGTGAAAAAATATGAAATTGTCCTTCTCTGCTGGACTTATTTCACTCAGCATAATCGCCTCTAGTTCCATCCATGTTGATGAAAATGGTGGGTATTCATCCTTTCTGATGGCTGAGTACTATTCCATTGTATACATGGACCACATCTTCTTCATCCAGTCATCTGTTGAAGGGCCTCTTGGCTCCTTCCACAGTTTGGCTATTGTGGACATTGCTACTATGAACATTGGGGTGCATGAGCCCCTTTTTTTCACTAATCTATATCTTTGGGGTAAATATTCAGTATTTCTTAGCTTCCTTCTTGACCAAGCTGAGCGGCACAGTTCAGGTCTCAGCAAGCATTGGGTTTGAACCCAGCTCTCCTGCTTGCTATTAGAATAAACTTAGACAAACCTCATGCCCTCTGTTTTCTCACTTGTAAAGTGGGCATGATATCATAGTAATTCCAGCTTCACTGTACCATCAGAGGAATGCATGTAGAATACCTATTCCAGAATCTGTCACTGGTATCTAAGCTTTGGTTGGCTCCCTCCTCTCCCTCCTTATCTCATTGTGCTCTACCCAGACAGTAGCAAGTCCTGGAATACTTCTTGTACTTAGCTTGCTCCAGGCTTGCTCCTCCCAGACCGTGAGGTCATAAGAATAGAGATCACGCTCAAATAAACTCTTGGTATTTTGGATAGATTGCATAGTGTCTGGAGCAGACTAGGTTCTAGATAATGGTTGCCCTAAGAAATAAGTACATACACACATAAATAAATACATAAATACTGGAAAGTCACTGTTTGTGAAGCCGGACATGACCATAAAGTGTCCATATATTCTGGCCCAAGATGGCGCCCTGCCTACCGGATACTGTGCTAAGATTCTTCCATGAGTGAACGGATTCTTTCATCATTAGCAGACACTACTGTTACTGTGCTTTTCAGGGATGGCAACTAGGATGCAGAGATACTGCTGAGTTGGCCCAAACCAACACAGATATTAGGTGAAAGAGCTGAGATTCGAACCCAGGAACCCTGGTTTCAGGATTCATGCTCTTAGTAACATGTCATAGTAGCTTTGCTCAGTATAAGTCAAATTTGCCTTAGTTTAAAGATAGATTAAATTGGGCCTTTTCAATTCAATTTCTAAGACAAAAAATTATCTCCATATCCTCAGCTGTTAGAAGAGTCATTTCAACTTCTCTGGTAGGATTTTCTTCCTCCTTCCCTCTGTCTCCTTCTCTTCCCTCCCTCCCTCTTTTTCTTTCTACATGGAACAATTTGTCCTCTCTCCAACCCAAGGCATTGTAACATATGAAACAGAACATAGCAAAGTACCAGAATTAGAAAGGGTGGTCCCTGGTCTTAGATACTAGGTTTTCCAGTCACCTCTCAAGGGTCCCTTAGAACAAGGTCCAAGATTTTGTGCAACATACTTTGTGAACATCAAACTCATTTACCTCCTTCCAATGAAGGGGGGATACTGAGGCCAGTGCAGGAAGGGAATTTGTCCAAGTCTAGACCAGAAGTGTAGAAAGTGTCCCAGTGTCCAGTTCAATGATATATGTCACAAATCTTCAAGAAAGAGATCAGATACTTTCAATCAGGTTACCCGAATTCAAGACTAGGAGGCTACAGTTCAGTTTTTGTGAATTAAAGCTTCAGATAACTAAGGAGAACACATTGATTATTTAAGATTGTTGTGGTTAGGCAAAAATACATGTGGCCAATATTTGGAGTCAGAACATTTGTTGCGATCTGTGCTTTGAAAGGCGGACATGTTTGTTTATTCTAAGAGTTTGCAAAGTGCCAACTCCCCAGCAGCGAATAACTTAATGACTCAAATGCAAACCCCAAACTCCAAACTGGCTTAAGAGAGGTGGCGATTATGGAAAATCCTACTTCATCTAGCCCAAGGAACTGACCACCCGTGAGCTGGAAAACAGACCTCAAAGCAGGAAAGAAACAGAAGTGTCCAAAGAAGAAATGGAAAACACAACCCAGAAACAAACTGACCCTTGAGCAAGACCGTGAGTGAGCTGAGTTGGGGGTAGTATTCCAGGCTGGTTTCTCAGGGCTGCTGGGCTCCTGTGTTCTCTGTGAGGGTGTGATGGGAAGACAAGGATGTCTCCTTTAAAGGGCCCTAGAGAATTTGCATCCTGGAAACCTTAGACTGTTGTCTTAAGGCTGGGGTTGCAAAGTCCATGTCCACTATGACTGGGCAGGAAATGTAGGTTAGCAAGTGAACTGAGCGTAAGATGATAAAATGCAGCTGGAACTCAAGCACAGTGTTGGGAGGTAATGGGGAGCTGGAGAACTAGAACAAGCCTGTCTCAATTAAAGAGAGCAGCTGCCCACTGCTAGCCAATTGTTGCCATGTGGAAACCTGGGTCCTGTGTTGACAGGCATCACAATTTCTCAAAAGAACCTAAAAACGTTGATTTTCATGAGCAATTTGCTTTTTAAAAGATTGTCAACTAAGGCACAACTTCAAAAGCAGTCTGAGGACTCTCTCCTCCTGTGCATCAATCTGACTACTCATAGTGGACACGGACTGAATGTTGTCCTTCATTTAAGACCCTTGGAGTAGATAGAGGACCTCTATCATCAGTATGAACTCCTTCATTCAGTAGATGTGAAAAATGGATCTTGGGATTCATCTTAAGTCCCACAACTGTGTCAGTGGCAAAGTTGGGATGGGAATCTGTTCTGGGTTCTACTTTTCTTTCCCTTGCTACATAGATTCTAGACCTGTCAGTCTTCCAGAATGGATGGCTATATATACTGAGTAAGGACAAGTGAAGTCTCTGGCCTCTCTTAACTTTCAATGATCCCCAATGTGAAGAAAAGCAAATCCTACTCTAGCTCTTATTGATAATGATGTTGGTGGTGACAATGATAATAAATATCAGGTAGAATGCTCTAGGATGCAAGTAACAGAAAATCTTGATTCAAATTGACTTGATACATGAAATTGTTGTCTTTCATACCTGGAAGATTGGAAGAAGGAGAGGCAGCAGATCCGTTGCAATTAACATTATCAAGAATCTGGGTGCTTTCTGTATTTCTGCTTTGCAGGTTTCATTTGCTTCATCCCCAGATCCATCCCTCCATTCCTCTCTCCCTCCTCCCTTCCTCCTTCCTTCCTTCTCTTCTATCTTTCTCTTTCCTTCTCCTTCTCCTCTTCTTTCTTCTCCTTCTTCCTCCTGTCCTTCTTCTCCTGTCCTGCTCCTCCTCTTCCTCTCCCCCTCCCCCTCCTCTTCCCCCTCCTCCTCCCCACCTCTTCCTCTTCTTTCCCCCTTCTTCTCCCCCTGCTCCTTCTCCTCCTCCTCCTCCTCCTCCTTCTTCTCTCTCTCTCTCTCTCTCTCTCTCACAACCAGTGAGAGTTCAATAGTATGTCACTCTGTATGTTTCATTGTTCCTCCCAGAAAAAGAGATAAAAAAAATGTTGAGACTTCTCCCCCAAGTATGGACTGTAAATCCTCTCTTCCATCTAATTGAGCTTACTTCCATTTCTGGACCAATACTAGTAGATTGGGAAAGTTGTGTGTTCATTGGCTGAACTGTGCAGTCTACTTCAGGAACTGAGATGGGACCAGTGGGGGAGGGGTTTGCATGTTTGTGGCTACCTTCCTGTTTGCCTGGACACCCTGGCTCTTCTCAGAGGTCCATAAACCAACTTATAAGTCTTCAGCATAGCCTCATGGTGGGCTGGACTCTGGATTTTTCCAGAAATATCCCAGATGCCTGCATCTCTGTTGTCCGTGTGAACTTAATTTAAGGTAGAACTTCTTAACTTTCAATGATCCCCAATGCCCCACAGAACCAGATAAAAATGAACATTCCAGCCCCCCATCCTCAAAAAACTCTGAGTCAGGAGGTCAGGGAATCTGTATATTTCCCAAAATTCCCAGGCAGTTTTGATTTGAGTGATCAAGCATCCT
The DNA here is from genome assembly GCF_030435805.1 of Mustela lutreola. Lineage (NCBI taxonomy): Eukaryota > Metazoa > Chordata > Mammalia > Carnivora > Mustelidae > Mustela > Mustela lutreola. The sequence continues at coordinate 91,019,243 of NC_081300.1, read as the reverse complement.
ACTTTAAGGGATGCTTCTCTAGACTATGAAAACTGGATGTCCCACAACTCAAGATTATGGACCTGGCCACCAGCCATCAGAAAAATGCTTAGATTTATGACATTTCTTTTTTGGGACTACCTTTGAATCCTTGGAATGAGAGAACTGCATCTGAAATAGAAATCAAAGTTTTCTGGAGTGCATAGAAGGAACCTTTGGACAAGGATGAGGAAGTGATGGAAAGAAGATAAGAGGGACATCATCTTGTGCCCTCAGCTTCTACCCATGTCCCAAATCATCCTTTGTGCCTGGGTCACAAGGTACCAGAAGCAGCGTTGTCTTGATTGCAATTAATCAGTGTAACCCCATTTGTGGGATTTTAGCCACTGTATGATTTAAGTTATGCTTACATTAAATAGAGTTGAATCCCAAGTGACAAAATTAGTTCATTTCAATTCTCACTTCATCGTTTGAATAAGAGGAAGGAGTTTGTTGCTAGCATTTAACTCCTCTGTATAACCTGCTATATCCCTTTTTGACAAAGAGAGAACAGAGCTTGGGTTCAGAGGCTTGAAATATAATATCCACATAATCATATTAACTTTAATATAATTAAAAGCATCTAGCTATCATTTAATTATATTGTTTTGCTTTCATCAAGTGTCTGATAGGACACATGCTAGATTATGCTGACCTAAAAAAGAATCCCAGTGGTCTAAAACAACACAGTCTTATTTGATATTTATACTACTTATGTATCATGGCTCTCAAAGGGGTTCCACTTGTTAGAATCGCTCAAGGCCCTGGGCTGGTGGAGCGGCCACTATCTCAAATATTGTCTGTTTTCATGGCGGAGCAAGAGAATTCTGAAAATTCTCATATTGGCCATTAAATTCTGTGGCCCAGACATGACACATGGAGCTTCTGCTCACAGCCCATTGGCTAGAACTAGTTACGTGGCTCCATCCAACAACAAGGGCCCCTGTGACTGGGAGGGCAGAAATGGAAATATCTGGTAAAGTGTGAAGATGAACCACCAATGTGGCTGTTTGCTCTGTCTTCCAACCAACGTTCTTCCTTCAGTGTTTTCTTCCAGATTTGGAGCGTGGCCGCCCAATCTAGGGATGCATTAACATAGATGTCCGTGCAGAACTGTAACGGGACAGCCCAGGCCTTGCTTCTGGATTCAATCCCACCCTGTCTGTGACTTCAGCCAAGTCACTTCATTTCATCCGTCCTCAGTTTCCTCATCTATAAAGTGGGATGATAATAACACACCTACTTCAGAGAGTCACTGAGAAATTAAAAGCAGTAATAGATGGTAATAGAGGAAATAGATGGAAATAGATGGAAAGCGGTAATGGAATGTGGCACATAGCTATGTGCTCAGTAAAGCCTAGCTATGGCTTGATGGGCCCCAGATCCAATTAGTTCCATAAACAATTACAGTGAAGTATAATGGGAAGCACAGTACACGGGAGTGCCTAGCAGTGGGAAGAAATCTGGTTTAGGGCTTGATGAGACAGTGTTCTTCCTGAAGAAGCAGGGCTCCAGGAGGAAGTGTGGTTAGTTGGGTAAATAGCATGGTGGTGTATATTCTAGGCAGAGGGAATGGCAAGGGTGTGAGACTGTGGTCATCGTTAATGGACTTCCACCAGAAGTTCCAGGTTGATAGCTCCTTTGTATAAATGCTTTCATTCGTTTCCTTTTGTGTCTTATGAATGATGTTGGGTTGTTGGCTCTGGCAGAAGTCCTGATTCTCAAGAAGGAGGTCCAGGCTTCCAGACCAGCCTTTGCCTTGCCCTTTGGATGTTAATTTCCTATGGTCCAAGACCAATTCATTGAGACCTTGAAACTAGTCTCTCAGGGTGGCCTGGGAAGACCTGCCACCTGTGGTGTACTAGGCTTTTGGGAAGCATAGGGACAGGGAAATTAGGGATTGGATTACTGTAGGGAGTGAGGGATTTTCAGAGCCTAGAAAGCTGGGGTGTGTGTGTCATGGCAGGGGTTGAGGAGAGCTGGGAAGGAAGACTCAGGAAGAAACCCACAGGCAATTCTTATAAAAGACAAAAGATGACAGAGTTCTGGTCCAGAAGAACTAGGTCATGACATTGCTCATTTCATGCCTTTACCTCTCCCCATCACTTTGGCTTGGATTTGCTTGCCATAAACCCTCAACGAGGTGTGTGGGTTTAAGAAAACTTTGAACTCTAGTCTTGGCTGCTGCAGCCACCCACCTGGAACTGTGCTGAGGCTGCTGGGTGGTATCCTTTGACTTGCACTCTGGCCAGAATGTCATTCATGGAGCAAACCTGAACTTTCTGGAAAGAATTTCCACTTGACTGCCAGGCAAGAGCAGAGCATACCATGGTGAGGCGCAGTGGAAGTTTCCTACCCTCCAGGAGGTATGAATCAAACAGGCATGAGGCTGACTCATTCACAAGAGCAACCATCATGGCAGCAATATTTGCCACCAGGACTTCAATCCCTGCTGTGCCTCTGGCACCGCAAGAGGGCGTGGCGGTGGACGACGTCATTCAGTTCCCACAACAATCTTGAAAGGGAAGCATGATTTCAAGGATCTTCTGCTCTGATTTGACTCAGCTCATTTGAGGGAATTGCCATGGCTAATGGTTTTAATGGTTATAATGACTAAGAAATATGTGTAGTAGATGCCCCAGACCTCTACCCTATCCCTGATTCTGTTTCCCATCCCCTCACTCAAGAGACGGTTTAAGGATATACTATTTTACTGTTTTGATCATGTTCCCCTGAAAGAAAGTGTCCAATATGCCAGTACCAATGTCGCCATTTTCAGATGGTGGAGCTGAGGCCGAAACGGTCCACGTCACACAGAGTTCCAAAGTGGGAGAGCTGAGATTGTTTTCTTAACGTCACTCTTTTGTTTTGATGTAGTCTCAGGCTTGCACAGACGTAGCAAAGAATCCCTGTGTACCCCTGACCCCATGGCCCCAAATGTTAATGCTCCATCACATTCACTCTACTTCCTCTCAACCACCATTTTCTTTTTAACCATTTGAGATTCAGTTGCAGACTTAATGCCCCCTTGGCCTCTAAATACTTTTGTGTTTATTTCCCCAAAACAAGGACGGTCTCTGTGCAGCTTATTAATATCAGGAAGCTGATATGGACACAGATATAATATCATCAGCTAGTCTCCAGACTAGTTCATCAATGAGAAATCATCCCAATGATGTCCCTTACAGCATGTTGATAAGAAGGAAGACAGAGCAGAGAAGGGGGTAGGGGAGAAGAAAAGAAAAAAGGGGAAAAAAAGAGAAGGAAAGGAAAAATTCCTTAATCACTCAGTACATTCAGCTGTCATTGCCTCCAGAGTCTCTGTTAGTTTGAGAGAGTTCCTTCGTGTTTCTTTGAGTTTTATGACAATAACAGCTTTGAAAAGTTATTGTGTTGTGTGTGCTTTTGGCAAGAACACCATAGAAGCTCATCGTAGCAGGAGGCACATGACATCAAGATTTGTCCTAGGATTGGTGACATTGGCTTTGATCACTGGTTAAGGTGGTGTCTGTTATTGATAGCAAATTGTGAGTCCTAAGTATTTTGGTGGGGGGTGGGGAGACCGTTTGACACTCTAGGAAGATCAGAGCCAGAACATTCAACCCAGCTCCGACTCCAGAGCTCACGATGATCTTCTACAATTACCATCTTCCTATATGGCTGGCATTCATTCAGGATTTACCAGACACTGTACTAAGCAAGTTCAATACTTTATTTCTTTTAACTCACAATAGTTTTCAGCATGATGGGTACCATTTATCACACTCAGTCTTCATCAACATTATACAGTATATTCAGGATCCAGATGAGTGAATCACCTCCTGCTCAAAAGACTTCTGAGAAAAGTGAACTCCAGGTCCACCCTCTGGTCAAAGAATCCAAACTGGGAGCTCAAATGGCTCTCACGGATTCCCAAGGAGCAGATGTCCCCAGAAGGCTTATCCAAACAAAACCCCGGCCAGAGATGTGAACTAATAGGGGAAAATCCATGTGCGTGCGATGCGGAAAGTGTCTGAATGTACTAAAGCAATGGCTTTTTATGAGATTTAATATTCCCCTCACTGGAGACACATTGCTATCAAATAATAAACAGCAGAGTCTATGGTGTTGATCTTTAAAGTAAATCCTATTGCTATTAGCTTATCTACCCAACTATTAAAACTAATAAAATAATAAACTTTACGACGTAGACACTTAGCTCAAGTCTGCCTCCTCCTCTTCTAACTGCAATTTTCTCCTTCTATGACTGTTGGTTTTTCCAGCAATTTCCTGCTTATCATTAAACTATCTGGAACATTTTCATATGTTTGGATGACAGTTTTCAGTTGCTCTGGGATATTTATATCTCTCCTCCCCCCCCTCCCCCAACTCTCTTCTCTGGCTCTCTGGCTCTCTTTCTCTTTTGCTTTAAATTGAACCTCATTGTGTCTCTTCATCCTGTGTTTAACGTTTGCAGCCTGTCATTCTAGCAGGCAAGAAGTATCCTTACCAGGTTCAGGATTACCTGGCTCTTGGGGTCCACTGTGAGCTTACTAAAAAAAAGGAGAAAAAGTAACTGGGGAGGAACAGGGGAGACTCAACACTCATTTAAGCTACATTTGATCTGTGGTCTCTGAAGGCCTGGCAAAGTCATGTTACACGTTCGGGGCAGATCACGAAAAAAGCAAAAAACAAAACCAACAAACCAACAAACACAAAACAAAAAAACAAAAAGAAAAGAAAAGACAAAGAAGGAAAAACAATGTGTAGAAAAGTTGCTTCTTACAGGGGTGGGGGTTAACTCCATGAAGAGCGAGGGCATAAGGCACATGTGTGTAGAAATACATCCTTGACTCTTTCTCCCTTGCGATGTAGCCTTGTTAGAGGTCAGTATCCCTCTCTCCATGAGTCCACCAGATCCAATGTTGCTTCTCCTGTTAGATCTCTTTCTGTAATGAGAACCAGGAAAAGTAGCTGGATGTGTTTACATGGCATCTGTGTGAAAAAAATATCCATTTAAGGCCAAGAATTACACTCAGCATGGTGGCAGCTCATGCACTAGGACGGCATTGAAGTTGGGTCTGACAGAATGAAGACTGAATTTTTTGGCCTCGGTCTTAAGACTATCTCCAAGAGATAGGTATACATGGGAGTGAGAGACGGTTCTCGTGGCCAGTGTTCTGCCAATGGTCACAAAAGCATAGCATCGGGTAACAATCGACTTGCCTGAATGGTGATTTGAATCACTGCCAAAACCCCACAGGTCTTACACCTTCCCCCTTCTTTTTAACTTAGTGGATTTGTGTATGTCTGTGTCTGGATGAGGTGAGAAATATGTTATTCAGGCAAGAAGAAAGACGTGCTTAGGAAGATTTTTAATTTAGCCTGAGTACTTTTGTACTGGAAAAGGGACTTTTCTCCACACCCTGCCCCCACCTGAGGATAAAAGAGGCATCTATTCATTCCAGAAAATATGGAAAAAGCCCTGTATTGGTCAGGGGACTTGACTGTTAAGAAACACAAGCCAATGACAACTGGCTTAAGCAAGAGTTCATTTATTCAATGCAAAGTCTGGATCTTTCATAATTGGCAGGAGGTTTTACAAATTAGGTTTAGAGAGTGGGAATGAGGCATGGAAGCTGTTGGAGGCTAGGGAGAGGGATCACAGCTTCAGGGTCGTGGTAGCGGGACTCAGGTTAGCGTACCTCTTCTATCTGAAGCTTGTTTATTGCCTCATTCTGTGTTACGGGCTGAATTGTGTAATCTAAAGTTGATGTGTGGAAGCTCCAACTCCTAATGCCTCCGAATATGATTGGATTGGGAGATAGGGCCTTTCAAAGGCAGTTAAGTCAAAGTAAGGTCTCTACGGTAGGGCCTAGTCCGACCTGACTTGGTGTCCTTATGAAACGAAATTGGGACACAGAGAGAGACACCAGGAATACACACACATTCACACACACATAAATAAAAAGCCACATGAGGTCAGAGCAAGATGGCAACCATCTGCAAGCTCAGGAGAGAGAAGGCAACCATGAGGAAGACTTGATCTTGGGCTGCCAACCTCCAAAAGTGTGAGAAAACAAGTTTAAGCTCCAAAGCCTTTGATACCTCATTATGAAATCCCTAGCAAACCAGTAAATTCAGGAAGCAAAGTTTGGGGAGAGGACATCCAATTGGCTGGACTGAGATCACATGACTCTTTCCCAGCTGTACCTCTTGATTTCTGTAGTGAAAGGTAGAGACCTGGAACTACTCTGCCACTAATGCACAACAAGGCAGAGATCATCCTTTAAAATAAAATCCGGATGGGGAGCCAACTCTGGTGACTCCTGGGGTGGCCAGTATCCTTGATGATCCCCTGCGAGCAACAATCTTCACTCCTGGTATTTGCAGCTTTGATCAGTCCCTGCCCTATGGAATCAGACCTAGTCTGTGTGACCAACACATGATGTCAGAGGAAACCATGTCTGGCCTCTGAGTTAGGTCATAGGTGTTAATGCATCTTCCTTGACCTCCCAGCTTTCCGGCTCTGGGGGAAATAATGGCCATGTATTGAGAGCACTCTGGCAGCATGTGGAGAAGCTCCCATGGGGAGAAACTGAGAAACTGAGACTTCCTGCCAACAGCTGGCATCATGTTGCTGGTGATGTGAGTGACCGACTCAGGAGGCACCTCCTCCTGCTCCAGTCTAGCCTTCAGATGAGACCATAGCCCCAGCCAGTCAAAACTACAGTCTCCCAGGAGACTCTGAGCCAGAACCACCTGACTGAGCTACTCCCAAATGACTGACCCACAAAAACAGTGAGGTGAAGTAAAAGTTTATTATTGCTTTCAGTAGCTGAGTTTTGGAAAGAGCGCTTGGTAACTAAAACAGTGTCCCACCCACTTGGCAGTAGCAGGCACTTTTACAGTGCCTGGGAGTTACGGCCTTCCCCACCCCTAGTATGGCCTGATGCCAACATCTGACTGGTTCATGGGTACAAAAGCCCTTCTCGATGTCTCACAGAGGGACTGATTCATGGTGCAGTTTACACTCCAGAGCTCCTCACAGGCTCAGCTGAGGCTATGCAGCACTGGAAAGCAGCACATCTTGGCTGTGTTTCTTTTTCCCCTACCTTGCTTCTCTCACTCCCTTACAGGTTGAATCAATAACTTGTGCAAGAACTCTCATGTCAGGTTCTGCTTCTAGGACAAATGACCTCAGAAGGACTGCATCCAGGAAGGAGCAATGGATGTCAAGCCAGCAAGAACATGCTATGCCTGATGCAGTCCATCCCTTCACTGAACCCACATGAGCTTTGTCCGTTTGCAAACATCCATACCTCCCTGTGCAAACAGACACAAACTTGTCTTCTCCCTGCAGGAAAATAATCTGTATCTGTTTCTGGATGCTTTTAGCAGGAGTGTGTCCTTCCTGGATCAGTTAGTCTTCTGTTTTCTCATGACTGTATTTCAGTGTCTCCTGACTTCTGAAATGGTGAATTTCACCACTGCCATATTCCGCAGGAGGCATGAAAGGGAAAAGAAAGAGAAGCAATGTTATTTCAAATACATAAATACATATCTGACACACAGACACACACAAATAGAACCAGTTTCTGTAACTATTCACATTGTGGGTAATATTTCTTACTCCTGAACTACCTGTTCCATATTTCCTGCTTGAGGCTGTTTGCCCAGCGAGGTGACTCAAACCCTTATTTCTCGGGGGATTCAATCCTCACTGTCCTTGCATCTAAGGATTTGCCATAGTTTTCTGTGAACTTGAACAACTGGATGTGGCTACATGAAGGTGGGAGATACTGGAGATATCCGTTGGATTCTGTTTGTACTCAGCTGGCTTATGGTGGGAAGCAGCGTTTTGTATCTTCCTTTGAAAGAGAGAGGGTCATCAGTGCCAGTATGTCCATACTGTAATAGGCAGACTTGCCTCCCAATTTGGTGGAATCATAATTGAGGTCTGTCTTAGAAGTGTCACAGGTTTTGGGGCGCCTGGGTGGCTCAGTGGGTTAAGCCTCTGTCTTTGGCTCAGGTCATGATCTCAGGGTCCTAGGATTGAGCCCTGAATGAGGCTCTCTGCTCAGCAGGGAGCCTACTCCCCCTGCTTCCTGCCGCTCTGCCTACTTGCGATCTCTCTCTTTCAAATAAATAAATAAAACATTAGAAGTGTCACAGGTTGAGACTGAGATTCAGAGATATGAAAATCAGCGTGGGACGTGGCACCCAAGATGGAGGGCAGTGCGGTACAGTGGAACGACTGGTGGCTTGAATAGCAGATCTGGACTTTTATTTATTCAACATATCAAAAATTATTTACTGAGTCTTTTCTATATAGTAGGCACCATCCTAGTTACTGCAAATAGGGTAGCCACCCCTGCATTTTCCTTCTTAGCCCTGTGTCCCCTGGCAAGTTACATCACTTCTCTGGGTCTCATTTTCCTGACCTGTAAACTGGCTATTAATACATCCCAGAGGAGAGAGATCACTTTGTTTAGTCATGAGGGAAATGAGGACAATCCTACCTGATCTTTCTGGGAGAATCAAATCAGGCCAACGTATACAGATCCATCCATGCAGCAACAAATTACTGAGCAACTACTATGGGCCAGGAAGGACGGCGAGCTCTGGGAGCACATCGTAAACAAAGCAAATACAGGTCCTTCCTGGTTGGATGTGAAAAAATGATCAATGCGATGAGGGTTTCTCATAAAATTGCAGCCCACTATGGCTATTGCTCTCACTCTTCCTTTGTTCCTTCTCTGTTGGCTCTCAGGAGCTACTTCAAGACTGCCCGGCTTTGGAAAGCCTAGAATACCCTCCCTGCTCCTTTGCTGAGGCCTGAAAAGGAATGTAACATCGCTGGTTTCAGAGCAGCAAAGCCAAGTAAGAGTTAAAAGTGAAACGTTCCTTAAGGAACAGCCACCAGTGCGCCTGCTGCCATGTTGGCCGAGGCTCACTGTCACTTTGCCATGACTTTAGGTTTATGGAAAAAAAAGAAACCCTACAGAGAGGAAGTCATTTTTCCTACAGCACAGCTGAAAATCCCATTGCTCCATGGAATTTTTTCCCCCCTTTAATGTGCACAGTTTTTGGATGGATTTTGTTCCTCTGTCCGCTTCCTCTAGACATTGTACTGTAAGGAGTATGTATGGAAGCTGAAGCCCAATATAAATGGCCAAGCACTAATTTGGGGGTTCTTTGGTCCTCACAGAGGGTGCCGAGCATAGTGGCCGATGTTAATAGGGGCTCGACAAATGTTTGCCAGAGGAACTGTTGCCTGGAGACTCCAGGTCAGTCATAACTTTCTGGAAGTTCTGTCCCACCGACTCGCCTTACTTGCAGAAGAAAAAGGTGTCAGTCTGTTTTCCTGCATCCGGGAGTCTGGTTTTGACCTGGCGGGGTAGAAACCCATCAAGACTCTTAGGTAATTAATGTTTGAGGAGCACCTGTTCGACGTAAGTCATCCCACTGATGTTTCGAATCTCAGATCCTCAAGCTATTTAAGAAAAGAGGAGGTGAAGGCATCATGTCCACTGCCCCCTCCCGTGAGAAGATGTTATGGATTTGCCCGGCTTCAGTCCTTAATTCATTTCCACGGGGATCACACTGACTGGTTGCTGCGAGCCTCTCGTATCCGCTGAGATGTGTCTGTCTTCTTGTTGGCTCATGGTTTTGCCATTAGTCTGATGAACAGACTCCGTCTAACATTCTTCAACTGCAGAGTAGGAAAGGGATTCTCAGAGCCACCCGGCTGACCCCGTCATGTTACAACCCGGAAAGCTTCCAGTTGGGCTTTCACGAGGAGACAGATCAAGCAGGGAAACGGTTTCCTTTTCTCTGGCCAGCTCCTTCCGGATCAAGGGAGTGCAAGTTGCAGGCTAGTCTGAGGACTCCCCAAAAGAGGAAGTTTCTTTTTTACCCCAACAGTTGGCATTGCTCTGCTAGGAGAAAGTCGTTAAGTCACTAGTCCTTTACCGGTGTGTCTTGCCTATCGTAAACCTCAAGCGTGCACTGAGGTGCATTTATTGACTAAATAGTTACTGAATAAATGGGGAAAAAATGCATGAGAGGGAAAGGACCCACGATGGTGTGGGCATAGTAGACACTCTGTAAATGCTGGTGAATACATCAAGAAAGGAATAAGTCAGAAGAATGAAGATGGGAAGGAGGGTGATTTCCAAGATGAAATAACATTAAATAAATACCATTAAATGAGTTCGAATGTGCCAGACGATTGTGGGGTGTCTTCTGTGGCTAATGGCGCCCTTGACTGTCTTCCCGCAATTCACAGGGGTGGTTTCTCTGGCCCCGCCTGGGGACAACGCGACTCCTCCCTTCTGACCGCAGTCGTCTGGACCAGGCAGGAATGGCATCTAGCCCGAGGGGACAAATCACAGTATCTTCTCCAGGAAGACAGCCTTGGTGCTGAGACCCAGAGGCTTCCTGTCCCAGTTGCATGGATCGTAATAGGCTCCCGTGGCTCCTGTGGGAAGTCGTTCGCCCCTCACCAGACGGGTAAGGAAGAAGGAGGAGGGGGTCCTGCCAAGAAGCAGAAGAATAAAGACAGAGGTGAGGGAGACACAGAGCGATCTGGAGGATCTGGAGCTTCTAGTTCCTCCAGGGAACCCCGAACTCGTACCAGTTCCCCTACGTTGTCCCTCAAGAAGCGCAAACTCACTTACGTCCTTACACCCCAAGCCTGAAACGTCCTAACTGCGCATGCCCAGAGACGAGGACACGCCCCCACTCCAGCCCCGCCCCGCGGGGCTCTTTGGTTTTGTGCAGGGACCACGGCACGGCTGGACCCAGCACCAGCTGCCTTCCCTTGTCTCCTGGTTCTCTTCTCACCTTCTCAACCCTTGGGATTTAAAGAGCAAGGGGACCTGGGGTGAGGACAGAAGCAGAAGGAAGGAAAGAAAAAAAAAAAAAAAAAAAAAAAAAAACAAAACTAAGCACCTCTGCCCTCATCCGTTTAAGCTGGTTGGTGGGGAGCTGTTGTTTGACTTGGTTTCCATTCAGGGCTGAGGTTTGTCTTCTGTGCTTTTAACATGGTTTTCAGTTGCTTTATGTTGGCTTCTGGCTGCTCAAGAGGACTGAAGGGTGTCCAGGGTAGGGCTGCGGTGTGTGTATTGGCCGGGACAGCTGCTGGGCAGTGGAAGGGCTGGACCTCAGCCTTGCATGAGGGCAGCAGGAGTTTGCCTTGTTGAAGTGCCTTGTCCTGGAGATTGGGACCGAAGGCACCCACCGTTGAGTTTCAGGAAAAGCTGATTGGAGTCTCCCCACCGTGCTTTGTTCCGTGGGGTTGCCACTAGGGATCATGGGAAACAAGTGGTTCTTCTCTTTCCTCTCCTCTCCGGCCAGGGAGGCTGGTGGTTTTGGCTGCCTCGGTGGAAAAACAAATACCCTTCCACAAATAAGTTCTTCTCATAGCCTTGAATTAGTGTTGGCAAAAACACCTCTGAGTGGGGATTCCACAAAGGCGTAAGCCAACCACACCTTTGAAGAGGGAGGACCTCAGAAGAGGTGGGGTGGCTGGCTTGGGTGGGGCAGTGCTGGGGCGAATGGGGGCTTGTAAGGGTCCCTAAGTGGAGATGTTGCGAAAACTGAGAGCTCCGGAGACACGGAGGGGCGAGGTGTCCTGGCACCTCTCTCTGGATCAGGCCAAATACTTTGATTTCAGCCAGTTTTCTAGGTGTTGGCAGAGGCATCCGTGCATCCTAGCAGCCGGCGAATGCACGGCTGTCTGGGAAAGGCACAATTACAACAGAAAAGGAGGAGAAAGGAACTCGCTTTGCAAATGAACTTGCAGACCCTGGAGATTGCACATAAGGGAAAGTTTAAAATAATGACACTTTGATGGAATCTCTCTCTTCAGCCTGAAACATACCTCTTTTCTTTTCTCTCTCTCTTTTTTAGCATCACTAAAAACGAGTCCTTTCTCAGCATCACTTCCACCCTCTGGCACCCTGACCCCCGTGGCTGGCCATTTCCTCCCCTTGCCCTCACCGATCCGCTGGGCCTGCCAGTCTGCAGGCTGGGGCATGACATCTTTGCACCATGAGTAAACACCCCTCACCATTAAGAGCTCTATCTAATGAGAAACAGAGCCATGGAGGGGAAGCTTCAAAGTGGTTAACGGAAGGAAGTGCCTGGAACGAAATCCGACTTGATGTCCCAATTAATACGTCCCCTAATTCTATTTCCTGCCCTTGCGGGCTTGCGGCTGCCTCCCCTGTAATTTCTGTGGGAGACGGAGGCTTGGCTGATGGGGAGGAAGGAACCTGGAAATGGGGCGGCTTCGCGGATGACTTGATACGCAGGCAATGGGCATATTAGGACAAATTAGGGAATTAAGGAGGAGGGAAAAAAAAGAGACAACGACAGTCAGAGGAAATGTCATCCCAAGTAATAGTATTAATGGAGACGGGGGCTCTGCTGGAGAGGGTGGCTGGAGAAATGGAGAGCTGAGAGTGCCAGCAGAGAAGTCTTTTATTTCAGCTGGGGAGAGAGGAGCTGTTGTTGCCAGACCCTTTCCTCACTGCCCTGGAAGGGACTTTGGGGTAGAAGCAGCCTTGGGGATGCTCAGAAGAATGAAGAGCAGGCGTCCAGGTCTTAGCCAAAAGCCCTTTGAATTTAGATGAAGTCTTTGGTGTAAATAAAGTGACCTGTGAAGACATCATCCCAGGAATAGCCCAGTTGGAATAAGCGGTGGGCTCTGGGAGTGTCGTAAGCTCTTGGAAATGATCGGCCTGCGAGGGCCCACGCTTGAGTCACTCTTGGCAGATAAGCATGGTGCCCTTACACGGCGGGTGCTTGGGGAAGGCAAAGCACACCATCACTGATGCACCAGGATGAAGAGGCTGTAAGAGGCATCGGGCACCCCAAGAGAAGTGGGGGACCAGGAGAGCCTCAGCTACTCTGCCGGGACAATTCAGGCCATCCCTAGATTGGTTCCCCCGACTCCTATCTCTCCACCACCCTGGTCTGTCTTCAGCCCACCTTGCATGTTTCTGAAATACAGAGCTTATCTTGTCACCCCCTTTCTTAACTATCTGGTGGGCATCCCGGTGCCCCTGTGATCGAATCTGGTCCCCTTAGCCTGGTGTTCATGGTCTGTTGCAGCGAACTTCCTTTGTGGCCTTGCTGCCCTCCACTCTCCTTCTAGACCTCCACTCCGCCCCACTGTTTCCCAACCTCCAAGCTCATTTCTCTTATGTAGCTTTGCACATACAATGTCTTCCTCCAGCTTTGCCCTTCTCCGTCCTCACCCTTCTCCTTCTTCTTTACCCCTGCGTATCCATGAAGTCCAAGTTTACATGGCTTCCCCTTGCTGAAACCTTTCCAGCATGGAAGCTGTCTCTCTGTGTTCCTGCAAGACTCTCTTTGGATCTCTGAGACATCATGAGATCCACGGCATGGTAATAATTTGCCATCTGACTTTCCTAAGAGAATGTCTCTCCAAAGAGACACAATGGACAGGACCAATGGTATAGGTGTCTCAACGTTCACACTGTCCGACATGACGTAGGACCTCAGTAAATGGGGAGGGAGCAAGGGGGAGAGGAAAGAGGGTGTGGATAGAACAGGAAACATCTAGAGCTGAGTTACTCATGATATATGGATATTATCGTTGTGTAACACGGACATGAAATCGAGCTGAGTTCATTTTAGGACTCGTTCTGCTTGATCACGTTGCCCAGGCTACCCAACATAGCTGGTGATCAAGAGCTTATGCCGAAGCTCTGGGTTCACATCCTTTTGCAATCACTCAGCTGTAGGGGAATTCGCTTCCCCTCTCTGAGCCCCGTCCCATCATCAGTCACATGGGAACAAGGTGGGCATGAGGATTAAACAAGATAAAGGACTTCAATCGCTTTGCTCAGTGCTTGGTGTGTAGCAAGTGATGATAAAACCTAATATCTAAAGAGGGGAGCCTGGGAACTCTGGTCATCCTTTCAGACCATCTGTGGTTCTCTCTTCTTCCTCTTCCTGACCTCTTCTGCACAGGCCCCGCCCCAGAGTCAGAACTGTTCACTCTCCTCGCTGCCAGGATAGACAAGCCAGGGAGTGGCCCTAACATTCGTGCCAACAGCCACCGGCATCTCGGTTACTGGGAACAATATCATTGCTGTGGCTTAATTCCTTAAAGGAACTGATGCCTGCCACAAACATACCCAAACAGAACCTCCTGGTTACATCATTTGCTTGGGAGGAGAAGCGGAAGTAAAAATGTGCAGGTCTGAGATCCTGGGCCTCTGTTCTCCTGCTGTGGTTTTTCATCCAATGGGGGACATGAAAAAGCTGATAAGACCACACCAGGGATCTTTCCCATCAAGATAAACCTCTACCCAGTCCATGTTCCTTTCTTTATGCACCTAGGATCTGGCGTTCCTGCCTGAAGCAAAAGTCTCCACTCCCTGGCCAGACAGTGCCTTATTGATGTAAATATTGGTGCAATGGCCAAATAAAGCTGGGTTGTAATTTCTTCTTAGGAAATCACTGAAGACATGACCCTGAGTTCCATGGAGGTTGGTGTTAAGGCTTGTCCAGGCTTCATCTAAGTCTTTCTCTAAAGGGCTTAACTGGGTGCTGGTGGCGTTGAGAGCTTGCTTAAGACAAGACCTTTCCATCTGAATTGTCTGTGGATGTGACCTGAGTCCCATAAGTTTCACTCTTGACAAACTTGGAGCAGGGACCAGAGTTGTCCTCCTCGTGATGTCTCAGGACAACTGCCAAATTTTTCCTTCTTCTTAGCCTTCTCTTCTTTGAATGTTTTCTTTCTCCTTTATAAAGACTTTATTGGTATTTGAGAGAGAGAGAAGAGAGCATGAGTGAGGAAGGGCAAAGAGAGAGGGAGGACGAATCGAAAGCAGAGTCTGCTCTGAGTGCAGAGCCTGACTCGGGGCTCCATCCCATGACCTCAAGATCCTGACCTAAGCCGAAACCCAAAGTCAGACGCTTAACCAACTGAGCCACCCAGGCACCCTATTCTTTGAACATTTTCAAAACCATTTGACATCCATTATTTATTTTAGGTCCTTCCTTCGGGTTTGAGAAGGGGCTATCACCATCTTCATTCCACTGATGATAAAAAGGAGGCACAGAAAGATGAAGGCCAAGTGTCAAGTATGTATGATGTGCTACTTAGGTCCATTTCAGACGTGAAAGTCTTGTCCCTCTCACCCCCTCTCCATCCCTTCCCCCCCACTCAGTTTGAAGAGTGTTTCCAGTTGAATATTTTTTAGCTCCCAGCTATCTGGGTCTTGCACTCAGGTGAAGACATCCACCTTGTTTATGATTATGTCCCTACATCCCAAGACTGACAGTGCAGGGAAATGAAAGTCTAGCCCCTTGGCCCCAGTGGAAGTCCATCTCTGGAGCTCCCATGGGGTTAGCCAAGGTCTTCATTGAAACTGCGTCATGGCTCAACTTTTCCCTTCACCCAACCCTGATTCCTTTACTTCTCTTCCATCCCCAATAAATGTCTTGCTCATTAATCTTTACTCCAGCCTCTGCTTCCCAAGGAACCTGCCACAC
Source organism: Mustela lutreola (assembly GCF_030435805.1). Taxonomy (NCBI): domain Eukaryota; kingdom Metazoa; phylum Chordata; class Mammalia; order Carnivora; family Mustelidae; genus Mustela; species Mustela lutreola. Next base: position 91,003,709 of record NC_081300.1, on the reverse strand, counting down.
CAAGGTTACACAGGGTGGAAGGGAAGAAGATGAGGCTGGAATCCGAGTGCCAAGCCCCTTGCTGAGTTAGGACATACTTGGCCAGTTTCTGAGTATTTACCAGGTAGCAGGTAATGAGCCAGGAGCTGGGGATGATGTGATGAGCAAGGTTCACAGGGTCCTCGCCCTCATGGGACCATGTCTGGAAGGAAATGGACATTGAATTTACAGTTATTTACAGGGGTGATGAGATTTAAGGAGAGATACCAGATGCTAGGGAAGTAAATAACACCTCAATCTTGAGAACCATGCAGGGCTTCCAGGAGACAGTCATGGCCAAATTAGGATTACAAGAACAAGTTATCCAGGCAATGAACAACTCATTTGAAGAGTTAACTATTGAAGGGGGCATGATGTCTTGGTGGAACTCACTGGACTACGAGCATGAATGGAGCTGGGGAGCATGGGGCAGTGGCTTGGACTGCCTGGATAACTGGGAAAGCTCTGGACCCTGTCCATGGTATGCAGTTCCCAAAGATGCCCAATGGAGGAATTCCCCTCTGAACACACTGACTGCTCCATCCAAATTTAAATCCGGGCTGGGCTTGTGTCTTGCCTTTGGCCAATAAAGATGCAGGAGAAGTGATGCTCTCTCAGCTCTGAGCTTAGGCCTTAAGAGGCCTGGCGGTTTCAACATTCCTTCTGAAAGCCCATCATCGGGCTGGCAAGAAGCTTACACTACCACTGAATGATGAGATACCACGTGGACAATGAGAGGCTGCATGAAGAAACCTCGAGAAGCCAGATGGAGGAAAACGTCTTCCTGGACCTTCCAGAACCGCTTGACCACCTGCTGAAAGCAGTGAGTGAACCCAGCCAATACCTCGTGGAGCTGAAGAACTGCCCAGCTATGCCCTACTTGGATTCTTGACCCACAAAATTAGGAGAATCAACAAATCATTGTTGATTTTGGTCTTGAACTTTTGTATTAGTTTGTTATGCAGCAACAGCGAACTGAAACATTCTTCCTTAGAAAAGAGATCTTAGACACAAACCTATCCCCAGCAGTTCACACTGAGCATCAGTAAGGTGTCAAGCTTGTAGAGCTAATTTCATTGGAACCTCACCAAAAATCCAATGATGTAATCAACATGTATGTCCTCTGCACAGATGAGAATAAAGGAGACTCAGGGTGAATGGGTCTTGCCTACCTTGCACAGCAGCTTAGGAAAATGGTGGAACATGGACTTGAACCCAGGCAGTGTGGACCTGAGCCCCACTTTCCATCACTATAGGGATCACCCTTGCATGAGCACAGGATCAAGAAGAGCCTTGATCTGTAGATTCAACTATTGATGGCAGGATACACTTAGCTAAAACATACTGTCCAGACAGTAATCTCTGCATTTCAGATACTCCGTGATCACCCAGGGCCTTTCTGGAGATCTGGTTCCTCAGTCAGTGGAACTGGTCACACTGGTGTCAGAATAAGGCAAATGGACCCCACATTGCAGCTAGGAGACCTGGCTCTTAGCCTCAGTTCTTATCCAGTCACCTCGGGTCATGACTTCCCTCCCCTGGATGCCTGTTTCTCCATCTGTAAATGAAAAACAGAATTTTTAGACATGTCCAGATCTGTCATGTTGGCAAATGACCACATCTATTATACACTTGTTTTGTAAATCATCTCACATTTGTAACTTAAAAACGCCTTGTCCAGACTATAAAATTTGTTAAACGCAGGACTAAATGGGCTGGTGATACATCTTTTTGAGGACATGAAGACCTGAAAACATATAGATAACTAAAAATAACTAGTCCCTATTGCTGCCTATAATCAGGCCCTATGCTGCTGGGATGTGGGAGCCACTTCAGAGGCCTGGGCTTGGTGGACCAAGCTTATTCCTGGCAAGGACTAAGTCCTGGGCAAGTGAGTGGGTTTCCGGCTTGGTTCCCACCAGACTGGCCAACTGTCACCTCGCAACCAAAGGTACTCTCCAGGCTTCACCTTCTCTCGTGTGTGGGGTGGGCCATTGTGACGCCTTATGATGGGATGGGACTGCTCACATCAGAGTGAAAAGTCTGGGCTTGGGAGAAAGGCTGTGGGCAGGGAAGGGGAAATAAGCTGACAAAAAAGAGTTCTTCCCTGGGGTGGCTGGGTGGCTCACTTGTGCAGCGTTTGCCTTCAGCTCAGGTCATGATCCCAGAGTCCTGAGATCTAGTGCCATCCCAGGCTTCCCCTCTCTGCCTGCTTTGGCCTCTCCCTCTGCCTGTTGTTCTATCTGCTTGTGCTCTCTCTCTTCTTCTCTGTGTCAAATAAATTTTTTTTTTTTTAAAGAAAAAGTTCAGCCTCTCCAACTGGTATGTAGGAAATTTGTCTTCATCTTTCCTTCTAGAGGATTTCTAGATTTCCTTCTTTAAGTGTCCCTGGTCTGGGGCTTGGCTATCCAGAGATGGAGAAGGTCCAGCTTGAGATCAGTCTGCTGTTAATGGGGTAACCATAGTTGGAGAACAAAGCTGCTAGGAGGTTTGTGTTTCATATCCTTCATCTCTGGCTAAGGTTCTGGCATGTTAGATTATGTCTCAGAGCCAGCTGGATAGAGGAGAAAGAGCACACAGGATTGAGTGAGAATAATAATGCAATAATTTACAATCACCATCACCACATCATCATAGGTCATAGTCACAAATGCCTCTACTCTTGACCTAACTCATCTGACTGATCCCCACCACAACCCCATATGAGGCAGATCTACTCTTCTCCCCTTTTTACAAATGAGGAAACTGAGGTCTGAAGAGAGTGGGTCACTTGTTCAAGATTTTCCCCTTCATAAGGGTCAGGGACGAAATGTGGTTGCAAGACACAACATCCCTTCCTCTACCTGGATGTTGGTGGTCCATTCTGTGAAATGGTGGCCTTGGACCAGATTGAAGTTAAAGGTTAAGGGATTCTGTTTTTCAACCTCAGACTCATTCTTCTGATGAAGCCAGTCAGAAAGCCTGAAATGTAAACGAGAATTAAATGGGATTGTTGTGTTGATGCAGAGTAGAGGGGAGGCAGTCAAAGTCATGCTAACGGAGCCAACCCTTGCTTCACAGAGACACGTCCAGGCAACCTCCAGGATCCGTGGACCTTGTCTACAAACCAGAGGGGCAAAGGCTCCTCCCAGGTGGCTTTCTGGTTTTGTTGATGGATATTTTTGGACATCCATTCCCTGGAGACTTCAGAGCTCTGTAGATGTGGTCCTTGGTGCTGCTTCTGAGATTGGCAAATGTCCTTGATTGTAGGTCTACAATTTGCCAATGTCCTTGATTGTAGGACAGGGCCCCCCTCTGTGTGCCTACACTGATATTGAGTAGAAGGAACAGAAGGGGAAAAGAGATGCTTTTGCCACCTTCTGAGAGTCTGTATCTTTTGAGAAAAAGGGAGTGGGGAGAGAGATCAGCTCACCTGCAGTTACAGTGCTGAGTGATAGGCATTTTAACAGGAATGAGCACAGAGCACTGGAAGATGGGGCTTTTAATTCTGATCTGAAGGTTAGGAAGGCTTTCCATCAGGCCAAGGACAAGAAGGGCCACAGAGAGAGCAAAGGCCAGTGGCAGTAGCAAGCGGGAAGCAAGGATGGCCTCTCAGGCCAAAGGAGACCCTCATGCAAGGCTGCAGAAGACAACCATCAAGGGCCATATCCTGTAGGATGTAACTGAGAATGGGAGCAGGAGCAACTATCTCTTTTATGACCCCTCCCCAACTCACCCCTGCCTGCAAACCATTATCTACTTCTCCTTGGGCACAGTGACGAGTAGGGGTGAAAGGTCACAGTTTGGCAATTCCCTGGCTCTTGGTTGAATACATTGCAAGAACCCACAAACAATTACTTTTCCAAGAGGTTTGGCTCTTACCCTCTTAATAAAAGCAAGAAACAGGAGCAGTGAAACTGTGGAGAGTGAAAGCCCATGGCTGGGTGCCGGAGGGAGCCGGCTTGCCCCAAACTCCACTTTGTCTAATATCCACGTTACCATGCCAACTTTTGTTTTGTTAGTGTTTGCTTAGAATATCTTTTTTCCAGTCGTTAAGACTCTACTTCCCCGTTCATGTATGTATGCCTCCGAAAAAGCACGCAGCTGTTTTTTTTCTTAAATAGCCCATTCCCAAGGTCCCTGTCTTTTAACGAAGAGTTTAATCCCATTACAATGAATGTGATTACAAGTTAGTTCAGATTTATCTGTATTAAGATTCTAAGCGTTCTACTTAACATATTTGAATATATATTTTTTCTTTTTGCCTCTGCTTCTTTTCTTTCTATTTTACTTTGGTATTAGAGTGAAAGGGTCTTCTTTACCTCCTCCCCATCCACCATTTCTCCTCTCCTTGTTCAATTTATACATTTTAAAGATTTATTTATTCCTTTGAGAGAGAGAAAGAGAGAGAGTGTGTGTGTACTGGGGGGAGAGGGGCAGAGGGAGAGAGAGAATGTCCAGTAGACTTCCCAGTGAGCAGGGAGCCTGATGCAGGGCTGGATTTCACTACCCTGAGATCATGAGATCATAACTTGAGCTGAAACCAAGAGTCAGTTGCTTAACCACCCAAGCCACCCAGGCGCTCCTTCTCTCCTTGTTTAGAAGCTGTATGTTTTGTTCCTATTCTTTAAATGTGTATATTAAATTCTTCTTCTGCATATGAGTAATCACTGTCACCATAGAATAACGCATCTGGCCTCCTCTTGAACAAAGTGAAGCTCTCAGAACACATAGCCTACAACCTTTTCTTCTTTCTGGCATTCATACTGTTTTCGTGCAAGCCAGCCTGGAGTCCCAACCCTACCCCCCAACCCCTACCCTATACCTCCCCTTCTCTCTGTGTGTTACCTCATAAGTAATTTCATCTCCCTGATTCACAGTTCTTCAACTGAAAAAAGTGGGAGTCATCAGTCTTCCCTGGAGTGTTGCTGGGTGGCCAGAAACCAAAGAGGGGTGGTGAAAATGGTCCACCTGTGTGTGCATTGATCCCCAAACCAAGAAGTTGGGGGAGTCTGAGAATTCTTGCCATGGTGTTAAAGGACATGGGGTCCTTTGCCTTCATTCTTTGGCTGGCTTCAGATACAATCTTTATTTTATAACCGGTATCTGCCAGGTCTCACTCTAGGTCAGGGTGATGTTGTCTGTTGGGCTCATGGAGACCTCACTCCCCACCTGCACAGAGATGCCACCTTCTCTCTGCCTCCATGGTTCTCTCTCTACTTCTCTGCCCCTTTCTGTTTCTCTGTCTTGGCCCCTGTACCTAGGTGTGTCTCTCCCATTGCCTGGTTCCTTCTTCTGTCCTGCTTCTCATGGCTAGGGTTTCTGCTCCATTCCATCTTTCTCCGTGTTGTCTAGACGTCTCCTCTTGTAACCTGCTTTCTCTGGCTCTGTCTGCGCCCGGCTTTCTCCATCATCCGTTTGTCGGCCTTATTGCTGCGCTACCCACCTCTCTGACTCCCTCTTCCCATTTGGATGACTGTCTCCTGTCCCACCCCTTCTTTGAAACCTATAGCCACCCAGGCCTGCCTCCTCCTGGGTCAGCCTCCATCCATCCACCGCCCGCCTCCCTCTGCCTTCCCATCTGCCGCTGTCTGTCTACCATTGTCTCAGAATCCGGCTTCCTCCCTCCAGCATCTTCCTCATCCCTACCCACACCTGTGCTCCTCTCTGTGCTCTCGACCTCTCAGCCCCGTTGCTGCGTGTCTCTGGGCCGCCCTGCCACCTCTCACCCCGTCTAGGGCCGGTCCCGCCGCCCGGGGTCTCGGGGCTGCAGGAAGCCAGCCAGAGACTGTGCAGGCTGCGCCATAACTCAGGAACTCCGCCAGCAATCATTTCATTAAGCAGGAATGGCGTTCCCATTACCAGATAGCAGGTCTGCTTCTTCCCCACCAGGGCCCCCTCCCCGCCGCAAAGCCCCTCGCAGCTTCCTGCTCCGAGCAGCCACACAAGGCCTCATTCTAATCCTCTGACTTGTCTGTTTAGTGTCTTTACAGAGGGGAAAGGAGCAGAAAAGTAGCTTGTTTGTTATTTGTGTTTGCCCTCCTTTTTCCCTTCCTCCAGATATCCCCCTGGGGGCACCGGCCTAGAACAGAGCAACAAATATTTACTAATTCCATTAACAGAAGAGGTTTTTTTTTTTTTTTTTTCCCCTTTCCAAGCGAATATCTGAGGCCCCAAGTTCATGGTGAGCCTCCTCCCCCGCGTGGCCCCCTCCCCCCCTCCTCCCCACACGCCCAGGACTTATATATAGTTCACTCAGTGCCATTTCCCCAATTTTTTCTGAAGTTCAAGACAAGTTGAAGGGTCAAAAAGGCAAAGGCTGTTTTAGAAGTTTAGCAGACAGCTTTTGGTACAAGAAAGAAAGGGAGAGCGGGAGAGAGAAGGCGAGGAGGCGAGAACCTGGCTCCCATTAAGCTGCAAAGTTCCAACCATTGATCCAGTCTGGAATTACAGTCCCCCTTGCTTTAAAAAAAAAAAAAAAAAATCACAAAACATGGTTTATTCATGATTAAAAAAAAAAAAAAAAAGGCAGCCAAAAGTCACACTTTGGTTCACCAAAATGGAGGCTCATCCTTCCTTTTTTACTTTGTGTCTTGGAGGCACGACTGGGAGGCGGGGATGGTGCGAGTCCAAGGCTGTGAGTTCTGAGAACAACGGCCGATCTTCCTGCCAGGCCTTCGCGCTGTCTTTGCCCAGGCCAGCCTGCGGGCACACACCAAGGACACGTCCACGTGTGCAAAGAGTCTGTCTGAAAGGGCAGTTCCTGGTCAAGGGGGAGAGGAGAATAGGCTCGTGAGGTCAGGCTAACAGACGGCATGCTGGGAACGGAGGCAGTCGATGACCTATATTCGTTCTCCTGGGCTGCCACGACCAGTCCCCGCAAACCAGGAGGCTAGGCATGACAGAGATGGATTCCTGCGTGGTTTTGGAGGCCAGACGTCTGAAACCAGGGTGTCCCACAAAGGCTCTTGGAGACAGGAGCCTCTCCCAGCTTGTGGTGGCCTCGGGCGTCCTTGGTCTGTGGCTGTGTCATTCCTGGTCCATCTCTGTCTTCACATGGCCTTCCTTGTGTGGATCAAATCTCTTACACAGATACTTCTCATGGGATTGGGGTGTGTGTGTGTGCGCGCGCTCTCCTTCTGGGATTCTTACAACTGCTAAGATCCGATTCCAGATTTACATAAGGCATTGGGACTTGGACCCTTCTTGTGGGGGGACATCGTTAAACCCACAGCAGTGACGAACAATGTTGCACAAGGATGCCCTCCTGACTGGAAAGGCACAGCTCAAGAAATCTGCTCTATGCTCTCTCCCTGCCTCCCCTATCGGTCCTGCTCAGTGCAAGGACAAAACCCCAGCTCAGGCTAGCGTGTCTTCAGCACCTCCCGGCAATTTGCTGATCCCCTCCCCCCTTTTTTTTTCTTTTTAAGGAAGAGAGAGGACAGACAGCCCTCAGGCTCAGAACTTTACCAGAACTTTACCCAGTGCTTACTGCGTGTCTGACCCTTGCGAGTCTATTGATGAATATAGATACTGGCCTTTTCTTTACGGTAGAGACACAAAACTTTCTTTTGGATTTTACTGCGATTTGAGCCAACACTAGGTGATTGAGTTGGGAAAAATATGGGGGAAAGAAACAAGGAAGGCATGCAGATGGGGTGGGTCGCTGCACCGGTGGGGGGACCCTGGGAAGTGCAGGTGTGACATACTGGTTTCCTGCTGGCCGCAGGAGCCCTGCACACGGCAGGCGAGGTTTACCCAGAAGAGAGTGAGTGGGTAAGGCAGGTTCTAGTCCACTGGCGCTTGCTTCTCTTTGAACTTGAGATGGTATTTCTAATGGTTGCATGCCCTTTTGTTTGGGGCAGGGGTGGGGAAAAAAGCCAACAACCCAGAATTAAAAGAAACCTTCAAGAATCAACTTCCTCTGCTACTCCGCTTCTATTTTGCAGACGAAGAAACCAAAGCTCAGAAAGAACAAAAAAAGAATTGTCCAAGGTCACCCGGGCGTCTGGACTCCCGTATGTTGAGCTGAGCTCCTACTGTTTACGGGGCGGCTGCAATCCGTGAATTCTTCAGCGCATGAGTTATTGCAGGAGTCCTAGCAGCAGCACTGTGAAATTGCTGGAATTTTACAGCAGAGGAAACTGAGGCTCAGAGAGGTTAGGAGCTCGTCCAAAGGACAGAGCTGATAAGGGGGAGGAGCTGGGATTCCCGCCCACATCCGGCTGGGTGTGTTTTTTACCGGAGACGCCTACTGCTTTCCCCCTTACAGATGTCTGTGTGCCCTCTTCCGTACACACATACGCAGACACCCAAACATATATGCACACAAACACACATGCACGCGTCACACATGCTTGCACAGGCACACACTGCATTTATTTGGGGGAGGACATTCCGGGCCTTGGCTGTTTCTCCAGGCTTTACAGTCACGCACCCCATCCAACTGCCATTTCTCTGCGGGGTCTACTTGCAAATCCTTGCAGGTGAGAACACGTTTCTGGCTCTCTCGGAAGGGAATGAGTGCAAGAGAGAGACATTCCTCCTTGGAGAAAGAAAGACAGAGGCTGTATGCAGGGATTTTTGAGCCCGTGGATGCCAGGTTATTTCTCTCTATTCTGGAAGTTCCTGGGTATTGGAAGACAATTGGAGGAAGCCAGTTACCTGACTTTCTGTCTCCCCCATGCCTCCCAAACAACCTGATGTTGGAAGCCTTCAAAGACCCTGACATCAGGATCACAAGAGTGACCTCCCTCAATGGTTAGCTGCTGAGTGTCCTCATTGCTGGCATGGATGGATTCTAGATTCCTGGAGGGTCCCTTTTAAGAAATGTTGTGAATTATTAATTCCTTACCCCCACGAACCGAGGGCCCACACCGCACATTTTTCATACAATTTCTTGGAGTCGACTACTCTTCGAAGCTCTTTTCTGAGCTTCAGTTTAAAATCCCCCCCCCACCACCACCACCACTCAGAAGAGGAACATCCTTGGATATTCCCAGGGCTGATTCCCTCAACTCACAGGTGGGGGAACTGAGGCTTCAGACCCAAAAGTGGCAGGACTGGAAAGTCCCAGGGAAGGTTAGGGCCAGCCCCGGGGGGTTTGGATGCGGAGCCTTCTCATGCGGGCCCAGTGCCTTTCCCACTGTTTCTCCCTCTCCCTAAAAGCACCTCACCTTGCAGGACTGTGGATCCCAAAGGGGAGGACCTAAAGTATCCTGTGTCAAAGTCCTTGGTTTGAATCCTAGCTCAACCACTTATAAGCCATGAAGCCTTGGGTAACTTACTGACCTTCTCTGTGCCTCAGTTTTCTCATCAGTAAAATGGGAAGAGTATTAGCATCCACTTCACAGAATTATGGGGAGAGTTAAAATGGGATCCCGGGAGAATTTTGAACTAGTGCCTGGTACATAGCACAGCTTCAACGAAGAGCTGGTACTATTAACATCAATATTGTGACGACTAGTAGATCTAGGGGGGAACCGACGCCATACAGCTGCTGCCCTCAGCCTCACGTTGAGGCCCAAGACATTCCATCCCAGGCTTCATACTGATTTGGATGCTGGGATGGTAGAACGCACAGGTGCTTGGAGGACAAGTGGCTTGATCTTCTGAGAGACTAACGTATGGAGAAGTTAAGGGCTTTTTTTCTGAAGGCCTCAGAGCTACGCAGAAGCACTGTCAGATCTTCAGCCTCAGGGTCCTCCTGCTGCTCGGGGCACACCCCCCCCCCCATATATTTATGGAGAGCAGATGCTGCCATGGCACTGAAGGGGTTAACTCTGAGCATTCCCCCCCCCCACCCTTCCCAGACTACAGCAAGCTTCCTACACTCTGAATTTCATTTGCAAAACAAACAAACAAGATACTCCCTAATAATTCCCAGGCCTTTTTCCCTCCTGGCTAAGAGGCAGATTTTGCTAGAAGCAGGCCTTCCAAAGATCCCTCACTGCTAGGCTGCTGTTGGACAACTGGGGGCCGTTTCATGTCTGGATAAAGGGTCACATGGCCAGTCGTTCATTCATTCACCCCCACGCTTGCAGCCTGGAACAGCGGATACAGATACCCGCCCCCTCCCCCCGGAACCTCCAGAAGCGGGCTGTGTTCTTAGAGCTTTCTCAAGCCTGCCTTCCCCTCCCCAGAGGTCGGCATGACTATTCTCAGATGGAAGGTGGGAAGATGGAGGCATTCGGTAAATGAATGCCAGTCCCCGAGGAGCATGGGAATCTGGGCATGAACTTTACCAAGAGCCAGGTTTTGCAGCAAACACTTGGTAATTATTATCTATTCTGGTCTTGCAACAAATCCATGTGGGACTGAGTCTTGTCTTTTTTTCCAGGTGAAGCGGGTGGGGGGGGGACGGCGAGATAAGACCACCCCATGGTCAGGGACTCCTCACCTGTGAGCAGCAGAACAGGGCTTAAACCCTGATCTAAGGGTCTCCAGATCTCAAGCTCTTCTCTTCTTCTTTTTTGTTTTCTTTAAAGATTTTATTTATTTATTTGACAGACAGAGATCACAAGTAGGCAGAGAGACAGGCAGAGAGAGGAGGAAGCAGCCTCCCCGCTGAGCACCATGTGGGGCTTGATCCCAAGACCCTGGGTCCATGACCTGAGCCATCCAGGCCCCCCCACCCCCAAGCTCTTCTCTTCTACTCCATCATGCCATTTCTCCTCTTCGGTGGAACGGGAGCGGGGGCAGGGGTTGGGGAGACTTAGGTCCACAGGGAATTTCCACAACAACCAATACCTGGAGGAAAGCCAGATTCTAGGTTTACCCATTTCACGTTATAACAAAAGTGCCCTTATGTATCTGGGGTTTGGGAAGATGGGGTAAGAGAAATGCCAAGCCTGTTTTCACTTATTCTGAGCAAACAGTGTCATCTGCAAATATGGCTGATACGGAGAATTGCCTACAGAGCCTCCATTTCCTTGACTGTATTCTCCAATCCTTCCCAACCCACCAACCCATGACAGATGTGCAGTGTGAGAAAGAAATCTTTTTGTGATAGTGGAGTGACTGAGTTTTGGAGGTTGGTTGCTACCCAGCCCCTCCAGACAACAAGCTCCCATGAGTTTGACAACAGGACCCTCTCCACAAACACTGTTAAGACTCATAGAGCTGCCTTCTCTCCGTCTCTAACTTCTTGCAGCATGGGAGAGGATGACTAAGCTGGGATGGCTCTGGTCCTCACCTCTCCATCCCGCAACTCTGCCTGCTGGTCTCCCTGGAGCTTCATCCTGGTGTCTCCTGGTGGAGCCTGATATGGAGGGTTGAGTTCCCCAGGGAGAGAGGGGCAGCTTGTCTTCCTTCGGGGGCACTCTAAATTAAAGGCATCCACTACAGAAGTCCTGGGGCAACCAATCTTAAAGCTCTTTGAGGTCTCATGTGAGAGAACCCATGAGAGGGATTTCCTTAGGTCACTCCCTAGGTCAGAGGTTTCCAGATGTAACAGCACACTTCCCCAGAGGGCTTCATCCCATTGATCTCAGCATCTGGTTGAGTCTGGGGCAACTGGCCTGGCCCCCTCCCACTTTTTCTATGACACCTCCATGATGTCATGTTCTCCTTTTGGACCCTGTTGCACTTCCCTGCCCCTTGAGCTCACTAGAGCCCACCCTGGCCTGTGAGAACATACTTTGACCACCTTTGCAAATTCATAGGGGAAGGAAATAGATCTCTATCAGACATGTTGTAAGATGCATATGGAAAAGTCAAGGGGGGACTGGCTTACACTTAAACTGAAATTAAATTGGCTTACACTGAAAGGCATTGACATGCGTACTGGGAAGCCAGAGGCAGGGTCACTCAGAACTGACTCCATACCGTATCTTTGGTTTTACTTTTCTGAGCTACTTCCACTGGGCTGTACTTCACGAACCAGCATTTTTCCCAGCCACCATTTGGCAGTGGCCGCAGGTCTGTTGTCTACCCATGATCTTACTCAGAGGACTAAGAGAGTGGGCTGCTTCTGGATGCTCTGCTAGCAGATCAAAGAACTTTAATAGGAGTCCCTTCCCTTCTGCCCTCTGGGCAAACTTCTTCCTGCTTCTCATTGTCCAGAATAGGTTAAATGACCATTCCCACAGCAATCACTCAGTAAAATCAAGTTAGTCTTAGATTAGTTGGGTTGAGTGCTGGAGCTGGGAATGGTGTTGACATCCCTTGAGGAACCTAGGCTATGTGGAGGAGGGATGGACACATGGACAACATTGAGATCTATTAGGAAGGAAGATGAGGAAGTGGAGGTTGGTCAGGCCACCAACAGAGTTTGTTTCAGAGCCTTTGTCTTTCTTTTCCTGGGAGTCTTCCTTATCCCAATATAAATGTATGGATGGGAATGGAGGGGGCAGCTTGATAGCAACGTCAACACCCAGACCTAACACAGATGATTATTTTAGAGGTGTGACATCTGATGCTGCCCAGTATAAACCCAGGATCTGGACAAGACAAAGTCCTATGGTTCTTCTCGTTTCTCAACCAAAGCCTTATATTTTCTTATGTAATCAGACTCAGTTGGATGAACACCCCGTTTGTGTCCATTGAGTCTTACAGGGGAAACAGTGCTAAGAGGGAGTGAGAAATCCAAGAGATTTATTTTGGGGGGTGATGCATGGGAAAGACAAAAGGGGAAAGAAGCAGGATGGGGGTAGCAAGAGCCTCAGACCACAGTAAAAATCAGAAAGTCCCAACCAACAGCATGGAAAGGTCCAGAGCAAAGACCATCCACTAGAGGCAGTGGCAGACCCTGCTCAGTGTTGGCTGGGGGCATTCCAGGAAGCATGTGGCTTGGACTTAAAAGCTGAAGTGTTGGGGGTCGCTTGGGTGGCTCAGTCGGCTAACATCACAACTTGGTGGCTACCACCTACTTCTACACCTACAATGGACTAGGCATTGTACTAGGTCCTGGGATGGGAGAAAGGGAGACAATACTCGATTCCCACTTTATGTCATCTACATACCTTAATATTGTCACTCCTCAATTTGCAAACAAAATTGGGTCTAAAATTACCTTTTGCCTATAGAACGTCCTTGGAAATAGCCACTAATTCACATTATGACTAATGTGAAGTCTACAGCGTTCTTGTTAATGGAGTAGTCAGGGCAAGCAATGAGCGGGTAACCTATAATATGGGTTATAATTACATGCCACACATTTAGCTGTAAAGTCTATTATTAGTCTCGTAATTTGTAAAAAAAAAAAAAAAATCCTGCAAGAACTTGTTGGCAACCGCAATGTCAATGCTTACTGTTTAATCAGCTGTTGGTGCGCTCCGCGAATGCATGAATATTGGTAAGAAATATTTTGATATTTGCTCGAGAATATTTATTTTTAGATTCGATACTGTATTGCCGTGCAAACACTTGGTATAAGAAAATGCACCAAATGGACCTCTCTACTTGCCCAGAACAAAAGGTCATGATGGTGATGATGGCTGGCATTCCCGTTTTCTACCACTGCTCAATAGACTGCCCCACACTTAACACCTGAAGTTAAGAACCATTTTATTATGTCCCTGAATTCTGTGGGCCAGGAAATGGATAGAATACAGCAGAGTTGTTTTGTCTCCCATCTATGACCATGGCTCAGCTGGGAGATTCTTAAAGGCTGGGGGCTGGAAGCATTTGAGTTTCCTTCCATCATATGACCAATACCAGGGTGTGCCTGGGATGCCCCACCAGACACCCTTGGCTGTCATGTAGCTTGGGCTTCCTCACAGCATGGCAGCCTCAGGATAGACCTACTCTTTTCATGGTCCAGGGCTCCAGTGTTCTAGTGAACAAGGCAGAAACTACGTGGCCTTTGATGACCTAGCCTTGGAAGGCAGAGAGCAAAACTTCTGCCATCTTTTTTGCTCGAAGAAGTTTCGCTCACCCAGATTCAAGGTGAGGGGAGGGCACAGACCCCACCTCTTGATGAGAGAAGTGTCAAAAAATGTGTGGCTGTTTTAAAGAACTACTGCCGTGCGTAATGATAGATATCCCTAGCCATGTGCGAAGCCTGGTGGGAAGCGAACTGTATGTGTATCCTTCATAAGAATCTTATGAATCTGGGACGCCTGGGTGGCTCAGTTGGTTAAGCAGCTGCCTTCGGCTCGGGTCATGATCCCAGCGTCCTGGGATCGAGTCCCACATCGGGCTCCTTGCTCCGCAGGGAGCCTGCTTCTCCCTCTGACTCTGCCTTCCACTCTGTCTGCCTGTGCTCGCTCTCACTCTCTCTCTCTCTCTTACAAATAAATAAAAAAAATCTTTAAAAAAAAAAATAAAAAAAAAAAAAAGAAGAATCTTATGAATCAAGTGTGTTAGTCTTTGTTTTATCGAGAGGTTTGGTGACCTGCCCACAGTCACACAGCTAGGAAAAGACATATCCACGATGAAGGCCCAGATCCGTGAGATGCTATAACACATCACCCAAGTCTGACTTTCTTGTCCAAATGTCACCTCATCCCTGACCCTATGCCTGGACTGCTATGGGGAGAGAAGGCAATTGAGAGAGGATTAAAGATGAATTGAAGACATTTTCTTGTTTCGAAAGTAATCTTTTTTTAAAAGGTAATTTCACGATTATTTCTCATTCATATTCAAATTCCTGAGTTGAAAACGATACCAAAGAGAATGTTCCATTGCTTCCTGGAGGAGCTGTGCTGCCCTGTCTTCTATGCTTGGCTCCTGCAGAGAATGATAGTGCAGTTAAGTGGGGGCCACACTGGGTCAGAAAAGGGGCTGGTAGGTGAGAAGACGAGGTTCAGCCCCTAGATTGTTCTCCATGTGTGTGTCTACCTCTGTGGGGTTGGCGACATATGTCCTCGTGGCAGGCGGGAACTGGCAGACACTGGGGCCCTGGGGGGTGAGGGGTCCCATCCAGAAAAGATGGTGTCATCATAGAGAAAAGGCCCTGGTTTTAACAGGGGGTCCGGGAATGCATAGAGACAGCCCTGGGAGATGGAAACACCCCTCAGTCCAAGCAGATATCTCATCCACCGTCCACATCCTGGGAGGATGCAGGAATTTCACACAGAAATGTAAGATGTTCAGTCACACAACTCTGCTGGAGCCCAGAGTTTGAGGTGACTTTGGATAACATGGCTGG
Organism: Mustela lutreola; assembly: GCF_030435805.1. Lineage (NCBI taxonomy): Eukaryota > Metazoa > Chordata > Mammalia > Carnivora > Mustelidae > Mustela > Mustela lutreola. The sequence goes on along the minus strand of NC_081300.1, from coordinate 90,988,621 downwards.
CTCATTCCATGTCCCACCATTGCGGGGTCTCCTGAGCTCCCAGCCAAGCCTCCCCTCACCCTTACCATGCTCTGCCATCCTCAGCATCCTCCTGTCACGTGCCTGGCACATAGTAGATGATCAGTTAGTGTTGAACAAAGTACACTTTGCATTCCATCAATTGCAAACAGTTTCTCTCATTCATATTTCTGCTTCCGTCTTGGTCCCTAGTGTCCTCCTTGCCTTGGATTCTGTCCTCACTCTCCAGGTGCCCCTTACCCTTCCCACTCCCAGAGGTGCTGCAAAACCAAATTATAATTCTTCTCTTCCTCACAGAAGCCTTCCTGTAGCTAATCCCCCAAGTCTGGGTTAAAAGGCCCTCCCACTGAACCCTCTGTTTACTGAGATGGCCACACCTGTCACCTGCACCGACGGACCTCACCGTAGTAATGAACTTGCCTGCAGGAGGGCTCAGTCCATGCGCCGTGATTCAGGCATGCCCAGAATTTAATCCATAAAATGCAGCTTTCTTCATTTTCTTGAATTGATTTCATTTTTGTCCTCGAGTCTCCGTTTCCATTAATGACAGAAAAAAATTAAATTTGCCAATTAGAGATAATGATTTCTTTAGTAAATATTCCGCCAGTTCAGAATTCAAACTCCCGGTACAGCCGTGTCTCCTCTCCCCAGATGTCTCTGTTCTCCTGCCTCATTTCTCGGGGGCCCTCTGGGTGTGGGCGAAGCAGATGTGTCCTCACAGTGACAAAGTGACCAGCTTGCGCGGTGGTCAGGGTCGCCCGTCCCCAGGATGCGACGCCACCGGGGACTCCTTAACCCTTGTCGTTGCCACTTCTGATCCCAGGCTCTTTCTGCTTGTCTAGCTTCTTAGCACTTTCCAGTGGGACACGCGGGAACTTCCAGGTTCCTTAGATGCTATACTGAGACAGTGGGGACCCAGAGGCCCCCCTGAAGAGCCATGCCCCCAGCAGTGGCATCTGAGTGACTAGCAGGCCCCATCCCAGGGCATCGGAGCCATAATCCCGATGTGGTTAGATTCTCCCAGACCCATACTTCCCCCGACCTCTATAGAAGACAGAGTGTTGCTGGGGTTAATCAGAGACTCTTTCAATACCGATCACTCAGCACTAAGTGAACTTTCTCTTCCTCCCTCTTGAGAACGCCCCTTCACTTCTTCATTCTGACGCTCTCCAGTAAGTTCTTTATTCTGGGAGGCAGGCACCTACCTGCCCGTCCTCTGGGGAAGTCACCTTATGGCTTTGACTTAATGGCAGAGAGGTGCAGCAGAATTTTAAAAAGAAAGAAGGAATGTACATCAGTACACAGTAACACACACACACACACACACACACACACACACACACACACACACCTTTCCTTGTAACACTGATCTCTCTCTCTCCCTCTGTGACTCCTTGAGAACGGGGGCTAGGTCTGACTCATTCCTGCAGGCCCTGGGCCTTGAACCCAGTCTGACACAAAGGGATGCTTTTCAAATGCAACCTTGCTTTCCCAGAGGCTGCCCTTGACTTGGGGACCCGTCGGCGCCGAGCGTGGGATGCTCGGCACTAAGAGCCGGCTTCATGTTTCACTGGGGGAAACGGAGGTGCTCCAAACTTAAGGAAAGGTCCTAGATTTTGAGCATTTACTATGTATCAGATACAGGACCAGAGCTTCAGCGAAATGATCTGTAACTTCCTGCCACCCTCTGGGTTAGGCTTGATACATTTCCTTCTGCAGAGGCAGAAACTGACATTCCGAGAGGTTCCATCTCTTATCTAAATCTACTTGGCCAGGAAGTGAGGATTGGAACCCAGCAACCCGTGGCTCCAAAAGCTCGGGGCCTTCTGACCAGGTCACATGAGAACTAAGATATGCATGTGAATCTTCCTTCGGAACCGAGGAGACAGCCCTGGTCTCAGACCGTTCTTGGAATCTGACCCTTGAAAGCCCATGTCTCCAGGAGGGCAGGCTCTGGAATGGCAGGTTAGGGTTTGCATCTCGTTGGTGCCAAATCTCTGTTATATGGGACACACCATATGGAGCCTAGAATTCATCACAGCCTTTGGCAGGCAGCCTGGCCTGGAAATAACCCCAGAAGGCTACATTTTGATCAGGAAGCTTGCAGCTGTTTTTCAAAGTCATTGTTGGAATTTTTAATTTAATTTTATTTTTAGTAAACCTACATGCTCCTTGCTTTTTTCGGCCGGCCATCCAATTTCCTTGGTGTTCTGGACTATGATAGTTGGGTCCATGGCACACATTCGGGCAGATGGGGACATTTGGAAAGGTTAGCACACCTCCTTGGGCCAAGCAAGGAATGGGGCCTCCAGAAAAAAACAAAACAAAGCAAAAAAAACCATAAAACCCCACAAGCCTAAGTAAAGTTAAACACATAAACAGCTGCGGTCTCGTCTCCGAGTCTCAGGGTTGCAGTGGGGACAGGGAAAGAGTACAAAGGGGCTCGGAGGGCTCCCAGAAACAGATAATGCCTCTTTCCCTAAAGTGAGGTACGTGGAGGGCCAGGCGGACACCCGCAGGATGGAGAGTAGAGCCAGTACGGCCGGTTGGCCATGGGGCCTGAGGCAGGATGCAGGGGCCTCACCGAGCTCTCAACTTTTGATTTTCCAAGTGATTCACCAGATCCCCATCACGCTGGGGCCGAATTCTTGAAAGCAAAGCCACATTTGAATTCTCCAAAGTAAAGCCACGTTTTAGTCTTTGGCTGTAAGGGGCTTGGAATCCAGCCACCCCAGGACTTGAGAAAAGAGTGATTCCATTTTTGAGGTTTGAGGAATCCTAGAATTCAGAGGCTGGGCCCAGCCCGAGAGAGAAACTGATTTCAATCTGTTTTAGTCTCCGCCCTCCCGGCCCCCTTCTAGCCTCCCACCTCCCACCCTCCATCACCGGGGCCCAGGCTAAATAACACCACCGCTCAGGGCACATTCTTATTTATATGAACTGTGCTGTGAATCAATAAGGTGTCAGGCTTTTGCTTAGTGGGGAAAATCTCCAAGATCACATGAACGCCCCAGTAGGAATGGTGTGCGGGCGTTTTCTTCTTTTCCCCCTCCGGGATGGGCAATTCTCCTGTGGTTATGTCTACACAACTGGTTGAAAGGGCGGGGGGTGGGGGGTGGGGGGTGGCGGAGAGGGAGGGAGGAAAGAAGCCACATGTAAAATTCAGGGTTTTGTTATTTTCTTTTGCCTGTACAATACCACACAGATTGTGCGGTTGACTTATTTTTAACCGGGTGTTTGTGCGAATGAACCAGACTGGTCAGTTGCTTGGGCAATATTGAGATCAGAAGCATGCTGATCAAAGGCACCAAAAGCAACCACTAATTTGACTAAAAGAAAAAAAAAAAAAAAAGCCACAACAGCCAGACAAAGACATGTCAGTTTGGACTGTGTATAGACGTGGCCTGCCTTGATGTTTGGTGATCAGCATATAACACTACCACAGTGAAAAACACTCCTGAATGTTCAACCAGCTGACCTTGATTCTCTAATCTACCAGGTTAGTTTGTCTGATCCAGTTTTCAAGAGATCTTGGAGAAAACAGCACATGTGTTGGTGGGGGGGATGGGGGTCTTGATGGCTGGAAGTATAATTATGACTGTTGAATTTAATGATCAATCACAGAGACCAACCAGGAATCGTTACTTGCTAATCAGTTGATGACACTGTGGCCAGTCCGATGAGTTGTATGATCTGTGATTCCCCATTTCTTTGCAGCTGGGAAACCCACTTCACCTCTCTTCATACCTCTGTTGAGATATGGGTTGAATGTTAGATATGTTACAGGGTGAATTGCATCCCCGCAAAAGATATATGGATGTCCTACCCCCCATACCTTATTCATAAATAAGACCAATAGAGGCTATAATTGAATAAGACAAGGTCATATTGGAGTAGGTGGACTGTTAATCCAATGTGACAGGTGTCCTCATCAGAAAAGGAGAAGAGCCACAGAGACAGGCACCAGGGTAAATGCCGCCACATGGCAACAGAGGCAGAAACAGGAGGGATAGAGCTGTAAGTCAATGCCAAGGCTTGGTGGCTACCACCAGAAGCTAAGAAGGAAGGTATCAAATACCTTTTCCCCTATGGGAAGGAGGATGACCCTGTTGGCACCTTGATCTGAGACTTCCAGTCTCTGGTACTGTGACATAAAAAATTTCTGTTGTTGTAAGCTACACAGTTCGTGAGACTTTGTTATGGCAGTCCTAGGAAAGTAATATAACATGTCTGTGCAATGAGGGTAAAAGGCAAGGGAGGGAACACTCAGAATCATTAAAATTATAAAATATTAGAGGTAGAAGAGGCTTTATGATTCATTCTGCACTACTCTAATTCCCCAAGAAGTGCACAAAATGTATTCCACCGTCAAACAAATTTGGAAAAATTTCCACACCACCATCTTAGAAAACATCTTTCAGCACTTGAAAGGCACTGAGAAGTCCTGCAGCCAGGAAACCTCTTTCACTTTGAGCAAGGCAGCATTTTCCAAATATCTCTTAGGGATGGAACACTTTTGGACAAAATGCCTCTCTACTTCCCATGAAAGCCTACCGGTTGAATGGAGAATGCCCTACTCATACCAGCCAACTCTCCCCTTGGTTGACTTTGTGACCTTAGGAGAGTCATGCCTCTTGGCTGGGCTCCAGTTTCCTGGGGTTGGAAAGTCAGAGGTCTGAACCGATCATGATTATACCTTCCCCCCAAATTCACAGGCAGAAGGCCTAACCCCGAACATGGTGGTATCTGGAGGTGGGGTCTCCGTGATGGGGTTTGTGTCCTTTCAAGAAGAGGAAGGGACTGGAGCTCTTCCTCCCTCTCTTGCTGCCACGTGAGGACCCAGCAAGAAGGTGGCCATCTGAAACCCAGGAGGAAGGCAGTCCCCAGAACCCAACCATCCTGACACCCTGACCTCCAGCCTCCAGAACTATGAGGAATGAATTTCTATCGTGGAAGCCCCCTATCTCTGGTATTTTGTTTTGGCGGCCCCAGCAGACTGGGACAGATCTCTTCCAGTATGAAGATTATATGACTATTGATCTCGCCTGTATGTGGCTAAATGATGTAATTTATCCTTGGATGGAAATCTCTATCTACAGGGCCAAATTATTATTTTGGTCAGTGATGTATTACACTCCCCTGTCCATTTCGCGTCCTGGCCCTGTCAGCGAATTCAGTGGCGATGAGTTAATGTACATGAAAGTGCTTTGTAAATGGCAAGGCATTTGCCCAAACGAGAGGCCTGATGTCAATGCTGTTGAGGGTTGAGGGCATGACGGCCAGGCTGAAGGCGAAGTTCGCCTGGTGCCTGGTCTTGGCGGCGAGACTGAGGGCGTGTGGCATTTGTGTAAATGCATGATGTGTGTAGGGCATGTGGGTGTCAGTTTCCATTCAAGCAAAAATGCAAGGAGCAGCAGAGAATGTTCACAGGCATGTGAGCTCCGGAAGATGGTTCTCGAATCCATGGTCAGACCCTAACAGACAATATCTGTGTGGTCTTGGGAACTTTCTTTCTGACTTGATTTCTTCTCCTGAGAAGTGGGCACACTGTTCATTCTTACTTCAGGGGTTGATGAGATGATCCAAGGAGACAATGTATGTGAAGCTCAGATTGGTGATCGCTAGCCACATACACACACAACCATTGCATGCGTATTTTTTATGTGCGAAGCATGTGCAAATGTCATGAGCTTCTGTTGCCCTTCTCCGTCTATATTTTACAAATTGTTTTGTTCCCTGTGGTTTGGCTTATGTTCCCCAGTAAACCGTCAGAAACAAGGAATCCAAGATGACATCTCGGAAGCATAGCATCGGGCGACCCGGGCTTTGGAAGACAGTGGAAGGCTTGGTGGCTTTGCCCAACCTTCCACCCCCCACCCCCTGCTCTCTAACATCTTGTAATCGTACATTTGAGACAAACACTGGGCGCTTTAAAGCCTTACCCACAAAGGCCTGGATTGCACTTTTCAGCCAAGGGACCCAAAAGAGTGGCCTTGCTTCCAGGAGGATCCAGCCTTGCCTGTGGTAGGGGGAAATTAAAGATGTGGAGGGCCGGTTGCATTTCAGAACACTCTAACTTCTCCGTCTTGGGCTCTGTCTTTGGCACGCTACTAGGGAGTTTGCTCGAGTCCATTATTTTAAAAGCAGCAGAAAATAGACTCTGGGAGGGGAAGGAAAACAAGAACAGCACAAGAACTGTGCACTGGCCACAGCAACTTAATGGGTCATTTTGATCTCGGTCTCCCGCCTGGCTGAGGGTGTCAGGATCTGTGCTCTCAGCTTGCAAAAGAAAAAAAAAAAAAAATGTTATAATGAAGTGTTCAAGTCATGGGAGTTCATGGAATTGGGGGCTGGAGTTATGACAGAGGGTCTTAAAAGGGTAGCAGGGTGGAATTTATTAACAGCAATATATGGAACAGAAGCTGCAACATTTATGGGAAAAGAAAATGGGATCTTTCACAAGATCCAAGGTTTCTGCCCTCCACAGGATTGAGCGACACTCATGGGAGAGACCCAGGTGCCTCTCCTTTCTCGGTTAACACCGACCCCTCTTATTAGGGAGGACTGTGGGTTCTGGTGGATGCAAGGTGGTTACTCACCTCCCCGCCACCACACTGGACAGAGAAATTTCTGCTGATGGTAGGGATGTTGTGGTCTTTGTCAGTGGAACAGGGTTCTAGTGTCTTGAAGGGCTTGGGGTATCTCTCTCTCAACCTGGTCTATCATTCAGAGCTCTGCTGGGTGTGAGATGCAGAGACACAGCTTACACTGGCCTCAGACTGAATAAGAAATAGGATAGGAGGCTTATTATCCTTATCCTAGGGAGCCATGGTTGGGGAGTGGAAAGATGAGACAGGGGAGGGAAAAAAAAGCCAATGCAGGACTCTTGTCAAGCTGGTTATAGTGTGGGTAATGCTGTTTGCCCATTTGCTCCAAACTCTGGGTGAGGGCATAGTTACCTCAAGGGAGGGACAAGGGAGTTGGGGAAGTTTCTCTTTCAATCCCTGCAGTCATTGGTTGAGGGCCACCGCTAGGATCCTAACTCTCTGCCATTCTTGGCTTTTCTGACATGATGTCAAGAGTACCACTGTGGGCAGGGTGTAGAGGAGGCACCTTCAGGCAGAGGCTAACTGCTGTTTTCTGTAAAGAATTGTCAAGCATGTCAAGGTGACAGCCAAGAAGATATGGATGCATCATCCACAGCATCTGCCAAGGAGGGGTAGGTATTCATTGACGTCAATGATTGAAAAGTTCAAGTTCAGACCAGCTTCAGGCATAGCTAGATCCAGGGACTAAAGAAATGTTATCAGATCTTAGTCTATATATTTATTTTATTTTTACTAATTACTTGTTTTTTACTGGTTTTTCTTTTTCTCAACGTCAGCCCCATTCTTAGGGCTTGCCAGCAGCTCCAAGCTTGCATGCAATTTAGTTAACCCAGTGACAAAGCACAGCTCCCCTCCTGGCCAACTGCTTGGTTAGTTCGTTATAGGATATGCAACAATTAATTTAATCTTTTCCTGTAGAAGAATGTTGCAATGCTGTCTTCCACTCAAGTCTTTTGGTTGGGAGTGACCCCTCTTCTACCTCGTTCAAGGGAGCTTCTTCATTTTCATGGCACTTTTCTGCAGGCATTAAATTAAGGGTGATCCTCTGACAACTTCCGTTTTTCCTTTGTGCGTGCTCTTCCTTGGTAACTCCTCCCTTTGCTTTCTTGGCTTTCCCTTCTGAGTAGATGACCTTCCCCATTGACCTTGTAAGCCTGCTGCGTCAGGACTGTCTTGATATCCAGTGACAGAAAATCCAATTAAAATTGTGTTGCTGTACATATAGCTACATGTTATCTACCTACCTATGCATATAGCTCCATATCTATGTTCATAATGAAAAAAAACTCCAGGGACTCCTGGGTGGCTCAGTGGGTTGAAGGCTCTGCCTTCAGCTCGGGTCATGATCTTGGGGTCCTGGGATAGAGCCCCGCATCGGGCTCTCTGCTCAGCTGGGAGCCTGCTTCTCCCTTTCTCTCTGCCTGCCTCTCTGGCTACTTGTGATCTCTTTGTGTCAAATAAATAAATGAAATCTTCAAAAAAAAAAAAAATAAAAAGAAAAGAAAAGAAAGGAAAAAATCCTCCAGGGACTGGCGGTGGCTTTTGTCTTGGCTGAATCCAAGTGTTGCACGGGATCGTGTATCCATCCATTTTGCCTTCCATTGGTTTTCTCTGTTCTGAGAAAACACAGCTCCTCAGGGTGCCAAGATCCCCCGGAGCTGCTGCCCAGCATTCTCTCACTGCCATTCAGAGAGAAGAAAGCTTGTTTTGAGCACCTGGGTGGCTCAGTCGTTAAGCATCTGCCTGTGGCTCAGGTCATGATCCCAGGGTCCTGGGATCGAGCCCTGCTTGGCAGGGAGCCTGTTTCTCCCTCTCCCACTCCCCCTGTCTGTGTTCCCTTTCTTGCTGTGTAACTCTCTGTCAGACAAATAAAATCTTTTAAAAAAAGGAGAAAAAAAAAAAAAAACATTTTGCCAGAAGCGCAAACGAAAGTGCTAGAATCCAATCTCAGTGGCTCTGATTGGTCTCATGGATGTTCTGATTGGCTAGCCCTGGGTCACCTCGTCACTCTCCATGCTGCACAGGAGCTTAGTGTGACCTGAGTCATGTAGATTAAGAATAGGGCAGGGCTGTCGCTGGTGGGAGGAAGACACTTGTTCTCTGCAGCATGAAATGTCATTTCACTCTTTCCTAAAACACACAATCGTCACTAAATCAGTGTCTAAAACACATGCACACCACTAAAGGACATGCCTTGGGTCAACTCCCCTTGGATGTATTAGCTAACATGTTATAACACAGGCTTTCCCCCATCCTTGCCACCTGGGACTTCCATGGTCGCCTGAGTTCCTTGAGAACACATATGTCCTGATTCATTCTGATGCCTTCAGCACCTAGCAGAGGCTGGAGACGTGCAAGAAAAGACAAAAGGGAAGGAAAGAAGAGGAGAGGAGAGGGGAGGGGAGGGGAGAGGAAGGAAGAAAGGAAGGATTGATTGATTCTGGATTGCAAGTCCCAAATTCCCTGTTAAGCTAGAAATTTGGACTTGGATGCGTCCCTGGTAACATGTCCATGTTGCACTTTCAAATCAGCATGTCCCAGACTGCGCTTACCTTCTTACTCTCCAAACTGTACCCAGCACACTGCTTTTCACCACTTTGCTCTCTCTGACCTCAGGACATCCCACCAGAGGTTCCATCTAGGGGCTATTGACTTCGTGTTTTAGAGAGTCCATGAACACTCTGAAATCACACAAAATTTTTTATGCATTCATCCCTGTGAATGGACTGGAGGTGTTGTGTCTATAGGTTGACTCCGAACTACCCTAGGGCAACTACTGGCAACCAGTTCCTGAGGCCCTACAATAGAAACTCCTTCGTTTCAAGGAATCCAGCATTGGAGAGAACACAGTATAGGCCCCTTTCCTTTTTCTCAGCAGATCCCGAAAGTAAGAGTCAAAGCTCAATGTACATCATTTATTATTATTATTATTATTGATTGTTTATCACCAGGCTTAGTCACATTTATCAGATCAAGGGAGAAATTATGATCCTTCCGCCAGGCCTCAGCTTCCTTTTTTCTTAACCCCTTCCAGGCCTGAGTGATCAGTCATAACAGCTCATCATATCTGTGTATGAGTTCCCAACTATTAACGCCTTTTCCTCTCATTGTTCAACTTTGTCTTCCCACCAAATTCCATCTTGGGTGTAAAGACTGACCCCAAGCAAGAACCCTTTGGGTTCTAAAGGACCTTCTATTTATTGGCTCTCTGAGGTCTGATTTCTCACGAGAGCCATCAGGAAAGTGATCAGCAGCAAGTAGAAGAAAATGTGTTGTGTGGCTCCCAGACGTATTTTCCTGATGGCACAACTTAGATCGCAGGTGGTGGCTGGCATTGGTTTGGCTGCTTGGTGATGCCCTTGAAGGTGAGGCAATGTGTGTCTTGTTTTTCTCTACAGGTGGACTTTTTAGGCCCATGCTTGTTGCCTCAGATTGCAAGCACGGACATGGGATTAAGCTAGAGGAAAAGAAGTGGATGGAAGGAGGGTTATGTCAGCTGTGGGGACCCCTTTTTATTAGGAGAGCAGACGTGTTCCCAGAGGCCACCTCCCTCAGCAGACTCATGTTCCTGTCTGGTGCGTCCTCGCTTGGCCATCTCTCAGCCTCCGCTAGCAGCAAGGAAGACCATGGAAGTGAAGGATGAGCTGGTCGTGTTTGGCTTTAGTTTTAATCCATCTGGCATGGGGTTTGGTCATGTCCTGTCAGCTCCTCTGAAATATGAGAGCCTGTCACGCTGTGTCACTCAGAGCCCTGATGGTCGCCTGTGAGGCCCACAGGGCCCGGCTCCTGTGGCATTTCTGACCTTATCTTTTACTGCTCGTTCTTTCCCTGCTTTGACTCCAGCCACACTGACCTGCCAGGTCCCACTCCAGCCCCTTCGCCTCAGCTGCTCGCTCTCCCAGGAAGGCTCTTCCCCCTCCATTCCCACACGGCCACCTCACCTCTTTCATGTCTTTGTCCAAATGTCCAAATGTTACCTTCTCAATGAGGCTAGCTCACCATGACTCTCCGTTCCCGATCTGCCTCACCCGTGACTGGTTAGAGCTACTCTATCAAAGCATCCCAAATTGGGGGCTGAAAACAGCAGGAATTTATTGTCTCACAATTATGGAGGCCAGGAGCCCAGAATTAAGGTGTTGGGAGAGTTGTTACCTTCTGTAAGTTGTGAGAACTTTTCCAGAACTTCCTTCTGGAAGTTGTGAGAACTTTTCCAGAACTACTTCTGCAAGTTGCGAGAACTTCCATAACTTCTCCTGGAAGTTGTGAGAACTTTTCCTTCTTCCATAACTTCTTCTGGAAGTTGTGAGAACTTTTCCTTCTTCCATAACTTCTTCTGGAAGTTGTGAGAACTTTTCCTTCTTCCATAACTTCTTCTGGAAGTTGTCAGAATTTTTCCTTTTAGCTTCTGGTATTGTAGGCTAACCTTAACATTCCTTGGCTTGTAGACGCATCACCTCAGTCTCTGCCTTGCCTTTACACGGACTTCTCCTTGAATCCCTGGGTGTTTCTGTCTAAATTCCCTCTTATCAGGACACCAATCATTGGATTAGAGCCAATCCGAACCCAGTATGGTCTCATTTGAACTTGATGATACCAGCAAAGACCCCATTTCCAGTTAGCCCACATCCTGAGATTCTGGGTGGGCATGAATTTGGGAGCACCATAGCCAAGCCCGCACACCCAGCTTCCCTTTTTATTTTTTTCTAAAACCACTACCTACCTTGCTTAGCGTCTGTCTCTCCTCACGAGGACAGAGAAGAAAGAGTTCATCTTCAGCAAACCCTCCTTTGACAGAGTAGGTGCTTCTTAAATATGCACTGAGCGAATCAGTTGCCATTCAGGATTCTGGAAGCAAGAAAAAAAGAGCAGAATGGATCATCGAGTAGATACCTCTCGGTGTCTGCTGTTTTTCTTCCAGTTCTCAGACTCCTATGGGAGTCTGTCTCTCTAGCTGTCATCTGTACCTATTAGAAATGGATCATTAGCGTGGGCCCTAATCCAATTTGCCTTAAGGAAAAATTTGGACACGAACGTACTCATGGGGAGAATGCCACGGGAGCACGTAGGCAGAGGTCAGGGAGATCCTTCTACAAAGCCAAGGAATGCTAAAGGTTGCCGGTAAACCACGGGAAGCCAGAAAGAGAGAGAAGTGAACAGATTCTCCCTCAGCCATCAGAAAGAACCAGCCCCACTGACGTCTTGTTCTATCAGACTTCGAGAAGGACTATGGGACAACAGACGTCTACTATTGAAACCACTCAGTTTGTGGTTTTTTGTCACGGCGGCCCCAGGAGACTTACCCAGTGTCTGTGCAAACTACACTCACCTTTGAGGCAGGCCGAGGGAACTGCTTACTCTCAGAAGCCCTCAACGAAAACACATACCAGAAAGGGGCTCCAGGACGGGAGAGAGGATGGGGCTATAGACCCCAACTGCCAAAGCATCTTCTCCATGTAGCCCGAGAACCAGACATCGGCTTTCATCTCGCGCCCACGCCCAGGGGTCCTTATCTTGGGCTCCCCACCCCCACAGAGAGCGAGGCTCAGGAATTCATATGTTTGTTGTTGCTTGTGTTACTGAATATCCATGAAATGCAAAATGGCACCGTGACCTAATGAGGTATTAACCCGGCCTCATTACTACACATCAGCCGTGAAAGCAGGCCTTTCTTGGCCAGGACTATTTCAAGGAGATTTAGGAAATATTTGAGCCTCCGGAAGAATGGCTGGAAGTCAGGGATGCTACAGATGGACCTTCCTGTGAGCTCAAGGGGGGAGGCGAGAACCAGGGACCCCACCCCCACCCCAACGCACCAGCTCTTCCTGCTCCGTCCGCCCGCCTCGCCTTGGGACCTGCCCACTGTGGGAAAGAATAGGGCTCCCAGTCAACCGATCGGGGTTTGCACCCAGCTCTGCCCCCGTGAGATGTGAGACAGATGGCATCCCTTCTGAACCTCGGTTTCCATGTCTGTAAAATGGAGACAGTTTTCGTAACTGCCTTCTGGTGATGGGAAAATGCCTGGGTCAGAGGGGACACTTACAGACTCGGGTCTGCTTTTTTTTTTTTTTTTTTTTTTTTAATCTTTGTTGCCTTTGTTACTGCAATTCTTGGACTATTCACAGAAAACCATTAATTGCCATCCTGATCTGCTAGAACCCTTTGCTCCCCAGAGAGTAGGGAAACAGGAGCGGTGAATTCAGCCGAGCGTCAGTCACCGTCTGCCCCCTGTGAGGCGCTCCATGTGCCCTATCCCAGTATTTCCAGCAATGACCCTCCCTGGCAGGCATTCAGAGCCTCATTTTAGGAAAGAAAGGGTCAGCGAAGTGAAAAACCTCGCCGGCGTCCGACAGCTGCTGGACGTGGCAAGGCCGGGATTTGAGCCTCGTTCACGGGACATCAAACGCCATGTTGGTCCCGTGACACCAGCTCCGACCCCTGTGCTCTGTGCACCTTGGTCGTTATCAGCCCCGGGGGTGAGAGGTCAGGGGTCCTGGCGCCCTAATCCCGCCCTTGTTCTGGTTTTGATCGCCCTGTGTGTCCGCGGACACCAGTCGCTGGGAGGTCACCGTGCCCCACTACCTGGGGACTCCAGAGTCCAGGAGCTGTGTGGGCCGCGCCCATAAAGCAGTTTGATGATGTGTTAAGTGTCACTGTTTAATGAGCTGCAGGACCGAACACTCGGGGTAGGGGCGAGGGAGGCCGCCACGGCCCTCAGACGCAGGCTTCTGCCCAAGTTCAATCGTAAACGTCACTGCCAGGGGAGGGCCTGAAGCCCCTCCTGCGCAAGAACCCCGACTTCCGCTGCCCCATTGGCCTCTGCCTAATCCTCGCCCCACTCCAAAGTGCGCCCCGACTTCCTCCCCAGCCCTCCTGCCCCCCCGGCCCATCCTCGGGGTTGTCGTCATGGGAGGTCCTCTGCTCACAACAGGACAAAGCAATTACAACCAGACGGGGCGAATTAAACCAGAAAGAATGAGTTTCCTCCGGCACCAGAGACGAATTTGGGGCCTTGCTCTGGAGGAGAAACCGGTAGGAGAGGGGTGAGGACAGAGACGGGTGGGGTGGCTCAGGGAACGGGACGGACAGAGGTTTGGGGTGTTCTGGGGTCTGTGGGCTTACCTGGGCTGTTCTCTGCTTGGGGGTTCTGGTGGGAAGCGGGAGTGAAGGGAGAATGGCAGAACCTTCCTTTCTTTTCTTTTTTCTTTTCATTCATTCATTCATTCATTCCTGGCCAACATTGACCCAGGAGTTTGGAATCCAAGAGCAAACTGGGGACTAAGAAACTGATTAGGAACCAAGGCTTTGGAGTGCATTGGTGATGGATGGTTCCATCGGGGGTAACCCTGGGCAGGAGACCTGACCTCCTGAGTCTCTGTTTCCGTAAAATGGGGGTAAGATGCATTTTCCTTGTCCGGGCTTTGGAAGAGATAAAATGGTGTAATCTGTACAAAATGAACATTGCCTTGCACAAAGTAGATGTTCGAGAGAACTGGTTCAGCCCAGAGAGGGTCCTGCATGTGTGTCTGTCGAGCAAATACTTAACATCTTGGGCTTATTTTCCCGAGCGTTTTATGTACATTAACTTACTTCTATGGTTCTCAGAAATACACGAGGAAGTCCTTATTAACATCTTCCTTTCTTGCAAGAGGAAAACGGAAGTACCTAAAGGGTGAGCCGCCTCCCAGAGGCACATGGCTATTAAGTAGCAAAGGCGCGATGTGAAGCCGAAGAGTCTGACTCCGGAAATGATGCCTCTGACGACCCAAGTCCACTGCCTTTGGGTAATGCTGGCCAAAGAAAGGACGAGAAACAGGAATTGTGCTGCATGGGATTAAGAGCCAGGGACGGGGTCAGAGGGTGCTCGGAGATCTCGTACAAGAATTCTGCTCAGTGACCCTGGCTGGGGATGGACACACACACACACACGCACGCACAGGCACACAAGCGCACAAGCACATGCTTGTATGTGCACGCCGCGGCCTCTGCTGACCTCCAGCTGCTACCCTCCGCATGCCCCGTAGCAGTGGCTGTTTCCTGGGAAGGGGTGGCTGGAGTCGCCGTGTGGTTGCCTAAAGCAAAGCCCGCTGACCCCTGTAACCCCAATTCCATCCTACACGGCCCACCTCCCCCCTGCTTCCCCCCTTCCTTCCCTCCCCCCAGGGCCCGCTGCAAACACGGCATCCAATTTGTTACCTACACAGGAAGGTCAGGGCCCTGCTGGCCCCTGCACTCTGCTCAGCGTGGGTCCCTTGACCGTGGCTTGCTGGTTTTTCTCTCTGTTCTTTGAAAGCATATATGGGAGATGGGGAGGGAGCAGCTGGGACCAGACGGTAGCCTCTGACTAGGAGAAGTTTATTGGAGAAAACACTTCTCTGGTGTTGCAAATGGGTGTCAGAATTGTCTAGACAAGGCTTGGGTGGAAGGATTCTGATGGAGAATTTGGGGTCCTCTATAGGCTGCAAGGCAGGCAAATTGCCCCTTGGAAGCTAATGAGGGTTCACAGACCAAACACTAGGTGATGTTGTGTGTGTGTGCAGGTGTGTATGGCTGCCTGTGTGAACGTGTGTGCTCATATGGGCACTTTCCAGGCCAGAGCGTTCATAGATGTCTTCCAAAGTTCAAATGCATTGGAGTCCCTGTAGGGTTGAGACCCTGGCTTAAAGTCAAGGAGAGTTGGAGGAGAGGTTCTGAAGTGTCCTGGGAACCCAAGGCACCAAGGGAAAATGCTGTGGCCTCACAGAGTCCCAAGCTCCATGTTATTTGGTTCAGGGACCCAATTCAAATACCCGCAGTGGCCAAAGGTGAGTATAAAAGGGGTCCAGCTGAATGTAAGGAAAATCTCAGTGCCGAAGGGACAGTATGGAGTCAGTGAGACTGCACTACACCAGATAAAAAGGGCAATTCACGTGCCCAGTGAGGAGCCCACGGCCCTTGGAGCCTTTCTTGCGATATTATAGCGTTGTCCCAACTCTGCCAAATCTTCCAGACTTTTTAAGCGAAATTGGAAATCCCAACTTCTATCCGAAATGTCCTGCCTTAAAACGCTTCAATGTCTTTTAAATCAAAAACAGAATACTGTGAGCTTCTGTAACTTTAGCTTCTGTCACGAACTCACCTGCTTCCTCTGCAAGCTCTTTTTTTTTGATTCCCCATGATACTCCTTGCCTAAAGCTAGTGTAAGGCCATCTGAAAGCCAGAATCCTCATTCTCTGGCTCCCAGACCAGTTTTTGTTTTTGTTTTTCTGGTCCTTTGCATTCTTGGGCTACCCTGTCAGCATGGAGAAGAGTCACTCTTATGTGGGCAAGCCTGACGGGCTTATATGTAACAGAAATCTTTCTGAAAGGATGAGCCATAATATTCTGTAAGCTTATTTAGTAATAAGAGAGTGAGGCACGGTAAGCTAGACCAGCAAGAACCAACATACCAATCAGGGCCAACACTCAACATAGCAAGACTTTATCCCCCTCTCACGCTACATGTTTCATGCCTATTTGCCCGGGTAGCAGGTGGCGGCTGGAAGAGCGTTTTCTCCTCCAAGTCGTTCAGAGATCTAGGCTGATGGAGGGTTTATCTTGAGATGCTCCTCCGTCGTCGCCATGGTAGCAGAATGCAAACACGGTGAATCACATATCATGGCTCTTAAAGCTCCTGCCTCAAAGCAAACTGGGTCCCTTCCACTCATATTCCATTGGCTGAAGCAAGTCACGTGGCCATGCATCGCTTCAAAAGGGACAGATCAGGACAATCCTTCCAAGTTCCTGGAACATAGAGAGTAAGATATAGTTGATGACAAGCTCTCTTGGTGACTGCACTAAAGGACTTCAGCCATTTAAGAAAATCTTTGAATAAAAATATAAGCTAGAACATATCACAATAGGCTAATGTTGATTAAGCACTTTGCTTACTTTTTTTTTTTTTAAGATTTTATTTACTTACTTGACAGAGAGAGAGAGAGATCACAAGTAGGCAGAGAGACAGGCTGGGGGCAGGGGAAGCAGGCTCCCTGCTGAGCAGAGAGCCCGATTTGGGGCTCGATCCCAGGACCCTGAGATCATGACCTGAGCTGAAAGCAGAGGCTTAACCCACTGAGCCACCCAGGTGCCCCCTTTGCTTATATTATTATCTTGCTTAATATGCACCCTGCAAATGATGTAGGGTTATGCCCATTTTGTAGAGGTGAAAACCAAAATTGGAAAGTTCATCCAAACACCAGAGGTCACTGGCCAGCAAGTGATGGTTTTAATTATGAACCTGGCTCTTTCCAATGTCCATACTCTTAGCCACCATTTAAAAACAAATATTGAGCACTTTCAGAAGCACCATACATTTTTTAAAATACCAGAAGGGGTAAAGTAGTATTAAGAAAGACACAAAGATGACTCTTGGGGAGTTCACTGTCTGGCCATTAAAATATTCATGATCTGTCTTTCATTGGATGAGGATTTCCAAATCAGCCTTTCCTTAAAGTAAGGGATTCAGCAACAAAACCAGTGAGCCAGTATTAACACTATAAATGATTGATCTTTCTCAGGGATGAAATGTGGTATACAGAAGCTTATCAACTTTCTCTAGTGAGAGCCTGGTATAATCTGGCTGTCAAACAAGGCTTTTGTTTATCCCAGTCCTCACTGAAGGGTTTCTTTATCATTTTAAATGGCATTTTTTATAGCTGACATTATTGTTCAGTGAATAGTCACTGTCCCCACCCCCAACTTCTTCTATGGGCAGAGAATATTTTTCCCACGCTATGTAGTTGGGGCTTATTCATGTGACATGCTTTGGGGAAGACAGCGTTGGGGGCATAATGGGAGTAGAGTCCTTAAATATGCCTTCATGTTTTTTTGTTTTTTTAAAGATTTATTTATTTATTTATTTATTTGCCAGAGACAGAGGGAGAGAGAGAGAGCGAGCGAGCACAGGCAGACAGAGAGGCAGGCAAAGGCAGAGGGAGAAGCAGGCTTCTTGCCGAGCAAGGAGCCCGATGTGGGACTCGATCCCAGGATCCTGGGATCATGACCTGAGCTGAAGGCAGCCGCTTAACCAACTGAGCCACCCAGGCGTCCCTGCCTTCATGTTTTAACTTGACACTTGAGCTCTCTTATGCCACTTTGAGAAAAGCATCACCTTTATCCAGGACTTCAGAATAAACACGGAACAGGCAGGGAGTCATGCAGGCAAACCAAACCTGTGTCAGCTGAACCACAGTTCACGACAAACGCGTCATGTAAAATAAATTCCTGTCATTGTAAACCATTGCATTGTGGAATCATTTGTTACACAGTATCACTATGTCAGTAGCTGACTCATACACCTTTTATCTTGCATGCTGGTAGGAGATGATATTTGGTCATGGGCATTTCAAGGGTCCTTAATTTAGACCTATTTAATCAGATAGGTGGGGTGCATCTCCAGAGACGTCAAGGGGGCAATGACAATCTCTTGTCATGGAAGGTCACAGGACTGGAAATTAGAATACATGAGTCCTAATCTGGGCTGAATCACTAGTTGAAGTCAACTCAGCTAGTTGAAGGCTGGGAGGTCAAGTCTCCTTTCTGGCCTTTTGTTTTCTTTTATGGAAAGAGCCTGTTCTCAATCAGAATGATAAGACTGAGTGGTCCCCTGAGATTTGAAAGTAATGGTTGTCTTGAGCAGTCTCCCAAATTTGGAGGATGGGTCTTGGACAGAAATGAGAGTTCTGTGATTGATTATTGATGTCTGCCATGGACACGCTTGTGGGGTTCCCCCCCACCATTCCTTGCCCACTGTATGCATCTGAGACTTTAGGAGTTTAAGAAGCCAGTCTGTTGTCCTCGTGCCCTGACAAAGATTGAGTCAGAGAGAAACCTGATCGTCTGTGAAAGAACAGGAAAGAATACAAGAGACCAGAGTTCACAGACTCTGTGAGGTTGCAGTGACAATTTTGGAAAATTCCTTGCATTTCCTCAGCAGAGCTTCTGTGGAGAGTTGCAGCTGTGACAGTGAAGTTGGCAGGCCCCTTGGAGCACACATCACTCTGCCCACCAAATGGTGGGGAATCTAAGCTGACAAAATCCGGGGCTTTGAGAATTAAAGCTGATAAGGAATATTCGTAGGGGGAGAGGGGAACTGGCTGCCTTGGTCCCTTTAAGAGCAGGTGCAAGTCCTCACAATGGGGTGACAGGTTCCATTTGGTCAACGAAACAAAATGGTCTAACCTATGGCCAATCCGAGTTGAGTAAGAATCAAAGTGGAGGCTTGCAGGCCTTCCTTTGTCCATTGGGAAATTTAATCGGCTGCCTCCAGGGACTTAGTTTTGAAAGTATCCCCACACCCTTAAAAAAAAAAAAAAAAAAAAAAAAAAAAACATGCTTACACCTGGCATCAGAGCTCTTTCTACAGCCTTTGGATTAATCACCAAGCTTCATATTTTAAAGCAGCTTAGGGAACATGGATTCAAAGATTAGTCTGCACACAGGGCGGCTGTTGAAAAAGCAAGGGCATCTTCCTGCAAGGGTGAAAAAAAAGATCAACCAGAAGTCTGCTAGGAGATGGAAATGCTTGCTGGCTCTATTGTCTCCAAGCCCAGTTTAGCTATCTGCTTGTTCACTGTCCTTGATGGGCTGGCTTCCCTGATGTCCACCAGGCCCATGGCCCATCACTAGGCAGGCAATTCAGTCTGCCTTATTTTCTCTTGTAGGTCTAGACCTGTGATGATGCCTACCTCATGGATGGGCCTCAAGTGTCACTCGCTGTAGGAATGAATCCCTCCATTGCCAGATGTGTGCCCAGACTTGTGCCTGTCAGGGAATAGCTTTCAGCAAAAGACAGAAATAGAAAGCCCACGAGGCAAACGTTGTGACTAAGATTTGGCTCTCTGTTTGATAAATAGATGATCTCCCTCCTTCAGTGCCCATTAGGTACAATCGTTAACCACCCCTTGGCATCTGCATCTGCCCATGTCCCTTAACACTAGGAAGTTCTGTAGATATCCAAGGTCATATAGCTCATAAGGGGCCATGGCCAGGGTCTGAACCCAGAAAATCAGGCTCTCAATCTCACTCTTAGGCACTTTGGTATTTAGAATGGTAGTTTCCAAAACTACACGGAGGTCTGGTTGGAATGCAGATTGCTGGGCCCCATGTCTAGAGGTTCTGATTTAGCCCATCTGAAACCCATCCCAGATATTTGCATTTCTTGTAAATTCCCAGGTGATGTTGATGTTGCTGGTTCAGGGATTCACACTTTGGGAACCACTGAATTAAGATAAAGCTCAATGGCCACAGCTTAACACGATGTTAGTGCTTTTGCTCACACGACAGATGTGAACGTTCCTCGTCAGTAAGTGGTCTGCCTTCAAGTAGTGATTCAGGAATTCAGATTTGTTCCATCTTGGGACCTTGCCTGCCTTTAGGCTCAGCTGAAGTGAGTCCTTAGAAAGGACAAATACCTTAAAAGATTAGGTCAGAAGTGACATATGTCATGTCTGCCCAAGTTTCATTATCAGGAATGAGTCATATGACTGTACCACTGGGAAGAGGATTCTGGGAAATGTAGTCTTTGTCCAGGGTTTGGCTTCCTGACCATTACTTTATACTCTGGTAGAAAGAGCATGAATTCTGGTGGATAGCTGGCATCCTCTGCCAGAGGTAGTATGGCATACCGCCTCTATGTCTCAATATGCCAGCACCAGCTATTGGGAGTCCAGACAATTACTTTCCCGCTCAGAAAAGTGATTTACTTTTATTTGAACCAGAATGATAGGCTGAATATTTCTCACCTGTTCTTTGGCTACCAGAATGGGATAGTCAAAGACAGAGTTTAGATGAATGCCTAATGCAGAAACTCATGGAAATTTGAGCGTGTGTGAGCTTTGTATATATGTTTGTTTTTGTTTTTGTTTTTGTTTTTGTTTTCTGGAGATAGGGTTCATTGAATCCACCAGATTTTCAAAGGAGGTGATCAAGGGTCAATAAATGTTAAGAACCACAGTTCTAAGAAAACATGGGATTTTTTTCCTTTCCACAATCCCTCATCACTGCCTACTGCATCCCTCTTTTCATTTTCTTCCTAACAAATACAGGTAACTGATATTTTCTTGTTTCTTTTTTTTTTCACTTGTTTCCTATCAGCTCCATGCCTCAAATATCAGCTTCATTGTTTATCCTGTTCATTGCTGTATTTTTGGTGCCCAGAACAACATCTGGTTTGTGGCTAGTGCTCAGTAACCAATAATGAACAAATTCGGGGATAGCAGATAATGAATACTATGCTTTGGGTTACTTATACTCAAAATTTATTACACTGTAATTGACATGAAACTGTGTAAGTTTAAGGTATACAATGCACAGATTTGATCCATTTGTATCTTGCAAATTGATGACGGCCATAGCACTGGCTTTCACCTCCATCCCTGTCACATAATTACCATTTCATTTTAGTGGTGAGAACATTTGAAGATCTACTGCCTTCCCAACTTGGAAGTATATAATGCAGTATTATCCCTATAATCACCATGCTGTACATTAGCTCTCCAGGATTTGTTACTCTTATAACTGGAAGTTTGTACGTTTTGAACAGTATCTCCCCATTGACTCCACCAAGCCCCTAGTAGCAACCATTCTATTCTGTTTCTCTAAAGTTTGGTTTTTTGGATTCCATATGTAAGTAGTATCATACCATATTTGTCTTTCTCTGTCCAACTTATTTCACTTACCATAATGCCTTCAAGTTTCATCCAAGCTGTTGTAAATGGCACATGGGCTCACACACACACACACACACACACACACACACACACAGCATATATGCACATACAAACAAGAATAAAATAGACCACAATAACAGTGGTTACCTCAAAGAGATGCACTTAAGGCTGGCTTTAATTTTTTCTCCAGACTATTCTTCTAAATGCCAATTTTTAAAAAATAAAAAAACACTATGTATATATCAATCAAAATGTGCTATTTTAAAATAATGTTAAATACACACTAATTATCAGTTGACAAAAAAGTATTTTCTATAAAGAAAAGTTAATTCATCAAAAAGGCTTAATGGAATATGAAGAGAAAAAAAGTCATGATGTACAATTGTATAAATCAGGCATTCAAAATAATCAAGTGTCTTGCGACATATATAAATAATTCTGATTTATAATTTTATTAATGTCTGGACATAGACATACATAAATAATTCTGATTACATGGCACAATTATAAATGCAGATTTTGGAAGACTGAAATTGATCAGCATTATCTGGATTGACAATAAGCCCATAATGCAGCATAATGGATTTTTAAAATGCAGCATAAATCTGCTTAAAAAATATCTAGGCAGTCCAACATAGAGACACATTAAAAACTGCCACCAGTTCCTGGACCATGTCTCCCATGCCAGCACCTTGCAGACACAGTAAATGCAGGAAATTACACAATGCATGCCTTGCTATGATGCAGTAGAAAGGTTCAGAGGCTCTTGCTGAAGTACACTTCTATCGAAGTTGAGTGATTGGGATGATTTTCTCTTTTTAAAGCAAGAAGGAAGATGCAAATGTTCAGCCAGATGCTTTCCTTTCAAAATGTAGAATTTTCTTGGAAAAGCTGCATAAGACATGGGTTTTTCTTGGGAAAGGTACAGAAGGCATGACTTTTTAAGCAAAGAAAGACAGAGCTTTTGATGGACAGACATTGGATACATCGATTAGCCAGAGCTATGTATTTTAGCAAATCTAGGACTTTGTCCCTCTAGAAAGTGGGGCTGATTTTTGAGACTAAAGCAAATTAGTTGGATGGATTAATCCCTGCACTGAAGACCTAAGAAATAATGAAGTCAAAGAAGGAGGGCTTGGAGTACATTCTTATGGAGCTCCCTACTCTGCTACTCTTAAAAATCCAGCTTGGAGTTTGAAGGAGTTATTCACATGACTGCTATCCTGCTCCCAGCATCTCAAAATTGATAGAGAACAAAGATAGATACAGAAACCGTGAAGTAATTTCAGACCTTCTATTCGTGCCTGCACTGAATGTATGTGACACACAGTTATTGTGCCTGAGGCCCAGATGGAGGAAACTCCAATTATGTTTAATGTGCCATTTAGCTTTAAAATTCTCAAGATCTCACTAGAAGTGGGGCCCATAAGAATAATCAAGAATAGATGAAACAAAAACAGATAAAAAATGTCAGCAGAGCTAAAGGCAGCTGAAAGATCCTGTACCTATGCATTTAGCACATTCAGTTTAATTTACAGTAGTGAATTTGGAAGAGTCCCTCAAGTTAGCCAAGTCCAGGATTTAATCTAGGAAGTATTTGTCAGGGAGTACTACCGTATAAATGTTTGACACTGTAATTGCTGTTTAGGTGCATTAGGAACAGGAGTGGATCTTTGGTAAAGATTTTCTGACTTGAGTGAATGAAAGTAAGACTAACCGAGGGACTAACCACTGTTGATAAAGCCAGATCTCCTTAGTGAGGAATCCAGATACATGATAACTAATGATGTAAAAAAGATCTAATAATTGCAAATGCAATACACACTTAACGGGGGCTTAGTATGTGCAAAGTTTGTTTTAAGACCTTCACATGGGCTAACATTCTTCACACTCATCTAATAAATTCTTTGAAATATGTATGCTTATGATCACATCGCCATTTGTTGTGGAAGCAAGGGACGCATAGAAGGAGGAGGTAAATTTCTTAAAGTCACGGAATTAAAAGTGACCGTTAGAATTCAAAACCGTGTAGATGGTTGCCAGAGTCCCCAGTTTTATCCCCTCTTCTCTGCTTCCTCTCACTATCTCAGTTAATTCTTGCCATAACTATGTGAAGTATAATTTGACAGAACAGAAAGCTAAGGCACAGAGAAGTGATAAAGGTACAATTTGGATCTGGAGCAAAATCAGACCTTAATCTCTCTCTTCCTACTAAAAGGCATCATCCTTTATGGAATTTTGGGGAGCCAATCTCAAAGTGTCCTTTTAGAAGGATTTTGTGCAAGATATCACTGCCATTCTTGGTGCCCGTTGCATTCTTCGTGCCAGAAATCCACAGCACACCTGAACTCATCTAGAACCATGGACAGCACCCAGGTTTGGGGAATGTCTTCTCAGACTTCAGGAGGAAGGTGGTGGGGATTCTTTCCATCATGAATCAAACCAGCAATCAACTATCAATCAGGCTTTATTGGTGGGAAAGCCAGTTGGTTCATCTGGAGGTTTATTTGGAAGTTACTGCTTTATTTACGTCACTAGCCGTGGAGTCTTTGACGTTGCCTTGGTTTTTCCATGTCATTGACAGACATCACTTAGCAAATAATCAAACCGATTCTAGATAACTGGGTATTTTTAGTTTGCTGGAATCCCATGCATGGCTAAACAAAGCATATAATTCTGGTCTTCCAAATAATTTTCTCATTGATGCCCTTAGTCTTCTACTAGGAGGAATCTTGGGTCTAGGAAACCTGTTTTAAGTTACACAAATGCCTGGGAGAAGTAATACATTTAATCAATCACTTATATCTTCATACTTATTCATGAAGGGAGACATAGGTCAACACGAACCCATATTTTTCACATGGATAAGGGGGAAACAGAGGGCACTCAGAGGAAACCCACATATTCTACCTTGTAATTTGACCCAGGAACAGTCCCAAATAGGTTCTTTGGGTTTCTACTCCTGGAATATACTTTGATTTTTATTAGTTTAATTGATTATTTACTGAGCTTCAATAAGATGTCTCTGAAAGTACCCCCTCCCCACCACTTCTTCATACATACTATATTGTAAAGGTTCTTAATATAATCTCTCATGACTTTTTATATATGTTCTTCCTTTTTTTGAATGTGAGCTCTTTGGTGATGGGGACTATGTATGATGTCTCATCCTTCATGCTTGTTTCAGTTTCTAGCATATGCAAGACAATACATAAACATTTCAAGATCTCCTGGATGAATCGAATTTTTAGCGATTATGGCTGACCTTCTTTTATTTGCTGATACATTCATCTGTGTGCTGTTCTGTCTGCCTTCCCACCAATTAATCAAAGTATGTATTCAGCCATCCATCTGTTTGGCCATTTATCCACTTATTCATCCATTCATCCATCTGCCCAGGCATCCATCCATTCATCCATCCATCCACCCACCCACTCATCCATCCATCCATACACCCACACTTCCCCTGATCTCACCCCACAAGCAATTCAGACAAAGCAATCAGATGAATTCACCGGAAGAGCAGACAATTGATAAGGATTTCCCATCCATACTTCTTGCTTTTATCCTGTACTAATTTTCCTTCACTGAGTATCTTTCTCCTATGCTATCCCACTCCCCTTTCTTTTCCCTCAGGAGAGTTACAGGAACGAAAATGAGATGGCTCCTTGGGGCTGGAGAGGGGAGTAAGTTGCTTGGTGACAGCTTGGGTCCAGGGACAGATGAAAACCTTAGCCTTAAGCAAAGTTCAGGGAAGCCAAGGAGCGAGCTGATGAACAGTCTGACTTGTCGAGGGTGAAATCAATTAAAGTACATCAAATCCAGAATTCATGCTTTCTCAGAGTGACAAATCTATGCTGGAAACTGAGAAAGACGAAGGGAGAAAAATGTCTTTGACCTCTCAGAGACCGGCTGTTCCTTCTGTCAGGGGAGCCGGGCTTGGAGTAAGATGTGTTCATGATGAATTGTAACAGCCAGCCAGCCACCTTAAAAAAGAATGGGGTGAAAAGGTTACCAAAGAGATCCAAAATGTGAGGAATTCAACCAAACATCAAGATAAATCAACTCGGGGCCAGGAGTATTTGTGCCATGCCTATTCACAAGTGCCATGGAGAAGCTCCGTGAGCCCAGTGCTTTTAGGCTTAGTGTGTGCTGACATTTACAAACCACACACACGTTGTTGACCAAAGCATGGGAAGGTAATCAAAAGAGAAGAATCACTAGGTTGTCAATTTGGCATCAGAATTCTGGAGGCATACCATCTATGGGCAGCACCGTCCCAATGGAACTTTCTGCAATGATAGAGATGTTCCAGAGTCATATCCAGTACGGTAGACATTAGTCACATGGGACTTTCATGTCCTGGGCACTTGAAATGCAAAAAATGAGACCAAGGAACTGGATTTTTATTTTTTAGATTATTGGAAAAGATTAAATTTGGTTATTTTGAATGTAAATAGCCAGGGGTGGCTAGGAACTGTCATAGGAGACAATGAAACTCCAGGGCAAATTTTGTCTACAAGGATACTATCACTGAAGCAGACTGCAATGTCTCCTGGTCAAGGTGTTCTGAAAACTTAAAGCATGCCAAGGTTTGTGTGCCCCATGGAGTGATAGCAATATCATATTTATCTCTGTATAGCAGGCATCTACCATAGCACCGGGGATGTAATACATGTTGAATAACTGATTAAAGAAATAATAACAGATAACTTATGGAACACTTATTACACGTCAAATATTATACTAAAGCTTTTCATGCATTCTCTCCTTGAATCTGCCTAGTAAGGACATAGTAGGCAGTAGCTCAATGCGTAGCCAACCCTCCCCAGAAAGGTTTGCCTGTGTCAACACATTTATTACTCACAGCAATTCCATGAAGTAGATACTGTTATTATCCAATCTCTTGGATGAAGAAACTGAGGCACAAGAAAGCCCGAGCAACGCATAAGTAAATGACACGGGTAGGGAGCTGCCAGGCCAAGAGTGAAACCCTAGAGAGCCAATCCCTGACTCATGTGGGGTTCCCTTGCTTTTCCCAGATTACAAAAGAAAGAACTGAAGCAGGGAAAGATGAGATCAATTGTTTGGCTCGGAAGTGGCAAGACCAGGACCCAAACTGAGATCTACCTGATTGGAGAAGCCCAGTGAGTCTGTGAGTTGCTTTTTAACTTCCTGGGTTTCTGCGGTGTGGGGAGAAAAGGTGTCACACTCACGGGCAACACAGGACGGTTTAATTTGTTTTCTGATACAATGTGGAGGTTGAATCTCAGTTTGAAATTTTCTCCCTGCGATCATTTCCTCATTAGTCAAATGAACCGACTTTCAGCTTTTTGAGAGGCCTGAGTGCTGCTGTGCCTGCATATGTCTGGTACATAATAAGCACTCAATAAAAGGACATTATGGTTGATATTATTATTGTGATTAAAGAACAAGTAGGTGCTGGAAAACACCCTGTGTGATGAATGATGTATGTGTGTCTCTGTCTGTCTGTCAGTCTGTCTTTAGGCATCTATTTGGCCCAAGATGCTCTGGTTAAATCAATGCCCTTTTGGGCTCCCCAGATACACCCTCAGCCCTCCTGGTCCAGGCCTTGCTGACTCCGTGACCTTGGGACATGGGAGGCCGGGTGCGCCTGAAGTTGTGTTACTCTAAATGTGCCCCTGGGCCCCAGAGCCTATCATAAAGACCCCCAAAGAGGAAGAGGAAGAGGTCAGGAGGCAGGTGTACATGGCTCACAGCCAGGCTCCAGAGCAAGGTTTCACGTCAGCACAGCCTGGTCCATCTGTCCTGCTCCCTCTCCTTTGTGGACCAGTTGTCCCAGATTCTTGCTAGTTTCTTCCTGAGATAAATTTCCTGAGTAACTATGATTTGCCTTCTTCAGCATCCAAATTAACCCAAATTAATATTATTTCTAAATTTGAGTCATTCTGTCTGGAAAACCTTCTTATAAGCTTTATTGCTTTTATCTATAAGAACAGACATGGAACAAGACTTAATCTTTGCTCTTTTTTCCTCCAACGTATGTATTTATACATAAAAATGTGTATGTATTTATAAAATAAGCAACAAATGAATGTATATTTATATATACATGGGGAATTCACTTAGCAAAAAATTAGCCATTTTAAAGTGAAAACTTCAGTGGCATTTAGTGCATTTGCACATTCAGTGTTGCACAACCATGGTCTCCATCTAGCTCCAAAACATTTCTATCATCCTAACGAACATGCTACCTTGGCAAGGAGTCACCTCCTATTCTCCCTCTCCCTGAGCCCCTGGCAACCAGCAATCTGCTTCCTGTCCCTGTGGATTTACCTGGTCTGGATATTTCATATAAATGGAATCAGACAATTTGTGACATTTTGTGTCTGGTTTCTTTCACTTAGTATAACATTTCTGAGATTCTCCCACATTGCAGCATGCAACCATACATCATTCCTTTTTATAGCTGAGTAATATTCCATTACACAAATAGGACACATGTTGCTTATTCATTCATTGGTTGATGAAAATTTGGGTTGTTTCTGCATTTTGGTTCATATAAATAGCACTGCTGTGAATATTTGTGTTCAAGCATTTGTTTGGTGAGGATGTGGAGAAAAAGATACCTTTGTACACTTTTGGTAGCAATGTAAATTGGCGAAGTAACTATGAAAAACAGTATGGAAGGGCACCTGGGTGGCTCAGTCGTTAAGTGTCTGCCTTTGGCTCAGGTCATGATTCCAGGTTCCTGGGATCGAGACCCAGTAAGGCTCCCTGCTCTGCAGGAAGCCTGCTTCTCCCTCTCCCACTCCTCTTTCTTGTGTTCCTTCTCTCACTCTCTCTCTCTGTCAAATAAATAAATAAAAATCTTTTTAAAAAAAAGTATGGAAATTCCTCAAAAATTAAATAGAACTATCGTATTATTCAACAATTCTACGTCTGGGTATTTATCCAAAACAATCCAAAACCCACTAACTTGAAGAGATATCTACATTCCCATGTTCATTGCAGCATTACTCACAATAGCCAACATTCAGAAATAACCTAAATGACCATTGATAGGGCACCTGGGTGGCTCAGTGGGTTAAGCTGCTGCCTTCGGCTCAGGTCATGATCTCAGGGTCCTGGGATCGAGTCCTGCGTCGGGCTCACTGCTCAGCAGGGAGCCTGCTTCCCTCTCTCTCTCTCTGCCCGCCTCTCTGCCTACTTGTGACCTCTCTCTGTCAAATAAATAAATAAAATCTTTAAAAAAATGTCCATTGACCGATGAATGGATAAAGAAAGTATGATATATATGTGATATGTGATATACATATGATTATATATGATATAATGTAATATATATTATATATAATATATCACATATATAATATATGATATAACATATTATATGTGATTATATCTATGATTATATATATATATACACATATAATTCAGCCATATAAAGAATGGACTATTTCCACTTGCAAAAAAATGGACAGATCTTGAGGGCATTATGCTAAGGGAAATCAGTTAGGCAATAAGATAAATACTTTATGATCTCACTTATATGTGGAAACATAAAAAAAAAAAAACCCTCATAGATACAGAGGACAGATTGGTACTTGCCAGATGTGGGTGGTAGGGGGTGGACAAATGAGTGGAGGAGGTCAAAAGGTATAAAGTTCTAGCTACAAAGTAAGTAAGTCATGGAATGTAATGTGCAGCATGGCAAATATAGTTAATAATACTATTTTTTGTATTTGAAAGTAGCTAGAAAACAATTTGAGTATCTGATTTCAATTATTTTACTATATACTTAACGGAATGGAATTGCTGTCATATCTCAGACTCCACTGTCAACTCCAGTGTCCTGAAGATTTATTACTATGTTTCATTCTAAGAGTTGTATGGGTTTAGCTCCCATATTTGGATTATCCATTCATTTTGAGTTAATTTTTACATATGGTGTGAGGTAGTGATCTAACTTCATTCTTTTCCATGTGAATATCCAGTTGTCTCAGCCTTATTTATCAAAAAGATTTCTTTTCTCACTTCATGTTCATGACACACTTGTTGAAAATTAATTGCCCATAAATGTATTGCTTATATCATTTTTTATTCCTAAGTTCCTCCATTACTGCTTTCTTTTGTGTTTAGTTGATATTTTGTACTTAACCAGTTTTTTATTTCCCTCTCATTGATTTTTCTGTATTTAAAAAAAAAATTTAATTATATATATTGTATTATTAGCCCCAGGGGTACAGGTCTGTGAATCGCCAGGTTTACACACTTCACAGCACTCACCAGATTTTTCTGTATTTTAAAAAATATTTTTATAGTGTTTACCATGGGGATTACCATTAATATCCTAAATTTATAACAATCTAGTTTGAGTTTATATCAACTTTGCTTCAATAACATGCAATAACTATAGCCCTATACAACTCTACTCCCTTTGTGTTATTGTTGTCACCGATATATCATCTTTATATGTTGTAAGCCATTAATGTTGACTTATAATTATTGTTTTATGGTTGTTATTTTATCTTTTTGTCTTTTAAATAGTGTAGGAAATAGAAACAGACTTTACAATCCTGAAGTGTAATAATACTGACTTTTATATTCACTTATGTTGTTACTTTTATTGGAATTACTTATTTCTTTGGCTTTGAGTTACTATTTAGTGTTTTTTCATATCAGCCAGAAGGACTCCCTTAAGCACTTTTGCTGGATAGGGTTACTCGTGATCAATTCCCTCAGCTTTTGTTGAGCTTGAAATGTCTTAATTTCTTCTTCAGTGTTGAAACATAGTTTTGCTGGATATAGAAGTCTAGTCATCCCATTGCCTCTGGTCTCCTTAGTTTTTGATGAGAAATTGAGAATTTTTTTTTTTAAGATTTTATTTATCTGTCAGAGAAAGAAAAAGAAAGAGACAGAGAGAGCACGCACACAAGCAGAGAGAGTGCTAGGCAGAGGGAGAAGCAGGTTCCCCACTGAGCAAGAAACCTGATGGGAGACTCAATCCCAGGACTCTGGGATCATGACCTGACCTGAAGGCAGACGCTTAGCTGACTGGGCCACCCACATGTCCTGAGAAACTGAGAAATCTAGAAGCTCTCTTAGAGTCATTGTCTTGGTGCTTTCAAGATTTTCTTTGCCTTTGACTTTTTGGTAGTTTACCTGCAATGCGTCTAAGGTATGGATCTCTTTGCATTTATTCTTCTTGTTATTTATTAAGTTTCTTGGGTGGGTAGTTTCTTTAATCAGATTTTGTAAGATTTTGACCATGTTTCTCCCCAAATATTCTTTTTACTCTTTTCCTTCCTTCCTCCACCTTTTTGGAATTCCTATGATGCACTGGTTAGTACACATGATGGTATTCCACAGGTCTCTTACATCCTGTTCATTTTTCTTCATTTTCTACCCCCTGCATCCCAGATTCGATCATTTCAATCTGCTCATTTTAAAATTCACTGATTCTTCCTTCTTTCCTTTGTGCACATAGTTAATATGCTGTTTCCTGCACAACTAGAACTGTTTGTTGAAAATCGTACATTTTGAATATTATAATGTGGGAACTCTGGAAATCAGATTCTTCTACATCCTCTACACTTATCTGTGTTGCTGGCTTTGGACAGTAGCAGTTTATTTACTTAGTGACTTTTCTCAACTGTTTTTGTAAATTCTATATTCTTTGTCATATAAGGTCTCTAAAGTTTCTGTTCTTTTAATTTGTGTTCAGGTACTTCTTTAAATACTAGGAACTTCTTTAAATACTAGGACACCTCTCATCCCCCCCAACAAAAAAAAAAAAAAAAGAGAGAGAGAGAGAGAGGGAAGGAAGGAAGGAAGGAAGGAAGGAAGGAAAGAGAAATAGAAAAGAAAGAAAAAAAAAAGAAAATTATCAGTGTTTGCAGATTTGCTCTGTGTTGGGGCACACTTTCAGTGGGTAACCAGGCTATCTACAACTTTGCCTTAGCCTTCACTCCTGTTCGTACCAAGCCTAGATCCTGCTAGAGGCAAAAGTTTATAGTAATCTCAGGCCTTTTCTGAGAATACCTTCTGCCATGTGTCATGCGATGAGCATGTGCATAACTTTCTAAGGTCTCCAGTATATGTGGTGGCTTTTGAATGCCCTAATCTCCCAGAGACAGTCTCTTTCTCATTTGTTTCTCCAGGCTTTCACAACACTTAGTGTTTATCTCAACTGTAATCTTTTGTTCCACACAGCTGTGAGTTATCCATTTGCCCGATGTTTTGAAGGAAGACCGTCTGCATAGTCAATATTTTTCTTTTTTGCCTTGAATGAGCTCTGAGTTAGGCAAAACAGAGGGTAGAGCATCCTGTGTCCTTCCCTCAGGGAATCTCCAGACAGGTTATAACACACAAATACAATTCTTTGAGAATACGGTCTATTCTTACTATGGACTGAATTGTGTCCACCTGCCTCCAAATTCACATGTGGAAGCCCTGAGCCCCCAGCGTGATGTTATGTGGAGTTGTGGTCTTGGAGAAGTAATTTGGTTTACATGTAGTCATGGGGAGGGAGCCCTCATGCTGGGATCAGGGTCCTCATAAAAAGAGGAAGAGACCAAAGCCCCTTCTGTCTCCACCATGTGGGGACACTGCAAGAAGATACCATCTGCAAGCCAGGAAGAGGGCTCTCATTAGAACCCGCCTGTGATGAAGGCCTGGTCTTGCCCTCTCAGCCCCAAGAACTATGAGACGTAAAGTTCTGTTGTTTGAGCCACCCCGTCTGTCATGTTTTTTGATGGCAGCCCAAAGAGACAACTCGGAGCTCTGCATCCTCCAGAACCAGGGACCAGGGCCCCATACCGGGGATGCAGTCATTCCAGTAGAAGACCACCACCTGGCAGAGGTAGAGGGTGGGGCAGGATAAGTCAAGAGTCACAAAGTTGCCCAACCATTTTTAAATTGCCTTCTCTCCCCACACCTCTGGCATTTTCTTGGTTGTTGTAAACCTTTGCCTATCTTCCAGAGTTCAGAAAAAGTAGATTCTGCTTGCTTTTGCTTGCTTTTTGATGTGTCTGTGGGGTGACAGGTCCTTGGAGCTACCTGTTGCATCATTGTTACTGATATCACTCCAAGACTTGGTTTGTGTCATAGGCTGAGGGACCTTTCTGGACCTCAGTTACTCTGGTAGTGAAACAAACTCAAGGAGACCCACAATCCTGATCTATGGGGGCGCTTGCCATGCACTCAGTGGCCTTGCCCAGTTAAGCTGTATGTGTCTTAGTGAGTGACTTTAGAAGCTCACACTCTTTGTTGACAGCCATCATCTAGCACAGTGGGTAAAGGCTGCCTCTGAAAGATCTGTTGTTCTCCTAGTGGGATGGCCAACTGTTGGAACTCACTGGAGACTGAGGGGTTTCATGAGATGTGGGATTTTCAGTGTTAAAATCAGATAGTCTTGAGATAACCAGGATGGTTAGTCATCCTATCTCCTGCCCTTCAAATTTCTCACTCACCCCAAACCCACTTACACCCCCCTACCCACACCATTACAGTGTGTTGCTTTTGATTGTATTTCATCAAGTTTATTACATTCTCAGACAAGTTAGGCTCAGGTTGAGGTTTGAATGAAGTTCTTCCGTGCATGGTCTTTGTGGCGCGGGTTGGGTTGGCCAACTTCAGGCTTTCGGTTGGGTTAGACATTTATGGGGGTTGTCTCTGCGGCCCTTCAACATTATGCAAATGAAAAAGATAAAATAATGCCAATAATGATCTTCATGTGTCTTTCATTGAAATACCCAAACCCAGTTATTTCATCTTAATTTTCTTACTTAGAGTCAGTTTTGTTTTCCTTCATCTGTTTACTTGTTCCCATGCTCATCCATCAGTACTGATTCTAGAACATCTAAGTTAATGAACTGTGACTCTAGAAAATTGGTTTTCAGAGGAGGTGTTGGCTTTTTTGGGAAGAAATATTTATTTATTTATTTTAGAGGGGCAGGGAGGGGCAAGGAAGAGAGAGAGAGAGAGAATCCCAAGCAGACTCCCCCTGGAACATGGGGTCCCACAGAGCCCAATGTGGCACTCGATCCCAGGACCCTGAGATCATGATCTAACTCCAAATTGAGAGCTGGACGCTCAACTGACTGAGTCACCCAGGTTCCCCAGCGTTGGCATTTTTGATTGTCACAGCTGGGGGGAGGGTGCCACCAACATCTAGTGGGTAGAGGCCAAGGCTGCTGCTAGACTTCCGGCATCCAGCATAGGACAGACCGCACCACAAAGGATCTCCTGGTCCAACAGCAACAGTGCCAAGACTGAGAGACCCTGCTTTAGAAGCAAGCACTGGAACCTGTGATTGAAGTGAAGTCAGCAGGACAGAACAGACTTTAAAAGCGTCTATGGAAATGTTTTCCCTTAATTTTTTTTTTTTTTTTTTTTTTAGCTAGTTTAATAAGAGGCAACCTCTCTACTCAAATATGCTCTGGCCTGCAATAAAAGTTACATTTTTGGACCCTGGAAACTCAAGTCCCAGATACAGTGAAACCCAAACCACTTGCCACTTCTACTTCTCTCTCTTGCCAGAAGATTTTGGTGCAACAGAAGAGCAGGAGGCACATACCGTATGTTTTTCATTCATTTATGCTGAAGTCGTCAAAACGTTCCTTTTTTTATGAGCCATTTGATGTCGAAAAAGCCTTTTGAGTTGCATTTATAACCCTTTAAAAAGCTCATTCCTCTTCGAAACAGGAAGCCACTTTGTGAACAGAGTAAACACAGCCCAAGTGTGGAAGATGGGAGAGGGAGGCACCCCAGCTCCGGGAGCCTCTGGTTCGGGGTGAAAGCCTTCACCACCCACGGCTCCTTGTGGCCTTGGTGGTTGGAGGGGGTGAGGGGATCAGATGGGGCGGCAGTGGCCCATGCTCATGGAGCAGCTCTGCAATGCGTGCATCTGCGGTTGGTCATTGTGCTTGTGAGTCTATGCCAGCACCGCAGAAGGGATGCTTGGCTCACTCTGGCTCCTCTCTGCCTCCTCCAGGGGTTCACTGTCTACGAGTTCGGTTCCCTACTCATGTACAACATAGTGGATGGGCCAGCTGGTCTCCAAAGGCCTTTAAGCTCACTGGAGTTATGCTTTTTTCTAGATCTTAGGTGCCTTCCTCCAACACAGCATATTCACGGCACACTCGATGTGACTTCCCCATTCAACACCCATAATACACATGATAATGATAAAGATAATGAGCCTTTTCCACTGACCTCAGATATGAATTTAGAATCCCTTCCCACAGAGTCCCCCAAAGCAATGGCTTCCAAAGATTTAGCCTTGGCACACATGGGAGAAAATGGATCACAGGTCAACCGTGGCCCAGGTAGTGATAGGAGTTCTAACATCAAATCCTCTAGGGCAGGAATGGCTCTCACGAAGGCCCAGCTATAGACACAAGTGCAGTTTAAAGACAAAATAAAATAGAAAAAAAAAATCAAATGAGGTGAAGCAAAATAAAGCAAAACAAAAGTTGAAACAGTGAAATAAAATAAGCTGAAACCGAGAGTCCCTTGCTGTGTGACCTACAGCAGGTGGCTAACTTCTCTGAGTCTGTTTTCTGACCCACCCAATGGTGTGGCAAGGCTTACCTTCCCATTCCAGTTTTTCTTGCTCTTCCCCCGCTTTTTTTTTTTTTTTTTAATATAGTTGACAAAGAGCACTTGCATTCATTGTGATCATAATGCTAACCTTTATCCTGAACGCCATGGTGCGTGACTTTTTCACATTCTATTGTTTCTAACACCGAGACGTGCCTACAGATGTCTTGCGCAGTTAAGGTTCCAGAAGAAAATAAAAGCCTTCGAATAAAACAAAGGGTAGGAATCGTTTCCATTTACTTAGTACATAGTATGGTCCTGACAGTGTCCTAAGTTGTCCCGATGGCCTATAAAGCAGCTGTTGATTAACACATGTATTAACATCTTAATATCTGCCTTACTGAGAGGGAGAAATGGCCTCCCGTAACCCTGTGATGGAGATGCAGCAAGTAGCAAGCAAGCACTCTGCTCCTTTCTTGGTGCAAACATGGAGACCCCAGCCACGGAGGGACTTGGTCTGGGGTCATGCTGAGAAAACATTATGGATCCTGGGGCTCCAAGCTACATAGGAAAACTAATCACAGCGTCCTGTAACTTATGGACGTTAATCTCCCGTGGATCGCTGGCTCTGGGACAGAGCCGGGGGTTGAGGGCTGCTGCATCCTCCCCAAGTTTTAAGGGGCCCAGGGGAGCCGGGAAGGAAAGACGCTTCAACTCGGAAGAAAGTTGGACAAGATGGATGTTCCCAGGGAGACCTCCGCAGATGGTCTGTGACATTTGTTCGTTCACTCACTCGACAGCCATCGCAAGTCCCCTGGACGTCTGGTCGGGTCAGGACACGTGCGTGAGTGAGGGGCTGGTGGGTGGGGGTGGCAGCTGGAGAGCCCGTGAACTTGCAAAGTGCAAGTCACTTGAAACCCGGAAGGGCACCGGCTCGGAAATGAGCCTCCACTAGGATTGGAGGGCGGTTGAGCTGGGTGACCCTGGGCACGTGATTTCACCTCTCTGAGATGAACTGCCTTCCTTAAAAACTGGGACAAGCCACGGGGATCTCCCTACAGAGCGGTTGTGTGGTTTCCTTAAGATCACGTGTATAGGGGGGCCTGGGTGGCTCAGTGGGTTAAAGCCTCTGTCTTCAGCTCAGGTCATGATCTCAGGGTCCTGGGATTGAGCCCCGCATCGGGCTCTCTGCTTGGCAAGGAGTCTGCTTCTTCCCCTCTCTCTCTGCCTGCCTCTCTGCCTACTTGTGATCTCTGTCAAATGAATAAATAAAATCTTAAAAAAAAAAATCATGTGTGTAAGATGCTTACTGTATTCCCCGGCACCCAAGCTGCGTCTTATAAATGCGAGCTGAAACCATTTATTCATTCAGCAACTATCTCTTGAGCACCTACTGTGTGCCAAGCATACTTCTTGGCACTGAAGAGTGATACCAGTTGTTCTGTTTTGTAGTGAACCTCAAGTCTTCTGAGATTTGAGTTGGCTTTCAGTCTAGGAAGCAAGGGATCTAGGACTCGCGAATTCTCCCAGAGCGGTAAGGGGTTGTGCGGATCCCTCCAGAGGAGAAAGGAGGTGAGACACATTTCCCCTTACTTCTAGGGGTGTTCAGATCACTCAGTCCTTAGATGACTTTTGTCTGAAGTATAAAGAAGCGGCTATGGATTGTGTGTGTGGGGAGGGGGACAGCCTGGGGGAGTGGCCCCCTCAATCCACTGCAATCCCTCATGTTCCGTTTTCAGTCTTCTGTGGTTGCCCCCGTGCCCCCTTGATGAAGTATATTCTCACCTGGAACCTAGACTAACTCCCTTCTGACCCCCGAGAGTAGCGAAGACGATGTTGATGCTGTTGTAGATGACGGCCAAGGGCATCGTGTTGAATTACTGTGTGCCTATCAATGCCATTTTCCATACATTCTCCCCAACCCTTGTGATAACTCTGCAAATTAGGTCTTCCTGTTGCCTGTGACCATGCAGGGATATGAGGTGATAAAAGGAGATGTGACTGTCTCAAAGCCACACCACTGGGAAGAGACAGAGCTAGTTGCAAACCTAACATCCCAACCTGAAACTACTAATTTTGCCAGTAAAATTATAATATTGAGTGCATAGTATTTGTCAGACTCTCTCTCTAAGATTTTACTTATTTGAGAGAGAGAGAGAGAGAGAGAGAGAGAATGAGCATGAGCAGGAAAAGGGACAGAGGGAGAAGCAGACTCCCCATGGAGCAGGGAGCCTGATGCAGGGCTCAATCCCGGGACCCTGGGACCCATGACCTGAGCTGAAGGCAGACGCTTAACTGACTGAGCCACCCAGGTGCCCCATCATCAGACTGTCTTTGAAGAACTTTGCATGTTTATCTCATGTAAGCCCACTGCCCTACAAGGTGGATACTGACTTTATTTCTAGTTTACAAACTCAGAAAGGGAGGCAAAGAAGTTAGGACCCTTGGCCACACTCAGGTAGCTGGTTGGTTGAGAATCTGAGATGCCTACCTAAGCACTCTGACTATGGAACCGGTGCTGTTCCCATTTTTACTTTAAAAATATTATCGTGGAAGGGGTGCCTGGGTGGCTCAGTGGGTTAAAGCCTCTGCCTTTGTCTCAGGTCATGATTCCAGGGTCCTGGGATTGAGCCCCTCATCAGGATCTCTGCTCAGCAGGAAGCCTGCTTCCTCCTCTCTCTCTGCCTGTTTCTCTGTCTACTTGTGATCTCCATCAAATAAATAAATAAAATATTTTAAAAATATATTATCGTGGAAGTCTTCATCTTCCATGAATGTATAATGTATGCACAACAAAACACACACATGCTAATGAGTGCAATGAGTTTTTATGCCTGTGTGTCCACCACCACTAGATCAGCCTGAGCTGCTGACCGCTTCGGCCATGCTGATTAAATCACCAGTTTGATGTCAGAATGATCTGATGTTACCTCACACTTCCAGATTTATCTTCCACACACAGTCACCATGTTAATACAATGGCCAACCCATGTGGTATTTATTATGGTGCATGCCCTGGTCTTAGCATTAACTCATAACTCAGACATTAACTCATGGTTGCCCTGTGAAGTTGGTGTGAGTCCTGGGATTCCCATTTTTCAGACATGACAATGGAGGCCCAGAGGAGTTAAGTGATGTGTCTATTGTTACACAGCTGGGGAGCCCCAGGGCTGTGAATTTAAGCTGGTCGTGGGGCTCCAGAAGCCCTCATGCAATCACTTCTTAAACACACACGTAATCCCTCCAAAGAAAGGGTGTTGATCACGCCCAGTTCACAGATAAGGAAATGAAGATTCAGCGAGGTTAAAATAACTTGCCCAAACAGCTCTACTAGGAAGCCACAAAGGGAGGACTCCACTGATTTCCCAACATGTCTTCCATCACTGTCCTGGGAGAAGTCTAAAACGTCTTCGTTTGAGAAAAGAATTACTGGTGGATCTGTTCACCCCTTCCAGGAGTTTATGGAGAGCAGAAGCTCTGTCTTAGTGGTCTTCTGTCAACGGTTGCCCCCTAGTCCTGTACCCCACACTCTAGTACAGGCTGGGAGAGGAGGGAAGGTTCTGGAAGAAACGAGCTTGCTGTCAAGCATGGCAGAGTCCCAGGCCCCGCCTTGACAAGGCTCTGACCAAATAAATGTTTGTCTCTCCAACTCACCTCTGTAGCGCCCCCTCCAACCCCCCGCCCCTGCAAGCTCCTGGGTCCACCCCTTCCTAGCTTTACCTAGGGGGGTAGTAAATCTTGACTTTCCCGTTTTCCTTCAGCTCGAAAGGATATGAATTCCGTAAATCTTGGCCTGAGTGACCATCGGGATGCATGAAATATGACAGGAAGAGGCCAGGGAGGCAGAGTTTATGCAGAGCCCAGCCTCCAAGTGCCGGGGATGGGTGGACCAGGGGCCCTTGGGGACTTTGGGCTGCAGAGACAAGCTGGAGTAGATGGTTATGGTCTTTGCCCTGGTTTGCCAAGGTTCTAAGAGTGTGGCTAATGCAGGGGGCAGAAGGGACACTCTGCGGGGAATCCACCTTGTCCCTGTCCCCTTCTTCACTCTTGGCTGCCGCCTCCAAGGACGGGGGTGGGAAAGGTGACCCACCCAGGAGGGATGACAGGGCAGCAGAAAAGACTTAGCGGTGATGAGAGGAAGAACTTCCGGCAAGGAACCTTTATTAAGTCCTGAAGTGAGTTATTGATGAGTGGTGGAAGTGACTTCCTGACTTTGAGACCAAGATGGATAGTTACTGGTCTGCCGGTAACTTGGTCCGGCCGTCTGCTCAGGCCCTTGACCCCTTCCGGGGGAGACCATGCATCAGCTGCGTCTGCCTCCGAGGGCATCCAAGAATGCTCTGCGATGATATAACTCCTTTTTGATGGCAGGTTTAGTGTTTTGGCTATTTCTCCTCCTCCTCCTCCTTTTGTATAGTGGAATAACTATACGTTCATTCTAAATTTTTAAAAAATCCAAATAAACTGCAATTCCCACTCCCCTTTCTACTGCTAACATTTGGGATAAATCTTAATAGCTGTTTTGAATGTGCAACATACACACACACGTGCACACACACACACACACACACCAGTCCTTGTATGATTTCTATTTTACAATGAGGACAGGCTCACACTGCTCTCATTTTTCTTTTTTTCTTTCTTTCTTTTTTTTTTTTTTTTTAAGATTTTTATTTATTTATTTGACAGAGAGAGAGAGATCACAAGGCAGAGAGGCAGACAGGCAGAGGGAGAGGAGGAAGCAGGCTCCCTGCTTAGCAGAGAGCCTGATGTGGGGCTGGATCCCTGGACCCTGAGATCATGACCTGAACCGAAGGCAGAGGCTTAACCCACTGAGCCACCCCGGCGCCCCTGCCCTCACTTTTCTAATGCTTGCTTGTCCTCTGTTAACATGGTGGGCACCTTCCCATGCCAGGGATGCTGTATTTCATTCTATTTGTAAGACAGTAACTTCATATTCCATAATATGGGTATATCATGATTCAATCCTCCGTTGATTAACTTCCAGGTTGTTTTTCCAATGTTTGTCAATGCAGGAATGCTGTATTAAACCCTTAGTGTTTCCGACCTTCCACCCATGTAGGGGTGTCTCTTTAGAACAGATTTCTAAGTGAAAGTAGAAAGCTAGAGCCAAAAGACTTCTGGGTGTTGCCTGGTGGAAAGCAACTGCTCTCCATAAAGATGGAAAGCCCTTAGTCCCAATTTTGATGAAGGTGTAGGGAAAATGACTCAGCCTTCCAGAACAAAGCTCATGAACACTTTGAAATGTTTGTCAGGGACACCTGGGTGGCTTGTCCATTAAGCCTTAGGCTCACGTCATGATACCAGGGTCCTGGGATCAAGACCCATGTCAGACTCTCTGCTCTGCAGAGAGTCTGCTTCTCCCTCTCTCTCTCTGTCCCTCCCCCTGCTTTTGCTTTCTCTCTCTCTTGTGTCAAATGAAAAAATATAATCTCTAAAAAAAAAATGTTGGGGGGCGCCTGGGTGGCTCAGTGGGTTAAGTCTCTGTCTTCGGCTCAGGTCATGATCCCAGGGTCCTGGGATGGAGCCCCGCATCAAGCTCTCTGCTCAGCAGGGAGCCTGCTTCCCACTTCTCTCTGCCTGCCTCTCTGCCTACTTGTGATCTCTCTCTGTCAAATAAATAAATAAAATCTTAAAAAAAATGTTGGGCTCGGGGCACCTGGGTGGCTCAGTGGCTTAAGCCTCTGCCTTCGGCTCAGGTCATGATCTCGGGGTCCTGGGATTGAGTTCTACATTGGGCTCTCTGCTCAGCAGGGAGCCTGCTTCCTCCTCTCTCTCTCTCTCTCTCTCTCTCTTTCTCTCTTTCTGCCTGCCTCTCTGCCTACTTGTGATCTCTCTGTCAAAAAAATAAATAAAATCTTAAAAAAAAAATGTTGGGCTATAATATGTTAAGAAAAGTAATTTGTGTCCATTCTAGGAAAATGTAGAAAATAAAAAAGGACCAAAAGGAACCAAAGACATAATGTGAATATATTTAACATTTTTAAACTGTACTCTTAAAAATTGTGAAAATGGTAAAATTTTATGCTAGATGTATTTTATGACAATTAGGAAAAAAAAAAAAAACAGAATGAAAGAAAAATTGCAGTTCCATTCCCCCACAGAAAACAGCTCTTTCCCCTGGAGATGTTATTCTCTGTATTAATATACTGAATTCACTACTTTCTCACCAGTTATGTTACTGAATATGTCATGACCAATTTTTAGCATAAAAAAGTCAAGATGATTGTTGATGGCTCTGTGGTATTAGGAGGTGATAGTAAAGTCAGTAGTAACTGTATATTATTGAGGGTTTACTATATGCCAGGCCCTGAGCTAGGCTCTCTTCATATATAATCTCATTTAATCCCTAAGACAACACTATGAAGTGGTTACTGTTATGAAGAAGAAAGAAACTGAGGCTTATAGAGATAAAGCCACTTGTCTAAATCCTCATAGCTGGTTAGGGATGTAAGCAGAATTTGCATAAGTACTTCACTCTGTTCCTCATATGGGGCCATGGGGAGCTAAGCAGCCTCCCGTCTTGGGTGTTTGGGCTGTTCCCACTGCTCCATCCATCCTGCCAAGTGTGAATCATCCCTAATTCCATTCCCTCTTAATCCCATCCCATCCATTCTGTATTTCTTGGCCAGCCCTCCTTCCCCTACATTCCCCAACACTCACAAACACCAAGAGGAGCAGCGTAGTGGGGTGAGTGTAGACTGTGGAACCAGATTCCCCAGGTCTGAGGCCTGGGTTCCCCCCTCTCTAGCTGTGTGGCCTGAAGCCAAATATCTAAACTCTTTTGTTTCTAAACATTCCTACCTGCATATGGAAGTTCATACTAATAATCTCCATTACAAGATTCTGCACACAAATACACACATGCACACATAATTCTCCTACATTCATACATACGTATATAATGTGTTAGTTTCCTGTCGCTGTTGTAAAAAATTACCAAGAATTCAGTGGCTTAGAACAGCAAGAAGTTGTTGTCTTGTAGTGTTGGAGGCCGGAAGTCCAACATGAATCATTTGGGGCTAAAATCAAGGTGTTAGCAGGGTTGGCTCTTTCTAGAGGTTCCAGGGGAGAATCTGTTCCTTGCCTCTTCTAGCCACGGGTGCATTCCTCAGCCTGTGGCCCTATCTCTCTGACCTCTGTTCTGTCTTCTGAGGTCAGATCTCCCTCTGCCTCCTCCTTATAAAGACACTCGTGATTACATTTCGTTCTTACCCAGATAATCTAAGATCATCTCTCCATCCCGAGGTCCTTCATT
Organism: Mustela lutreola; assembly: GCF_030435805.1. Taxonomy (NCBI): domain Eukaryota; kingdom Metazoa; phylum Chordata; class Mammalia; order Carnivora; family Mustelidae; genus Mustela; species Mustela lutreola. The sequence continues at coordinate 90,946,505 of NC_081300.1, read as the reverse complement.
TAATCACACTAGCGAAGGCTTGTTTTGGCATATTGGGTAAAATTCACAGGTTCCAGAGATTAGGATGTGGATATGTTTGGGGTCTTTGTTTGGCCTAATATATACACTTTTTTTTTTTTTTTCAAAAGTGAGCAGTTGCTGTTATTGGGAAGGTACACAGCATTTCCGAGTCTTCTAACCAACCTCAGTATCTAGGATAGGAAAGATTCAATACACTTCTACGTATACATTTGCATCAAAAGAAAGTTTTTGAAAATACAGACTACCTAATTCTTCAGAGTCTATTTAAAATAAGGCCTAAGAGGACTGGAAAAATAGGGTTAATCATGATTGATGATGATTTTTCTGAAAAACTCAAGGCATCTTGGTTGCCCTCCCCTTCTCCCTGCTGAATCTCACCTTCCTCTGCCCCACGGCCCTCTGGCCTGTTCCCTGCCTTGTTGTACCTTGTTTCAGGGAGAAAATGAAAGCCATGACTTCCTGGCTCAACTTCCTCCTTTTCTACCTTGGTCCTACCACAACCCATCACTAAAATTCTAACATTTCATCCTTTCCTTCTGCTAAAATAAAAGGGATGTTCCTTCTCTAGTCCAAATGACTCCCATGGGGCACCTGGGTGACTCAGTCCGTTAAGATCTGCTTTTGGCTCAGGTCATGATTTTAGGGTCCTGGGATTGAGGCCCGTATCAGACTTCCTGCTTAGGGAAGAGTCTGTGTCTCCGGCTCCCCCTGTGCTCTCTCTCTTCTTGTCTTTCCTGCTCTTACTCTCTCTTAAGTAAATAAATAAAATCTTTAAAAAGAGACAAACAATGTGACTCCCTTTACTTCAACATCCATGAACATCACCCCCTCTCAACTTTTTTTTTTTTTTTTTTTTTGAGAAAGAGAGGGAGAGAGAGACATTAAAAGAGAACACATGTGAGCAGGGAGTAGGGATAGAGGGGGAAGCAGACTCCCTGCGGAGCCAGGAGCCCGACACAGGACTCAGTCCCAAGACCCTGGGATCATGACCTGAGCCAAAGGCAGACACTTAACCAAATGAGCCATCATTTGGTGCCTCCCCACCCACCCACCAGCTTTTATAAGGACTTTGCTACTTTATCTACACCAGATTTTCTCAAATCTTGTTCTGCAAAATACTAGTTTTCTGAACATGTCAAAGAGGCTCTGAGGGGAATAATGTTTTCTTTTTTTTTGGAATAATGTTTTCTATCTATCCATCCATCCACCTGCCCATACGCCCGTCATCCATCCATCCATCCACCTATCCTCTATCTTTTTAATCATCTTCTGTGATCAAATATATGGGAGCCTACCCATTTCCCTATCTTATAGACACCCTTTCCTGTATCTTTACCCTTGGTCCCTGGGGAAATCCACAGGGGTTCATTTGCATATTAAAAGCCCTGAGAAGACCCGCCTTAAAAGTACGACTAACTGAAGTGTGTTTATTTTCATCTTACCCAATATTTCCCAAACTGAATTGAAGACAGACCCTCTTTTTCATGTCCTTTCTCCCCATAGACTGCCTTCTGAAACCAGTGCCCCTTGGGTCACCTTTTGGGAAGCACTGAGCTGTGCACTTGGAATGGAGTTCCCAACGAGGCCATTACCTATTTCTACACTGCCTTGCTGAGCTCTTGGAGCTTCAGCTGTGAAAGCAAACTGAGTGCATATTATGCACCAGCCCCGTTAGGTTCAAGATTACCTTAGCTGTAACAACTTTATGCAATCCCCATCTTGCAGAGGACAAAAGAAAGGCTTGGAGATGAAACCATTTAACTGATAGAGTTAGGTTTGAACCAAAGTCTCCATGAATCCAGAGTCCATGGTCTACACTATTCCATTTATTCCCCCACTAGAAGTATAAAAGCCAAAGATTATACTGTTATCTTTCTCTAAGGAGACTTCATGTCCTGGTTAGTTTCTTCAGAGAATGCCAGTTTCCTAACTCCTACCTGTCTTAGTTCATGAAGAGCTGCAAGTGTGTTTTAAATCCGGAGGGAGAGACCAACAAGCAACAGCCCTTCTCCCTTGGTGGCACATTTATAAACAGATGCAAGACAGGAAATGGGTACCCTCCACCCCCGCCCCAGGGTGTCTGCAGACAGAACAAAGAACAGGGTTCTGTGCCCGGCCAGCGCGCACAGCCTCTAACGTGATTGCTGCCTGATGGTGTGAAATGGATTCAAGGCCCAGGTCCATCTGGTTTGTGTATCGTGAACGAGCTGTTAAAGTGTCAGGACTTAACTTCTCTGGATTTGAGGAAGTCTCATGAGGTTTTATTGAGCAGTTAAGATGGGTGTAAACCTCACTGGTGGGACTCGCTTCTCTCCTATGATCTAAGAGACACACACAGTTTGTAGGCTGGAGACGCACAGGTTACAAATAAGAGGACAGACCCCCACCCCCCAGCTCCCAATTAAAGCACTGGGGACTTGGGATCCAGGCTCCATTGATTAGGCATGATCATGGGCAATTCATTCTCTCTCTCTCAAAGCCCCAGGACCTCCTCTGGGACATGGGGGACCATTAGCTGGCCCAGCTCACAGAGCTGCTTGGATATGAAAGATAATGAAAGTTGTAAAGGAGCCTGCTAATGGGAGAGGCAGTCTTTCATTTCGTTTTTCAGACGGAACCAGAAAGAGCTGTAGGGACCCTGTGTCTTGTTTCTGCTTACCCTCTCTCCTGGTCACAATTAGGCAGTATTTCTATACACAGTACTAAAACGTCCTCAGGAATGACTTGCAACTGCTCTGGGTTGCGTGTTGTTTTCGGCTCCCAGTGGTCCATCAGCCCTGGAAAGAAAAGGAGATCATGGTCCCAGCCTGAAGAAGGGGCAACAGGAGGTGTGGTGGTTTTTAAACCCATCCATGAATTCCTTGACACACCTCTCATCAAAAGATGGCCTAATCCCCTGTCCCTGAATATAGCCAGCCTTTGCGGCATGCTTGTGATGAACGGATTATGGCGGCAGAGGTGCTCTGTGACTTTTGAAGCTAGGCTAAAAAGGTACTCCAGCTTCCCCCTGGCTCCTTTGCTGGAAGCTCTTGCCCTTGGACTTCCGGGACTTGACGCCTCTCTTGTATAATGACCCAATTTCTTATCCACAAAATGGGTCTTCAGTGCGTGGCTGGGCTTGAGGGAGACATGTCTGCAGATAGACAATCCTATAACTACATCCTGACTATTTCCTTCCTCCCCGTGTCCTTGTATAAATTTCCAGGAAAGAACTCTGATTGGCTTTCTCCGCGTCGTGAACCCATTCCTGAACCAATCACCGTAGGCAGAGGGATGAACCACTGTGATTGGCCAGCGCGGTTACACGTCCCGCCTTTGGATTTGGGGAATGTCAGGATGTCAAGTTGAATTAATGAACCCACACACATGACAACGAGAAAAGATAGCTCCCTTAAAATGTGGGTGCTTTTTGCTTAAAACGGGGAACAGAGCTGCAGCCCTAGGTCCTGCATAGTGTCTGGCACACAGTAGGTGCTCAAGAAAACCCCAATGCTATTTTATTTTATTTTACTTTATTAAGAGAGAGAGTTGGGGGAGGGGCAGGCAGAGAGGGAGAGAAGCAGACTCCCCGGTAAGCAGAAGCCGAATGTGGGGATCAATCCTGAGATCATGACCTGAACTAAAACCAGGAGTTCAATGACTGAGCCATCTAGGAGCCAACCCCCACATACTATTTCTATCATGTCAAGCTGGATGGATTTGTCACCAGTCTACAAGAACAGGTGACAATTTCATGAGTGACATGGGCATCACCACTACACCTGTCGGAGAAGGAACCAATTAGGGGGCGCACGAGTTTAGCTTTTGACTTGTTTTACCTGAGCTTAAGTTTTCTCACCTGTCAAATGGGTTCAGTAAGGAAACTTACCTCCAAGAAGTATGGAAAGGATCCAGACAGAATGTGTATGAATGGGCTAGAATGTTTTCACCAAATATGTATTATCATCCCAGAGAGGTCTCCAGGCAAAAGGTTTCCACCCTTTTCCTGGAACTCTGCTTATGGACTTGCTTTTGGCAATTAAAAGCATCAGTTGTGCTGAAAATCCCTGTGTTTTTCCCAATGTTCATACCTGTCAAGTGGGAATAGTAATTCCATTTCTTGCCCCGGGCCATTAGTCAACTTGGATGCCTTCTGGACGCAGAGTGCTGAGTGGAGTCTCTGTGGCCTCGCCCTGTAGTTACAGATCATTACCTTGCAGGGTGGTTCTTTGGTTCTTGGGTTCGGCATCTGCAGGCTGACTGAGAGAGAGGGTGGGTTGGGGAGGGACATGAAGAATACTGTGCTTTTTTGTTTCCAATGTCATTTTCCCAGTCCCTGCTTCCTCCTGCACTCCAAAGCCCCAGGAATCTAATCTAAACAAAGCATTTCAGGGAGCAAGGAACTTAGAGAGGTTCAGAGGTCTGTGTGGTGTTTGTGAGAGGCAGCGAGCACTAGCTCTAGCCTGTGAGTCTCATAATTTGCCCTAATTTTTGTGGAATGATGCCTTAGCTTTTGTCATGACTCCACCACTTACCAGCTGGGAGCCCCATTTCTCTGAGCCTCAGTGTTCTCATCTGCAAAATAGGACTAATAATCTCTGTTCCACCTGCATCAATGATACTGGGAGAGGGAGAGCCACAAAGACAGCTTCCACTCACAGAGCCCACCACAGATGTTTGTAGGCAGGATGCTCCCAAGCCTTCCAGCTAGTTCTCTTTCTCGACCTTCCATAAGGCACTGATGACACAGCCCTTGCTCACACAGGCAGCAGTCCCTTCCCCCAAGGGGCTATCAGTGGAGACAAAGGTCAAATAAACAATCACTCCAACAGATAATTATAGCTGTGATAGCTGCTGACTTAGATATCGGCTGTTTTTGTTGTTCTAGAACTTTGCTGCCTTCTTTAACCCAAAGCACTTCCCTTTTTTTTCAGAGTATTTACCCCTTGTCCATACCACGTAGTTCTTCATGGCTTGCTGATTATACTCCTCTCCTTACATTCATGGTACCAAGGGTGCACGTGTGACCCATGCTGGTCAATCAGTTGTCCGTCCCTCTGGCTTCAGCAATTGGCTCCAGAATGGGCACATGACCCAAGCAGAGCCAAGCAGAGTTCCTCCCTTGATTGATTGATTGGTTGGTTGATTGATTGATTGATATGGGCAAAAGGAAGTGGAAAGGCTGGAGATTTGGATGGAGCTGTATATTCACCCACATACCCTCAACTCCAGCCACATGGAGAACCATTTCTTAAAAGAAGAGAAGGGGGTTCAACATACAAGAAAGCTCCAGAATCAAGATTTAAGCTCGGGGAGAGAAAGGGAGGGAGAGAGATTTGAAGTCCCAGATGTCTGTGAGTCCCCCATCTCTGGGATTTAGGTGTCCTATGAGTTAGCAAGAGCATCTTTGGGGGATTGGGATGGTTTAACTTAAGTTCCTTACAAAATAGAAGGGGTCTGACCCAAGCAAATTCTTTGCAGGAAATGCACAAAGAGCTTCAAGAGACTATAACAGGAGATCTGGTAACATCTACAGGGTGGAGAAGGGTCTCCAGAAATGAGCAAGATGTGTAGGAGTCGGCCGGTCCATGGTGGGGTCAGGGTCTGAGAATAGGATTTTTCAGGTGGAGGCTATGATGCAAGCTAAGGGCTTGATCAAGAGAGAAGCTGATTAACCAAGGCCATTAACTGAGCCATTATCCAAGGCTGATACATAGATACACACAGCCATACATATACACACATGTGTACATACAACATATAAAGTCCCATAATCTATGTATATGTATATATATATAGAGAGAGATGGTAGGACTTAATGGAGAGTTACTAGAGCCTGAAACAGGAAACAACCTCCAGCTTAATTTCCAATATGCCTGTTTCTAAATATTTATCAATCACATGTTGCCCCAGGAAATTTCTCTCTAACTCTGTCTTCCCTTTGTCCTCTTCAACAAGCCATATCCTCAGGGCCCCTTCTTTCCAAACCTTTCCCTCTTCTCACCTTCCCCAACAGTCCTTGGCATCTTACCCCCTACCTCTGGTCTGCCTACGGGAACGAACTGCCCCACGGTTTATGATGTAAACTTGAATGTGCGCCAGAGTCAGAATCACCTGGAGGGCCTGTGGAAACACAGACTGATGAGCCCTGACCCCACGGTTCCTGAATCAGCAGCTCTGGAGTTGGGCCTGAACAACTGCATTTCTGACAGGTTCCCAGGGGGGTGCTGATGCCACTGGTCCCGGGACCACACTTTGAGAACCATGGATAAGGAACACTTTGTCTCTCTCCAGCAGTCCATTCCTCACATTGTTCCTCAGCCAAAGGGTCATTCCACCCCCTCCCAAACACGTGAAGTGGTCCTTTGCCTCAGTTTACTGATCTGTAAATGCAGACAATAATGTAATGCAGACAGTAACTGATCGGATCATCTTATGTGAAGCCTTTAGAAGAGTGTCAGGCCCGTAGAAAATACTACTTAGGTATTAGCTACAATTGTTTTGGCATTTTGTATTTCCTAAAGATGGCCACAATAAGACCTCCAATCACAGACGTTTCCCTTATCACATGACCTTGATACTCCTCCCACTGAGTGTGGAGATTACATCTCCTTGAACTTGGGTACAACTTTGTGATTGCTTTAACCAACAGTGTGGAAGGAGTGATGCTATGTGACATCTTAGGCTAGTTTATAGAAATGCCATGCCCTTCCTCCTTGTTCTCTGGATGCCTTACTCATGGAGCCCAGCCGCCATGCTGTGAGGAAGCCCAAAAGAGCCTGCCAGGAGGGCTTTATGACATCCGGGTCAACAGCCCAGTTGTCTCAGCCAACAGCCAACATCAGCTGCCAGACAGGCAATGAGGAGACCTTCAGATGATTCCAGCCCCTAGCTGTTGGATCACCTCCAGCTGTCAGATCGTCCAGCTGAGGTCCCAGATGTCAGGGTACAGACAAGCTGTTCCCACTATGCCCTGTCCAAATTCCTGACCCACAGAATGAGTGAGCGTAAGTACAATGGTGGTTTGGTGTGGTGTGTTGTACATTAGTACCAACTGGAACAATTATTATTATTATGAATTATTATTATTATCATTAAGGATTTTATTTATTTATTCGAGAGACAGAGAGTGAGAGAGAGAGCATGAGCAGGGGGAGGGCCAGAGGGAGAATCAGACTGCCCGCCGAGCAGGGAGCCCAACACAGGGCTCGATCCTGGGACCCCAAGTTCATGACCTGAGTCGAAGGCAGATGCTTAACTGATTGAGCCACCCCAGTGCTCCTATTAATTATTATTATTAATTTCAATTTTTTATTACTTATCCTGAGACAGGTTGTCAGACAATGACAGTCCCCAAGAAAGCAGAATGAGCTATAGTTGATTCTTATTCTAAGACCAGTTCTTGCTCCTCTAGGCTTGAGCTCGCACCCAAGAAAAGGTAGCCAGCCTTGCTTCTGCCTTAAGGACTCCCTTGCTTTGGCTCAGCATCCAGGGAGATGGGGCAGAGGACTTGCGCAGGGTGCAAGAAGAGTTTCAAGATTTCCATCTGCTGCGTCACCTTTGAGGAGTGACTAAAACAGCATTTTGGGTGGCTTCTTGCTGTCCCTGCCTTTTTCTCACCCTCACCCGTGGCCAGGTGTCCAGCTAGTCCCACCTCTGCTCCCTGTCTGTCCCCTATTTCTCTGGTCCTTCCTGACATTTCTGTCCTGCATCTCCTTGGTGGGAGTGCCCATGGATGGTGACCACCTCACACCATTAGTAAGACCCAAGCCACCACTTCCCTTGCCTGCCAATAGGCTCTCCTGCTTGAGCCTGCGACCAGCTGACCTAAAACCCTTCAAAGGCTCCCTATTGTTTTCAGGACCCTTCCCCAGGTCTGCCCAGTCCTGAGGGTCCTGCTCAGCCCTCTGCCTTTATTTTGCACCATGAGTCTTCATGTTCTCAAAAACTCGGCTGTATTGACTGCCTTTCAGTTCCTTGAATACCCTGTGATCGCCAATGCTTGCCCATGCTGGGTTGCTTTTCCCTCCCTGAGTTCACTCCCACACCTCCTGCAGATCGCAGTGCAAGGAACCCTACTGCAGGCTCTCAGCGGGCCCTTCCTTCCCTTCTCATCAAGCTTACCATCATGACTGAACATCGGATTGCTGTCTGTTTGCACCATTAGGTGTGAGCTCCGTGAGGACAGGAAAGTTGCCCAATTTCTTCTCTGTATCTCCCAGCAAATATGACACAGTGCTCAACATCTCGGAGGTCCTTGGCAAACATTTGTGGAGTAAATGAATAAACAAGCAAGCATAACTCTGTTCGGTGCTCAGTGGTCCCTTTCTGATTTTTGTCAGCAGCAAAACCCTTCCAGAAAAGAACAGAACAAGATGCGGTTGCAAAGCAGAGTCAGGGTGTGCAGACTTCTGTCTTACAGACTTTGCGGGGCTTCCTCCTCAACGGGAACTTGGAGGTAGCATGGGCAGTCCTGTCTGTTCAGGAGCTTGTGTTCTGATTCTGCTCCTTCTTCTGCCTGTGGCCTCAGATCAAGTACCCACCCCACTCGTTCTCCGTAAAATGGGTTAAGACTAGTCCGCATGAGGTCCTGGGAGCTCTCCGGGTATTCTAGGTACGAAGTGCTGAGAGCTGAGCCTGGCCTACATGAAGGACTCTGAGTTACTAGATTAGGAAAAGCTCCACTTTGCTGGCCTGGTCCACCTCCTTCCACCTGCTCCATCCAAGTACCCGCACAGCCTTGGCCCAGTCCATCTCATCACGAAAGGCTGCCTGCTGTTTCCCTGTCCTCGCTTGTCTGGATTCTGGGACTTCCTACACAGGAGCCCAGCCCTGGACAGCGACGGTGACCCGTGGAGAATGCATCATGCCTGTCAGGGTCCTACTGCTTCAGCGGCCCGAGAGGCCGTGTCCTGCTGGGAGGGACAGCTTCCCATGAAGATGGATGGCTTTCCACTCCTTGACAGAGCTCCAGCCGAGAGAGATCAGGGACCCTGCCGCGAGATGGTAAGGGCTGTGTATGAAGCGGCTAGTGAGCCCAGTAGGAGAGGACAAGGCGGGCCTGGAGGCCTCGTTCACTTTGCTTCACTAACTCTCAGCCTTGCAGACTGACAAGCCCTTCCTCCTTGGAGAAGCAGCTGCTCAGCTGCCCCAGTGTTCCTTCGAACAATGAGGAAGCCCAGGGTTGGCAGATAAGCATTTTGGGGTCAGGAGCCTTGAGAAGTTCTTGCCTTCCCATTACCTTGATCGCTAAACTTAAACCCATGACTTCCCTTTCCCAAGATCTCAGTTTCTTCATCCATGGAATGGAAGTAATCTAGGAAATAGGCGTGTGGGCTCCCAGAGAGGGTCATCTATAGAAATGGTCAAGAGCTTTCTGTAAAGGGCTAGCCAGGAGAGAGTTTGGGCTTTGTGGTCCTTTTGGTCTTTGTTGAAACTACTCAGCTCTGCCATTACACCAGGAAAGCAGCCACAGACAATATGTAGTGAATGGGCTCCAATAAAGTTCCAGTAAAACTTTATTTACATAAGCAGGTGGCAGTGGGGTTTGGCCCATGGGCCATAGTTTGTGAGCTCTGGTCTAGGATGTCGCTCTCTAGAGCTGGGGTTCTGGATCCTGGCTGTGCCTGGGCTTAAATCCCACCCCTGTCACTGACTTGCTGTGGGATATTTCTTCACTTAATGGCAGTTGTAAGGATTTGATAAGATACATGTTCTCAGGCAAAGCCGCTGCGGTGGGGTCTGGCAAACATTTATCACAGTATGTGTTCACTCTCACTTTTATCATTATGAAGTTGAGGAAAGCATGGCCTGTACTTTGGGGATAGACAAAGTGAAGGGGGAAAAGTAGAGCAGCAAACCACAGTATCAGCGGACCATGAGAGGATTTGAGGTCATGTCTTAAAGGAATACTGTAGAGTGGATGGCTTATTGCTCCCTTGGACTGCAGGGAATGCTTCTGGAAGGGCACCTCTGATGTGGATCTTGAAGGATGAATAAGAGTTTACCAGGTAGAGAAGAGGAAGAAAGAAAGCTGAGTGGGTGGAAGAAAATGAGCAAAGCCACAGGGATTGGAAGGGTCACAGAACAGTCTAAGTTGATAGAGAGGTTTTGGGAATGTGACTGGAGAGTTAGGAGGGTGTCAAATTATGCCAAGCCTTGACTGTCTTGAGACAGATCCAGTGCCCTGTCACAGTTTCCTAATATTGCCCAAGATCAGACCCCTCCTCTGCTCTCCACCCTTCTACACCAGTGCATCTTTCATTCTGTTCCCTGATTGATTTTCCTAAAACTGATTCATTCTTACCTTTCTAAGATGAGGTTCCCCAGGAGCAGACCCTGAGGTAAAATTTGGGTTGGGGTAATTTATCTGGGAAGTGCTTCCAAGAGAGCACAGGAAGAATGCAAAGTCCAGCAGAAGAGAGCTTCATCCCAATTCCCCGAGGAAACTCTGGGTGGAGGCTCTGTCTCAGAGTTTGTCTCTGTCTGAGACAAGGACTGTCATGTTCCTGCACTAGAGAGACATGGATTGGCTGAGAGCTCTGCAAGAGGGCCAGAGCTCCCAGGCCAGTCCTTCTCTCTTCTCCCAGTAGACAAGGGTTTGGAGGACACGAGGGCCATCTGTGCTAGGAGGGTTGGCAGGGCAGTCCTTAGAAATAGATTTGCAGAGAAGCTGGGAGGAAGGCATGCAACACCTATAACCAGATTGTGGGAGCGCTGGCAGTGTCCACAGCTCTGCCTTGACAATGAGGAGCTAATGTCCTTCTGAATTTGCCACAATGCAGTCTGGGGTAGGTTCACACTCCAGATCTTCTGACTGAGATTATATTGTCACACTCCCCTAGTCCAAAGCTACCAACATGTAAAGAACCAAGTAAAAGGCTCTTAGATGAGCATGCAAGCCCAGCAACAAATTGGCCCAAACCAGCATCTTATCTTGATGTTCCTAGGAAGCTTCTACTCGATGCCTCGTTACCCCAAGATACCAAGCACAATGAGCCTCTCTATACCCTGGCCCCTTCCCAGGATGATGCTCCTTCTCGTGTCTTTCAGGACACCAGGTTCCCTAGACTTCAGTTCTGACTTTAGAGCTCACTTTTTCTTCTAGCTTGTCAGTTGTCCCAGTAGGCTCAATGGATGTGTTTTGAGTGAGTTCACGAGAGCATGATTTTAAAAATGTTCTTCTGTCTCTCAAGGAGCAGAGACTTGGGATCTAGGGAAGAAAATAGAAAGTCTTAGTAACACATCACAGCACACACTGCTGTTTTATCCACACCAGGTAATGTGATTCCTACATGTAAGTGAAGGAACGGAGCACAGGGAGAGGATATAAATGATGCAGGATATCTTAGTCAGTTCTAGAATTCAGATCTACTTTGTTCTTGTTACTCTCAGAACTTGCTGTCCATGGCTGCAAATTCAGAGATGGATAGTAAAAAGAGCATGATATTGGATGCTCTTGGCATCTCATTCATCATTCAGACACCTCCACATAACCCTTAGTGTTTTTCCTTAAAGGTCACTTCTGTAGGTCTGTTATGTGACATTCCTGTATTTGATTAAGACAAAGAAAAGAAAAAAAAAAAGAGGACTGTGTAACTTAATGGTTAAGAGAAGAACCTTGCAGCCTGGCCAACATGGGTTTGAATCTCAGCTCTGCCTTTTTTTTTTCTTCTTCTTTTTTTTTTTTTTTTAAATTTTCCTGTGTAACTTGGGGAGCATCTAGCTTCTTGGAGCATCTGCTTTCTCAGCTTCTAGGAAAGTGTTAACAATGTCATAGATTGTTAGGAGGGTTATACGAGGTGAGATCTGACAGTGCTTGCTTGCTAGATGATGGGGATGATGTGCTAGTGATGGCCTCAATGACAACAGTGTTGATGGTGATAATGACAAAGGTGATGATGGTGATGGTGGTGGTGGTTATTATGCTGATGGTGATGATGATAATAATGGTGGTGACGATGGTGATGATGATGGTGGTAGGGTGATGATGGTGATGATGGTGATGGTGGTGGTGGTGATGATGATGGCGATGATGATGGTAATGACAGTGATGGAGAAAGGTACTAAGGACTTGGCAAAATTCATCCTCAGACACCATCACTGGTTGCTGGAATCACCAGTCCCTATGACAAAGCATCATTTCTGCACAGTCATTCTTGTCAGGACATGAGAGGAAATTTTCTTGGAGACCACACATGAGAAGAAAAGATCTGGGAATCAGAGGATTTCTTCTCTTTTTTTTGCACAACTGGCACCAATTCCTGTGGGTCCCTGGGCAAGTCAACCCTTACCCCCTTGCCTGAGCCTATGCTTTCTTCTCCCTAAGCTGACTAGGTTGGATGAGATAGAAGGGAACTCAGCTGACTAGGTTGGATGAGATAGAAGGGAACTCAGATTCAGTGAATCATGCATGGGATGTCCTTTAGCATAGGTCTTACTGAGGAACCCATAACTACATCTTGGCTTACTGAGTCACGCTTTCAAGAAATTTCAATCTTTCAAATCTTCTCTCTTACTGTTTATGCCTAGAACTATACCAGGCACACAGAAGGAGGGCATCAAATGTACATTTCCCCAATTAATAATAGTCAGCAATGAATTAGGAATTACTTTAAGGGCTTTGATCACAGCAGATTCCTCAGGAGGCTGACTCTAGGGTGGAGATCAGCAAGCAGGAGGTCTGTGAGGTTGGAATCAATGCCTGGGGAACTGAAATGACAGAACTCTAGTGATCAAACAGATCAAACAATAGGCAAGACTGGGCAGAGGGAGAAGTTGGGTTGACACAGTCTGAGCCAAGGTCTCTGTCAACCCCACAGGGAGCCCTAAAGCCAGGATAACCCTTCTGAGTCTCTGCCATTGCGGCCAGGGACACAGCTGCCCAGGGAAGGCGGGGCGCCCTTGGGTGAGCTTGCTCTTTTCACAGCTGAAGCAACCCCAAAGAGACTGACAGCTGAGGTCTAGCAGATGGCAGCACTCCTGGCAGCTGAGACAATAGACCTTTCATTCCCAGAAGGGGAGCTGGACAACATGTCACAGTATGCAGTGTAGATTCCTCTCACTTCTATTACAAATGGGGAAACTGAGGCATAGGGAAGCAATCTGCATTACTCAAGTTTTTGTAATTTAGGAGGAAAAGCTCTAGGATTCAAATCCAAGTCTATTGAATTCCAAGCCAACTTTATTCTTGCTACATTCAGAACCTGCCAGAAGACATACTTGGGGGGTCATAGTTGCCCCCTTGGTCGGGAGATGAGCACAGCAGGGTTGGTAGTTCAGAGAGCCATGGAGCAGGGAGGAAAGAGATGAGGACACTTACCAGTCCAGAGGAGACATTTTAGTGAATAACGATGGTTTCTGCCATGAACATGATGTGTTGCTTGCGAAAACATGTTCCCCCAGAGGGATGGGAATACCGTCACTTATTTTCTCCTTAAGAAAATTCATCCTTTGCTCCCTTTGAAGGATAAATTCAGAGTGAGTAGCGGCTAAGAATATTGGCTCTAGAACCCAAAAGAACTGGCTGCGAAGCTCTGGGTCTCCCCCTTTCTAGCTGTGTGATGATGGGTAGATTACTTACCCTCTCTAAGGTTCCATCTCTTCATTAGGGAAGCTCAATTACCTATGGCCATTGTTGGGAATAAGTCTTTAAAGTGCCTGGCACATATTAGATGCTAAGTTAAGTTAATGATCACTGGATTCCATCACTTCACATTCTGTAGCTGGACCTGTTCTTCGATCTTTCGGGGGTACAGCCTCCAAATATTGCTCCCCAAACTGGGACTTCCTATGGGGAAAACAGAGCAGTCATTGCTGTAAGAGATCCACAGAGGTTTTGATTTCAACAATATTCATGGAGAGAGGCGACATTATTCTAGTGCTCAGAAAGATCAAACAACAAACCTGTTACTATTCCATGGGCATTTCCAAGAAAATTATTTCAATTTATGTAAATACATAAATTGTGCCTTTTAAATAAAAGTCACTAAAGGAAAGCAATGCCTCATTTGAAATCATAAAGAAAAAAAAAAACACCTTCATTCAACACAACCATCTGCTCTCTTTTATGGCTTGAACAGTTACAGGATCTCTCGGCATTCAACCCATCCATCTCCCACTTGTTGGCCAATCTGGCCCTTTCGTGATTCTTGGTTGGCATATGGTGCCCGACACTCAGCTCAGACCTCAGTCCCTGGAAGTGTAGACACCTGCCTAAGAGGGGTTTCAAATACCAACTGCCTAATGGTCTCACCTAGAATAATTTTCTTCTCTTCCAATTCCACTGACACTCCCTGAGGGCCTCTGGTGTGTGGGGAGAGAGGTAGGAGGGTTAGGGAGGTGAGGGAGGGAGTAGGAGGTGAGTAGGAAGTAGCAGTGAGTTCAGTAGGGACCACGCCTCCTACACAGGCAGCTTTCACCTGGAGCCGTCTTTCTGAACCACAGGATCCTCAGCATGGCCCAAGGGCTTCCGAACTTCTGCTCCGTCACATATGAAATGGAGATCATATACCTGCTTTAGAAAATTTCCAAGGTTGGGGCACCTGGGTGGCTCAGTGGGTTAAGCCTCTGCCTTCGGCTCAGGTCATGATCTCAAGGTCCTGGTATCAAGTCCCGCATCCAGCTGTCTGCTCAGCGGGGAGCCTGCCTCCCCCTCTCTCTCTGCCTGCTGCTCTGTCTACTTGTGATCTCTCTCTCCCTGTGTCAAATAAATAAATAAAATCTTTTTTAAAAAAAGAAAATTTCCAAGGTTTCAGTGAGATGATACATGTAATCTGTGATGCTGAACCGTAGCACATAGCTGCTCCACAGGGGTCCTGCCTTCTCTGTAATCACATTGTAACATCTGTATATTTACATATCTCTATAGTAACATTTTAGTATGGCTCCTTTAATTAAAGAATCATCCAAGACAAGTTTCTCTGTGCAGGACCGGCTGCAGAAATTGAAGGGCTGGTGCAAAATGAAAACGGGGGTCCTTGTTCTTAAAAGAAAATCCAGCCTGCGTATGGATGTCACCAAAGGCTGCATGCAGAGAGAAGAGGTGGTGGACGAGGGCTGCCTATCACTCATATCTTCTCTCCGGTATCCCCTTTGCTCCTTGTCCCATGGACCTCGAGTACAAAACACAAAGATAAATCTATTTAGAATTTTAAGGTGGGAAGAAGAGGGCATTAAACCTGGTGAGGACTCTTCAGAACCCAGTCCCTGGGTGACCTATGGGACTGCGCTCTGGGCACACCCATGTCATTGGCCCCGATTCTGGGACACAACCAAGGTACAAAACCTCCTGAATAGACTGCCTTCTTACTGCATTCTCACTTCTTGGGAATCTACCTCTGACTTCTGAGATGCAGGGGGGTGACACCTTTTTCATCTCCAACCCCTGGCCAGCTTAGTAACAAGCATCATGGAAACCTCGTGGGTTTCTTGTGAGTGATAGTTGCTACCCTTGATTTATGGAGGATGGAAAGGAGGCAGAGAGAGGTGACAGGACCTGCCCCAAATCAAGCTGTTACTGAATGTTTGGCTGTGATTTGAGCCCTGTGTCTTTGGTTCCCACCTCTGGGCATCTCCCCCTAATTCCCCAGATCTGCACGCATGTATACACTCCTAGTCCCCACCAGTCCCTCTCCCTGTGCTCTGAACTTTTCAAACACAATAAGCCTGAAAAGCAATGCATTCAGTCAGTTCCAAAAATAAAATGGATGCCCGTGGATACGTCTATGATTGACACGGCGTATTGGCTGGTTTCACTGTTAATTAATGCAGAAAGGAATCATTAAATCAGATCAAATTCATTTTTAAAAAATGTTCAGCTCTGCTATGCTCTTCTCTGCTTGCCATTGTGAGGGCTGTATGGACGGGGGCGGGGGGGGGGCAGAGGGTACAGATACCGCGATTTAATTTTTCAAGTAACACTGTTCAAATAAAAATACATTTGTTTGAATGAGATTGCCCTGAAACAGCGTTTGCATTGATGGTCTGGGAGTAATTCTATTAAGCCGGAGCATATTTTTCATCAGGAGGCAGGAAAAGAGGGTGATGGAGGGAGGGAAAGAGGAACTGAAAGCAGAATGTAATGTTATAGAGCTGCAAAAAAAATCAAATATTTTAACCCATTTTATCTTGGGTTTCTGTGCAGAAGTTGCTAAACATACTCTAGGGTGCTTCGGGATTCAGGGGGTTCCTCCTCATCGCAGATGTGACCTGGCTCTGGGTCCACACCTACCCCCCAAGTACCTGCCATACCAGGTCAGGGATTCACACAGGTCTCAGGAACATTTCTTCATTGCTCCTGGAGAGAAAGGCAGCTTGAGGAGGCACCGTGTGCATGCGAGTGTGCATGCACGTGCACACACGTACACACATGCACACACGCCACATATGCACTCACGCATGCACACACACGTTTGTACGATGCATATGCTGTGCACATACATGCACACACGCACACAAACATGCTTGCGTGATGCACACATGGTGTGAACACATACGCACACATGCTACATGTGTACACATGCACACACATGTGCGTGCAGACATGCTTGCACAAAGCAAACAGTGTATGCACGTACATGCATGCACACACATGCATACACAGATGCACACACTTACACAAACATGCTCTCATGATGTGCACATGCTGCACACGTATGTATACATACATGCTTGCACAATGCACGCACACTGCACATACGGTGTACACACATGAACACATGTGCACACAGCATGCATGCACATATACACATGTACATAGCCAAGTGTTTATGGTATCCACGTGCCAATGCATACATTATACACTAACATGCATATATGCATACATGTATTGGCTCTGGAGAAGTTTATATGTGTATATACAGATACAACGTGCGTATGCGTTTACGTGTGTATGCACTCCATCCACATATATATGATCGACTTTGGATGAGACTGTATATATGTGCAGCCACACACATACAAAACACGCATGCACACACAATATGCATGCAACATGAATACCCACACATGCAGATACACGCCTGCATGCACACGTGGGTGACGTTCGGTTGAGGCCATATGTATACACACATGCATTCATCTTCACAGAGATATTCATCAGAGTCCGAACAAGCATGCAAAAGAAATTCCACTGTCCCTCATGGAGTGCTTGCCGTACACAGGATGCTGTGCTCAGGGCCGCGCAAACCTGACTCCCTAGATTGTCCTGCTAACCCGTAGGCTCTGCACACGAACCGTAGCATCACCTCTGCTTTGCAGACAAGGGCCCAGACTCACCGAGGGGAGGGGGTTTTCCCAAAGCTGCACGTGGTAAGTGACAGACCAGTGATGGATCCCAAAGGTCATATCTTCATGGGTTTCCGGTTTCTGATTCAGTTGACCGCTCCCTAGGAGGTCTTTGATGAAATTACAATTTGCCTATTTTCTTGGCTTTCCTATCTGCTTTATGGAAGAAATGGTCCATGCCCCCCATCTAAACTAGGAAGCTGCAGAGCGGGGAGTGGGGAGTGGGGAGTGGGGGGGGTCAGTTCCATCAGTTAGGACCCAAGAACCATCTCCTGACATCACACCCCCCCACCAAAGAGGGGTGCCTTTCTCTTTGCTTCCAGCCCTTCCCTGTGTCTTCTCCCCTCCTCTTCTCTTCTAAGAACAATTTTTATTGGGTTCAGGGCCCACCCAGATAATCCAGCATGAGAACCTTAACTTAATTACCTCTGCAAAGACCTTTTTGTCTTAATAAGGTCACATTCACAGGTCCTGGGTGGACATGCCTTCAAGGGCTACCATTGAACCCACTAGGCTCACAGAGAACCTTTTTTTTTAAAAATATTTTATTTTTTTTAAAGAAAGAGAGCAGGAAAGGGGAAAGGGACAGAGGGAGAAGCAGACTCCCTGCTGAGCAGGGAGCCCGCTGCGGGACTCAATCCGAGGACCCTGAGATCATGACCAGAGCTGAACACCAGTGCTTAACTGACTGAGCCACCCAGGCACCCACATAGAGAATCCTTTATTCTCTCACAGTTTCTAACCCTTCCCGTCCCACCGGTTACCTTCTGACATACATATTTTATCTATGTATTTTTCTTAGTGTATGTTTATCTCTCCCTGCAAAAATATAAGCTCCTGGAAGGAATGGAACTTTGTCTGTTTTGTCTACTGATGTGTCTCAAGATCTTCTAACAGTGCCAGCACACAGTAGACCCTCCATAAAGCTTGTTGCTGTCTGTTCCTAGTAGCTCTGTATGTATCTGACTCCTGGACTGTGCAAGGAGTGTGGCAGAGCCGGGGCCTCTGTGTTCCTCCTCCGTGCACCTTTCAGGACTGCTTGTGGTCTGACACACAGAAGACGTCCAGTTCAAACGTGTTAAATATCTTTATGGAGCTCTGTGTCTCAGACCTTATCCTAAGCACTTCCTGTGCAGTGAATCGCTTTATCCTCATGACACTATGGGAGAGGGACCATCCACACGCCCATTTTATAGATGAAGAAACTGAGTTTCAGAAAGGGGAAGTAACTTGTCCAAGTCTGCGGAAAGGTCATAAAGGTAGATCCTGAATGAATCTCTATAAGACCATCATTGTAGCGCTTCAGTGGGCTTTCATGTCCACACTCTAAAAGCAACACACATGCCCTTACATCTGTGCGTGCAATGTGAGAATCACCTTAGATGAGACTGTGTATGTATCCGAATGCATGTGTGTGTACTCAGAGGTACACATGTAAGCATAGTTGGCCAGGAAAAGGGACAGATGGTTTCATCATTTCACTGGAGGTCAACACCCAGCCTGGATCCACCTGGTGGAAATCTCCAAGAGAAATAAAAATAGGAAGTCAGCCCCCATCCCTCTGGGGGACAGTCTGGAGCACATGCAACACGTGTTGGCAAACACATCACCCTTGTGGGTCCCGGTCTGCTCCGATCAGGACTTCTGTATGGTTGCCCACCTAACGCGGCTGGGGGTGATGTGGGTCCCCAAGACAGGGCTGACGGTGACATCTGGAATAGGGACTGGAGGCCCTTGAGGCCATTCGTGACATTTGAAATCAGCAGCTTCTTTGGGATATGTCAAGAAATAGTACTGAGAAGGGACCACACAGAAAAGGAAAGATTTCAGAACAATCCCTGACTATGGAAAAGGCTGAGTTGGAACAGTTTTTGTGGAGGAAAGGGAAGCTGAATCCCACTCATAACTCACCAGTGAAAGTCCGCCAGATGAATACCGTGTTGGAACTCTCTTTGTTGGATGGTTTGTGAACAGCTACTCAAGGTCATGTCCCATGTACTTCCCTTAAGGCAGGTACAGGGGAGGTTTAGAAAAGAAACAGGTGCCAGGGAGAGGAAAGTAGGATCAATCTTTCCAAAGTCCCCGCTGTGTGCCAGACCCAGCAGGCCTACGTGACTGGGGTCATGGCAAGTGAGATTGAAGGTGTCCAGAGGCCCAGCTCAAACTTGGTCATGTCGGCAGTAGAAAAAGCACCGAAATTGGAGCAGGACACTCTGGGCATGAGTCCCAGCTCCACCACGTGCTCGCTGTGTGGCCTTGGCCTAGTTTCTTGGCCATCCTGAGCCTTGGTTTCATCATCCCTAAAATGCAGGTGCAGTGAGCATCAACCTTGGAGAGTTGCTGCAAAGATTGGACTGGTTGGTCAGTTGGTTCTTAACTCCAGCTTTGTAATAGAATCATCTGAGGACTTCTGGAACACAACCTTTGTCTGAGCCCAGCCAAGAAAAACTGATTCAGAATCTCCGGGTTTGGGTCTCAAGTATTCTGTTTTTTTTTTTTTTTTTTTTCAAATCTCTGGGATGCCTGGGTGGCTTGGTCAGTTAAGCATCTGCCTTCAGCTCACTTCATGACCTCAGGGTCCTGGGATCGAGTCCCATATTGGGCTCCTTGCTCAGAGGGGAACCTGCTTCTCCTTCTGCCTGCTGCTCCCCCTGCTTGTGCCCTCTCTCTCTCTCTCTCTCTCTCTGACAAATGAATAAATAGAAGTTCTTAAAAAAAGTCTCCTTGGATGATTCTTGTGTGAAGACAGGGCAAAAAACTACCGCAATTGCTAGGCTCTCTCCAGACCTGGTCATGAACAATGCCATCAGAGTCCAAGTGGCTCTGTCTCAGCATTCCTCCCCGGAGGACTGAGCCTTGGGACTGTACCTTGCACAGATCAGATTGGACTCCTAAAAACGGAATAATGATGGAGACAGGACTGGATCAAGAGGGGCAGGGAGGTCACCCAGCATCTGGATTTTAACTGTGTCCCCTTTCTGATCCCAGGGTTTGCTGGGACCCTTTCCAATATCCTCTTGAACTGCCCTTCCAGAGAAAGAGGAAGCATGCAGGCTCCCTACAAGGGGTGTCGGGCTCCCAAGGGGGAAAGGGGCAACTTGGTTTCTGTCTCTTTATTGCCTTAATTAGCTGTTTGGTGACCCGGCAGTCTCTTTGATGCACATCCAACGTCGGCCTGTGAAATATGGGGAAATGTCAGCCTGTCGAACAAGGGTCAGCCAGACTGTCGATACCATCGTCCATCAGGCTGATCCAGGCTGGGTGCTGGCCTGCAATGAGATGATTGAGCCATCTTTCCCCTCCCCCTGGCCAAAGTGTTGGTGGCGTGTGGAACATAGCTAGCTGGTGGCTGGAGGTGAGGTGATGGTGTCGAGGCCATGGGTCGGCCGACTTCAAAACCAGAGGCTCAGGGCAGCAAACAACAGGGAGAAAACAGAGAAAAAACAGTCCAAGTTAAACAAACTACAGAAAATCCCGAGGAAGACAGAAAGTCAACAAGTCAGGACAAGAGGAGGATCTCTGGGACACCCAGTGGGTGGTAAGGCCTCGGGTTAACCCTATCTACACTGTTGGCTTTGGGGAGCATACAAATTTTCTCTGAGTCACTGCAGTGATATGTAACACACAGAGAGACACAAAAACCATTAGATCTGGAGAACCAAAACATTAGTGAACACTAGTAATAAGACTTGGTTAAAAAAAAAAAAAAGTCATCAAAGTGATTGTGGATGCATTAATAAAGTTATATTAATTACACTAAAGGAGGTGAGTCATTCATTTCCCAAGCAATACTAGCACATCTATTATGGATTATTGGAGTTGCTGGAGATATGACACTAAACAAAACAAGCACAAGCCTTTACTATCATGGAAATTTCTTGATAATGAAAACAGATTTTAGAAGAATAATGATTAAATTATGTTGTGGGTTAAAATGTGCAATTAAATATGAAAGAAAGATTTAAGTGGTTGGGAAGTGGTTCGTCCTTTTAAATAGGGTGATGAGAGAAGATGGCTCTGAGAAAGTAACATTTCAAAAACAGTCCCAAAAGAGGTAAGAGAGGAAGACAGACAGTAACTCAAATATTTGTGGGAAGGATATTCCAGACAGAAGGGACAGCCAGTGCAAGAATCCTAGGGTGAGAGTGCATATGGAATGTCTGAGGAATTGCATGGAGGCTATTGGATGGACTGAAATGAGGGAGAAAGCCAGTGAGAGATGACCGTAGAGAAATAATACAGGTTAAGTTTTCTTTATAGGGCCATGCAGACCATGGAACAGCTTGGAGCTTCCATTCTGAGGGAGACGGAGAGTCGTGGGAGGGTTTTGACCTGGGCAGTGACATGATCTGATCCCTTTGGCTAGTTCTTGGAGAATAGGTTGCAGGAAGCCAAGACAAAAACTGGGAAACCAGTTAGGAGGTTTCTAGGTGGGTTTCCCTGAAGGGGCAACTTGAAGTCCGTGTCTTTGTCTGTGTCTATAACTCTACCTATATCTATACTTCTTTCTATATGCAAACACCATATAGACCTCTATATGTAAGTGGTTGGGTGGATGCGTGGATGGACGGATGGATGGAAAGATGATAGATAGATGATAGACAGATAGATAGTAGTCTTTTCACATAGAGAACTACCTATATAGTGTTATAAATACATATATATGCACACCATAAATATACATATTTACTTGGCTAATTCATGTGAAAGATGAGAAACAGAAGTTCCACTGTGTGAGGTCTTAGAGAAAAAGAGGCACTAGGGCAGCATTTGGGTGGGCAAGGGAAGGAGAGATTGAGCCAGGAACACCCTTGGATAGCACATTAAGGAGCTGGACCTACCTAATGTGCTATCCAAGAGGAGCACAGAGGACCCGCGGGAAATGTTAGAGAAAGGAAGTACCTTGATTAAGCTGATTTCAAAGCAATCCCTGACTACAAAGCAGAGGAGATGTGTGGGAACCACAGAAACAGTTTTGGCAGTTGCACAGGTAGAGGCCTGGTAGCCTGATCTAGAAGGTGGTGGTGAGGATGGAGACAAGTGAGCAGATTTGAGTTGTGGTCAGAATATAAAATTAAGGGGAGCTGATGAGGTAAGGGTGAGCTGAAATTACTCTGGTGGAAATTGATGATGTAGTCACATGTACTCCTTGCAGTGCGAGACCCCAAAAAGCACCTTCTCACCCTCTTCCAGGCATCTCTCTCCACTCACATGTCTCTCTCTACCTAGGAAGGCCTTCCTTGTGCCTTGTCTCCTTTTATTTCCCTGCCCCCTTTCTCCCCTCTCAAGATAGCACCCATTTCCTCCTCTTTGAAGCTTCACTTGATACTCTTACACTGGTTTCCTCCCTGGTTCTCCTTAGATCCCACTTGCACACAGGAGTGATTCCTCTCAGGGCCACCACACAAGGTTGTGCAGGTTGAGCACTGCACAAAGAGTTCAGCCAAAGTAGCAGATAGGGGCTGAGAGCTATCAATTTGCCAAACCTTGACTTCTCAGACAGGGCATCTTTTTCTAGTTCACAGAAAGCACAGTGTGACCTGGGTCCGACTGCCACCCTGAATCATAATTATCCATTCACTTGTCAACCTCCCTTTATCAGACTTAGATCATTTCTCTGTTGTAGGATTTAGTGCAGTTTCTGAATATTTACTGAATGAATAAAAGAGTGGAGAGGTAGATAGATGGATGGATGGACTGAAGAATGGAAACTATTCATCCCAGCAGGATAAATTAATCAACAGAAAAATAATAACTGACTTAGGTAATGTAGCTCATTAGCAACTTCTTGGAGCATCTTTTCAGGATACCACCATTTCTCCACACCAGGGGATGGCAGATTTTTTTCCTAAAAGTGCCAGAGAGCACTCAGCTCTGCTGTTGTGCGTGAGAGCAGTGGGAGATGGTGAATAAATGAATGAGCATAGGTATGTTCCAATAAAACTTTATTTACATACACAGAGAGCAGAGAGTCTGCTAGACATCTGTGTCATCCAGAGATTCTCCCCTGATTTGTCTCTTCCCCAGGGTGCCCTTCCTCCATGTCCATTTGGTAATGATACATGATGATGACAGTAATAGTTATTACTAATATTTATTCTGTGTTTGCCCTGGATCAGGCTCTGGCCTAAGCCTTTTTCACATATGATCTTAATTAATTCCCACAACCACCCTATTAGGTGCTATCTCAGAGCATGGTTAAAAAACAAAACAAAACAAAAACAAAAACACCCCAGAGATACAAAAAGATAAAGCAGCCCAAGGACACATAATTTTAACTGGCAGAGCAGGTGGTCTGACCACTGAGTCCGAGAGTTTAACAACTAGACAGCATGTGTCAGTATAACAACGTTAATAGTTAAGAACAATGAGAGCAGCATTTGCTGAAGGCTTACTCTGTTCCAAGCACAGAAATACACATTGAGTGTTTTACAATGTTCCCTCTGAATTTTCTTAGCCACATGGTAAGCTTAGCCCCTTGCTATCACAGCTACCCAGGGTCACACAGAAACCAATTTGGGTGTATACATGCTTCACACACCATGCCCAGTTGCTGAGAACTTTCTAGAAAATGAACTGTTTGACTCCATAGCCTTGCTCCCCTGATGCCACGCTCGGTCCTGGATTTCTCCCTCCCTGCAGGGGGCTGTGCCTTTGGACTCCCTGGGTGCCTTTTATCTTATCGGACCCTTTCCCTGCTCACTTTGCTAGCTGTCACGTTTGTTATTCTAGGATAAACTTTCGGCCGATGTAGCACATACTTTGGGGTCAATGCCCTGTGTTATCCCGAGGATAGTTCAAATATTTGTGGCCTTGTCAACCTCCGTCTCCCTGGACATGTGTCACAGCAGAGCGGGAGGGGTGTTTCATGCCTCGAGACCCGTGTGAGCGAGCGCGTGGCCAGAGGTCCTGCCTGGGAGGCCACAGAAAGCAGGTGGCAAACACACCAGTTCTTGGCCCCGGACTGGAAGAGCACAGCCCACTGAGCATGAAGAAGGAGGCTAGCGTTGCCTAAATATCTCCTTACGGTGCCTTCACACCCATTGAAATAAGTGATCTTCCAAATCTGCCAGAAAGGAAGGCATTCTTAATGTCCATTTCATTGACAAGAAAACTGAGGCCAGCAGAGGGATTCTTAATCGTGTGTGTGTGTGTGTGTGTGTGTGCTGGAGACTTCGCAGCAGTTCACTGAAGTCTGTGTTCCAATAAAACTTTATTTACAAACACAGGCAGCAGCTAGTTTGCCTACCCTGGGTCTAGATACCCATCTCACCCAGCAATTCTCCCCTTGATATATTTCTTCAAAACAAAGAACTCAGACTAGATCCATAGGAGATGAACGAGGTTCAAATACAGTCATCAGAGGAGAGCCATTTGGATGTGTCCAACAATTCTTGAAACAACGAGTCGTAACCCACCACGATGGCACAGGTGTTGTGAGATTAAGGGACGCTGAAGTCTCTGTGACACCATCGGGGCGGCAAGCCAAGATCTGTGATTTCTACTGGTACCAAGGTCATGGGGGACGGTCCCTCCTGTCACGTGCCTGCGTTCATAATGGAAAGAAATGATACATTTCAGCTCGAGGTTAGTGACAACCAAGATGTGATAGATTTTCTTCCCCACCAAGGTCACAGATGCCCTGAATTCTGTTCACAGAGACCTTGAGGGTCTGGGGCCTTGGAGGGAGGACCCCTGACCGAACTGGGGGATGCTGGGTGGGGAGAAGACTCCAGAGATACACTCTCGCGGCCGAGAGGTGCCTGCTTCCCGACCCCCAGCTCCTCAGATCGTGTCCTCTGGCTTTGTCCCCAAGTGAACCACTTGGCCTGACTGCTGGCTGCGAGGGCAGACCGGCCTTTGAAGCCATGCCTCTCTTTGATGTGCACATTCCGTCAGACTCTTCCTCGAGCTGGGCAAACCTCTGTTGCCCCCTGCTAACCCTCCTTGTGAACGTTCCCCAAACAGTCCAAAGGCTTCTCTCACACGGTTTCTGTTAGTTTTTGTTGTTGTTGTTTGTTTTTTGTTTGTTTTGTTTTGTTTTTGTTTTTGTTTTTTCCCGGCAATGGACGCTGGTGGCCTGGTGGGCTGGCCTCTCAGACAGGACTTCAGACTTTGAAGAAAGAGATCATTTTCAGATAAGTCGTAGTTCCAGGCCGGGTTTAAGAAACAGAGTGGCTTTGCCTAAGGAAAACAGAAAAATCACTGAAACAGCACTGCTAATACTAACCAGAACAACAAGGGCCCTGTGGGAAGCACAGACTCCTCACCAGGCACTGTGTTAGGCACTTACACATGTTTTCTTCAACCTTCCCAACAGCCCTGAGAGGTAAAAGATTGATTCCCCACGTCCTACCAATAAGAAAGCTAAGGTCAGAGAGGGGTGAGGCTTTTCCAAAGTCACGCAGCATGGAAGGCGGAATGCAGGCCCATCTGGAAGCAGAACCCCCGAGATCTCTCTGGGACGCAGGGAACTATCCTTTGCCAGGCAGAGCTCCAAATGGTCCCATGCCGAGTGGGCTGATGGTGGCAACTGGTCTGCTAGGATAAAAGTCAACGCTGGCTACTCTTGAAGATGACTCGAAGGAAGGGACCCAGAATTTTGGAACAGACTGAAAAGGGCAAGGCAAGGGGGACCTAAGCCATTGGAAGGAGAAGCGGGTCAGTGACCCGGCGGATGTTCCAGGGCTGGCTGGGCTGCAGGGCTGACATGAGGTTGTGGCTTATGTCCACGCTGACCTGGGGGCTGCAAGATGAGAAGGATGCTGCCTGAGATGATCTCAGATGGACAGCTACCAGCATCCCAGAAGCAGGACAATATCTTCAGCACCACTGTCCTGTTTTCTGACTGGGAACTTGAGCTCACGGGATCCCTGCATGATGCTTCTACGGCCCCATAGGACCAGGCTCAGGGCCTGACATCCCCTGCAAGGGGCTGAGCCCTGCCTGTTCCCCGGGCCTCTCTTGCAACCCAGAGCTCACATCTGCAGCCCATCTGGCTGGGCTGGAGAGCATAGTCCACCATCAGGGGAAAGGAAGCCTCTCTGTGGGTATTTCAGGCCTGGCCTGGAAAGCCTAACCCTCCTCCCAAGCCAAGATCAGTGGAGAAACTCAGCCCAGTGGGCTGCTTGACAGAGAGGCTTCTGGCCTTGACTTTCAGATTCCTGAGTCATCTCTCCTTGGGCCCATCCTCGGCTTGACTTCCTTGCAGGGGCCTTTGATGAACAGATGAGATAATGGATATGCTTTGAAAAAGATAAAACGCTGAACAAAAGGTTGTCCTGGCCACAGCAATGGGTGTGATGGATTGGCTAAACCGTGAACTTCCTTCCTGCCCAAGGGCAAAGACGGCTCCGAACCTCCGCATCTCTGGGACAGCCAGCTTGCCCTGTGAACCTGCCTCTCCCCTCCATCCCCCACCCCCACTGGAGTGTCTTATATCCATCAACTGGGAGAACCATTGAAAAAGTGTGATGCTTTGGTCAGGGCTTGAATATGCCCATTTTACAGATGAGAAGACAGGCAAGGTGAAGTTCAAGAGCATCCCCATATCGTGCAGCTACTTGGTACGGACCCAGGCTTTGGACCCAGGCCTATTCATTCCAAACCCTGACCAAACACCAGGGATTTAGTGAGTATGTCTTTAGCTCAAATAAAATGTAGCACAACAATAGGAACAAGAAACATGTGATTTTGCAAAAATGTCCCGTGTCAGCTCCTCCAAACCTGTAGAAAAGAAGACTTCCCCTCCTCACTGCAGCTGGGGCTCTTGGCGTGAGTTGCTTTAAGTGGATGTCCCACTGCAGGGAGATGAGAGATTGTAGGATCGCACACTTGGAAAGAACCCTAATGACTATTTAGGGCTGGTGTCCCCCTCCACTATAGCGCTGCCAAAAGGCTGTCCAGCTGAGGCTTGCACACTTCCAGAGATCCTGCAAAGTGGCCTAGGCTATTCCCAGACAGCTCACAGATACCTAGTACTTTCCGACACGTGGACACAATCTCTTAGAAGAGAAAATGTGCTCTTCCTACTACCCAGAGTTGCATAAAAAAAAGTACAGAAGTATCCATAGCTCCACTGTCACAGCAGAAAGTTTGAACCAGCTTATTTATCTCCACGTAAGGGAATGAGGGGTGTCTGAGTGGCTCAGCCGTTAACTGTCTGCCTTCGGCTCAGGTCATGATCCCAGGGTTCTGGGATTGAGCCCCCCCCCCCCCCCCCCCCGCATCTCAGGCTCCCTGCTCAGCGGGAAGCCTGCTTCTCCCTTTCCCATTCCCCCTGCCTGTGTTCCCTCTCTGGCTGTGTCTCTCTCTGTCAAACAAATAAATCAAATGTTCAAATAAGGGAGTTAATGCATAAAATGTAATTAAAATGGAATACAGCTGCCCCTTGAACAACGTGGGGAGGGATGGTTAGGGGCGCTCATCCCCGGCACAATTTTTTTGCCCAATTTTTCTCCCTGAATATATGCGAAGATGGGTTTGCATTTTTCCTGGGTCAAGAAGTTCAATTCCCACAGTGATTGTATCTTAGCCCGTTTTCAAACCCCTTAGGTCCTGTGTCTTCTCCCCTGTACATCCTCCTCTTCCTCTTCCTTCGCCCCATTCTCATGCTTTCTGAGATTAAAGAATTTTAAAAAAATACAAATAAGAAAAGACCCACCCCTGTCCCTACGATCCAGAATTAACCATTATGGACATTTCGGCATATTTTCTAACTGCCTCTCTTTTCTATTTGTACATCTTAAAGTTACCCAATAACACATGAATTCATAGTTCTTACGTACAGTGGGAGCATCACGGGGAAGTCAAATTCCTCTTGCTGTCGAGTCTTTCCTAGCTCCAATCACCCACACAGACTGTCGTGAATTGAGATTACATAATCTCACTTTAATATTGTTTTTACACACTTGATATGAATTCTTAAAAATATAGAGAACCTCTTGGGTATTTTTAATTTCTCAGCTGGGATATGAGTCACTTCATGACCAGAACTTTCTCTCCACATCATGTTTTCAAGAAGTCCCCCTGTTGACACACAGAGCTATGGTTCATCTACTTTGGTTGCAGTCTTAAAACATGTACCTGTATGGATTTACCTATATCCAGTCCCCTGTTGGTGGGCATCTAAGTTGATTCCAATTTTTTTCTATCATAAAAATTCTGTTGCAGACATACTTGGATATGTCTCTGCATTTCACCCCTGCATTTCTCCAGGGGTGAAGCCTTCCTCCCCAAGAAGGGACATGTACTTCTTTCCCCTAGTAAGCAAGTGTGTCCAGATTTGAATAAAGTTTTCTCAATGTGGTCTCATCAGACTAGCCAGTCAATGAACATTTACTGGAGAACCTGTTATGCATCACTGTTACATAGAGAATACAAGGCAAACATTATCCCCTGACTAGGTAGAGCTTGTAATCTCATATAGGAGAGCAACAGTAAATGAGCATTCAAGGCTGTTAATTAAATATAATTGCACAATGTTTTGTGAAGAAGAATGGGAGCAATAATAGCAAGGACAGGGGACTCAGCCTAACTTGGTGCAGGGAAGGCTTCCTGGAGGAGGTGATGTTTAACTGTGTTCCAAAGTTGGGTGAGTGGAGAACCAGATGGTAGATACGTGTTTCAGCAGAGGAGACCTAGAAATGAAAGAGAGAAAGATGAGTTTGTTCCTACCCCAGGACCTATGCACATGTGGGTCCCTCTCACTGAAATGTTTTCCACCCAGTTTCTTTATGAGATCCTTGGAGATTTGCAACTCCCCCACATTTGTGATCTGTGTGATCCTGCCTGCCTCCTCACATCAATAGGTCCTGTTACCTGACCTCTCAATGCCATATCCTTGGTCCGGGCAAGGAAGAGCAGAGGAGGGGAGGTTGCTTTTGTTTAGCCTCTAGACCCGGTCAGCAGAACCCCTCTTAAGGCACAGACTCTGGAGCCACACTGCTTGGGTTCAAACCCCAGATCTTCTACTTTCCAGCTGTGTGATCTCAGGAAAGTGAATTCCCATTCTGAACAGGCTGTAAAATAAGAATAAAAATTCTAATGCTGAGCCTTATAATGAGGATTCCGTGAGTCCTTAGCTCACACCTGAGCATAGTGTGTACTCCATCATGGTGGCAAAAATCAGAGCAGTCATAGTAATAACATGAAATAACATAGAAATAACATGAACTTGAAAGAGGAGCATTCTCCCTGGGAATGAGAAAGGAGAATTTCCCATGCGAGAGCTCTAGACTGTCCCCAGAGACAAGGTGGGCAATTACTGAGTGACTGATGACCTTGAGCTTCAGCCCCGTTTCCTGGAAGCCTGTAGCTTTGAACCCAAGGGTGTCCCTCCAGCTGGACTATGGGTGTGGAGCTGAGTAAATACTTCATCACTGATCAGCCCCTGTGGTCCAGATGTTTCCCCAGAGGCTTGGACGTGGATGAGTGGGAGGTCCCCCCGGGTCTTGTTAGCTGTGCCTGCAGAAGAAGCTAGAAGAGCAGGGGGGGTGGGGCACAGCTCAACCTGGCTCCTTGGGAACCTCTGATCTCTGTCGTCATGAGTGGATACGTTACAACTTCTGATTGATGTAAGCAGGCAGCCCTGGTATAGTAGATCCGTGGGACCTTCAAAACAATGCTAATACAAGGGCGCCACTAACTGCACTTTTAATAAATACAACACACCACACTAACCGTATATGATCTTGATAAACACTTTCTGCAGCCCTGTGGTGTGGGTCCCACTGTATCGCCACTGTCTGGAGGAGGGAAACTGAGGCCCAGGGAGGTGAAGTCACTTGCCGGAGGCCAGTTGGGTCAGCTGCAAACACAGGCTCTTCTTGTTTAAGTTATTAGTGCAATCTTTTCCCCTCTACAGTCTGTCACTTAGCAGCTGGGATCTTAGACAGGGAACTTAACCCCTGTGTGCCTTGGTATCTTGGACTAAACTGTGACATGCAGACAGTCCCTTTTATTGTTGCCGAAAGGATTAAAACCAGCCAGTGGATGTCCAAGGCTCACGGCAGTGTCTGCCTCGCCCCAACAATGCCATTGTGGGTCATTTGATTATGAATCTATTTCTTCCCTGGTGTTTGTAGGTCATTTTATTTGTTTTATGTGGTCTCTTTATGGATTTCGTTCACTAGAGTTGCATGTTTTGATAAGAGTTTTGTTTGTTTGTTTGTTTGAAAACCGAAGAAGCTTTGTGACAAAGGGCAGACTGGCCCTCAGCCCCCTGGCCCCAGCCCCATGAGTATGGTAGGAGGATTGATCACAGGGGCTTGGTCGGGCTGGGACTCCCTGCAGCCTTCAAGGGCAAGGTGGAACCGCAGGGTGGTGGCCTCCACACTGGGAGACCAGCAGAAAGACTCCAGGGGCACAGTGACTCAAGAGTCCACACTAGAGTTAAAGGACATTTCCCCTCTTCGTGGACCACCCAGAAACATGCCAGCCTCATTGAGAAGACGCAAAGTCTTCCAAGAGAAGATCTATCTCCCCATCTATTACTGGGGAGATCTGAACTCCCAAGGGGGGCCTCTTTGGGGGGCTGACTTCCTGCCTGGGACCTCTCCAAACCTTCTCGCCTTCCACCCTGGCTGACTAGCTCTCCTTTTCCACTCTCTGTTCCCTCCGTGCCCCCCTGCTGCTGGCCCTGCCCCGGATCCTGGCAACATCCTGTTCTTCCCCTGAACTAAACTCCCCCTCCAGCTTCCCAGTGCGATAGGAATCTTAAATAAATGCTTCCTGTCCCTTGACCACCTTATCTCCCATTCCTCCCGAATGGCTGACGTTCAAGAACCACAGGCAGCGTTGTACTCCCTTCTAATTTTAAACCTGCCCTCTGAAGCTCTCTCCTCTTCCTTTTTAAGGTTCCGGGAAAGGCCAGGGGGTGTCAGAGGTCCCTGGTGACAGGCTGAGTCAGCAGAGACTGAAGGCCTCCTTCTCAAGTTCCCAGGGAGGGAGTCGGGAGCTAGGGGTGCCGGCCGAGGCCGCTCTGCAGCGCCCGCCGCGGCAAGAACACGCTCCGCGGGCAGTCGATGCTCGGTGCGCCTTTCCTGAATTTATAAACCTTTTCAAAGAATGAATAGGGTAGAACTAAACCCAAACACGTTTATGAAGTGAGGAGCTAGCTGAAATCCGGGCACAAAAACACGCAATTGTCCTGCGTGGAGGGTCCAAGCCCAATGTCCTGTCATCAGCTTTTGGAGCAGAACCGGGATTCTCCCCGGAAGCGGCCGAACTGGCCCCCGTTGGGTCCTCGGCAAGCTGACTTCCGGAGATGTCATGTGATCCACTCAGGCCCAGCCCATGAGAGTGTTGCTGGCCAGCGATTGGTTATGGCTGATCATGTGACGGAGGTCGGGGCATTTGGAACCAATGGAAACTCGATGCTGAGGCTTCTTTCCGGAACTCCCGGGGGAGATGCTCTTGCAGGTCACTGCCGCTAAGAGGACGGAGTCAGCGGAGGCCTGTGCAGGCCCCGCTTGACGTGACGTGACGTCGCTGTCGGAGTGGAGCGGACCCGAGGGGAACCTGGGCCGGAGAAAGAACACCTGAGTCCCAGTCTCTCTCCGAAGCCAGTTCTTCTCTCGGAATTTTCAGGGACCTGAGCCCATAAAATCCCTTTGTATGTAGTTTTCTGTCACTTGTAACCACAGATGCGCGACCCTTCCCTCGCTGCCCCCCACCCCACCCCCACCCCGGCACATACAAGCATACACAATAAGGCGGGGGAGAAAAAAAGAAAAAGGTGGTGCTGAGAACGTACCACGGGCCAAGACAGAGCTTCCGAACGGCTTTCAGGGGGAGAGATCACTAGTCCCGATCGATGGCTCATAATCCTCAAGCTCAGAGAGGTTAAGAGGCTTACCTAAAGTCACACAGCCAGGAGGTCATAGAGATCGGATTTAAATCCGTCTGCGGTGGCTCAGTCCGTTAAGCGTCTGCCTTCGGCTTAGGTCATGATCTCAGGGTCCTGGAATCCAGCTCCACATCGGGCTCCCTGCTTGGTGAGGAGCCTGCTTCTCCCTCTGCCTCTGTCCTTCCCTCCAGCTCATGTCGTCTCTCAAATAAATAAAACCTTTTAAAAGAAAAGAAGCTGATGGAGGTCTTCCAGTCTAGGTTATGGGAGGCGCGTTTTGGTGACCGTAATTAAGGACAAGGGTCCTGAGGGCTGCTGTGTGCCACGCCCCATTACAGATGTCCCATCCAGGCCCTCCTTCCTCCTCCTTAATCCTGCCATCCTTCTGTGAGATAGTGAATCTCTTCTTTCTTTTCCTTCTCAGACTTTCGCTTCTCTTCCTCTGCTCACCTCTGGCGTGAGTCTGTCCCACAGTTCACCCTTAGTTCACTCCTTGGCTCTTAACATGCCTCTTCCCTGGATGGGTCCCCTCACATCTGCTCCTGGAAGTCCCCCAGGCACCTCAAGCTTGGAAAGTCCGAAATGGAGCTCATCACCTGCCCCCAAACCCACGCTTGCTCCCTCTGTTTCCCAGCTCACCTGTGGCATGATCAGCCATCGCCTCAATCAAACTAGAAAAATCTTGGAATCCCATTGAACCTCATCTTGTTCCACGCGCCCCACCTAATCAATCACGCGGCCCCGTGACTTTTACTTCCCATGTAATCCCCAGGCTCGCCCTTGCACTCCATTCCGGTGAGCGCTGCAGCGCTAGCAAATGGGAAAAAACAGGCCGGTGTGCGTCCTGCTCAGGGAAACGGGTGTGCAACCTGAGATCTAACACAGAGGGGGTGTTGTTTCTGCTGCTGTCCTCTCGTGCTGGCGGTATCTCATAATCAATATTATTACAGGCTCATGGAGTTTACATTTCACAGATACAAACTCTTTCTCAAGCAGACTGTGATGTGTGTGTGTGTGTTTCTGTGTGTGTATCTGCACACATATGTCTGTGCTCGTATGTGTTTGTAGGTTTCCTTCCAACACTTATTCCTATACCCCTCCATAGACGGAATCTATAAAATACAGAGAACACCACAAGAAGTTTCTGCAAAATCCCAAGCTTGCTTCTTTAACTAGGTCATGGTTAGTGTTTTTTCATAGCCCAGGACTCACATGCTAGAAGACCAGTTACCTCTGCTGAGAGTCGAATGCCCACATAGAGATTTACCGGAAGGACTGTTGAGAGGATTGTGTAAGGATATGTCTGCAAAGCACTTAACTAGTACCCAGCACATGGAAGCTTCTAGTCCACTCTAGTATAGTTATCATTATTACTATTATTCTAAGGAAGAGGCTGTTTTATTTTCATGTTCTTTCTGGGTCATGTCCTTAAAATTTCACTGCTTGATAAATGACTACAGACAGCTAAGACAGGGCAGTTCCCTCTTCATCCTGAAAATGAGCAGCACCTCCTTAATTAGCAGCCACTGGGAACATCAGAGTGTTGTCCTCTCACTGTTTATATTAACGGCTTTCATTCATCACACATAAGATAATAGACATTGCCATACACCACACCATGTGTGAAAAAAAGTACTCAAGTTAATTGTGTCTGAGATGTCTGCACCCTCAGAGAAAATGTTCTGAACGGAAACTATTTAAGCCTCTCTTTCTTTATACTGTCTCGAAGTTGAAAAGTGGCTCACTGAAAACAAGTTGAAGAGATGGGAACTATAAATGTAATTGTGTTTCCATGATGTAAGTAACTTAGCCAGCATTCCTGCTCTACAGACAGCAGCACTCTCTTGTGCCTGCTTTACAAGCTTGAAAACTGAAGCTCAGAGGGGCCACACCACCTGTCTCAGTTGGCAGAGCTGGTCACTCCCCCTGCAGAACGATGGGTACAATAGGTAAATGGTTACAAGTGGGCATTAAGTAAAATAAGACCGGTAACATGCTTAAAACAGAATAGGTCACATGAGATGCTGGCTATCTTGTGCTGGAAATTTACACAATTGTGGGCATTTTCACTCTTCTTTTTTAACAGCTGTATAGTATTCTACGGCAAGGGCCAGCAAATTGTGACTTACTGGTTAAATCCAGTTCCCTGTTTGCTTTTGTAAATAAAGTTTTATTGGTACACGAGCACGCCCATTCATGTGCACACTCTCTGTGGCTGTTTTCACAGTAAGATGTTAGAAGTGGGTAATGGTGGTTGAAACCGAAAAGCTAGATGTCCACTGAAGCCTAAAATATTGACTCTCCCAGCCCTTTACAAATATTTTGCTGGTCTTTGTTCCAAAAGATAATAGAGTCTATTGATAGACATTCTAACTGAGTCTATTTGTGTGTGTGTGCGTGTGTGTGTGTGTGTGTGTGTGTGTGTGTGTTTACCTCCATATCCAGGCATATTCATGCCAATATAGCTCTAAGATACAGTCTTGGGTGTTGCATTGCTGAGACAACTAAAAAGTCAGAAGTTTCTGAAAGCCAGGGATAATAGCTATTTAAAGTGTTGGACTCCTTCATAGAATAGGCACCTGACCTCTGTTGTCTGGGAAGGAGAACTAGCTGTGAGTCAGATTTGGAGCTTTTAAGGTTCTTCACTCATAGCTGCAATGATTCAGACATGAAATCAGAGCAACTCAATCTCTCAGACTACATTTCCATTAAAGTTTTCTGCAACAGTGTAGCAACAGACAGTAGTCATGTGTCTGCATTGAGCCAGGTAACAGCAATAGAAAAATCTCAGAGACTTAATTTTTAGTGTCAGGGAGTTTAAATGGTTATGAGTCTCAAGGTTCTTTGACAACTCCGGAAAGGTACGAAGCTACCTATTCCTTAAGCTATATTCACATGAAATTTTGCAGTTTCAAAGGTTTGATAACTTCCCCAAAGCCCTTCCATGGACTTTCTATAAGGTTTTCGGTTAAGAATCACTTTTCTAAGGGAGAGACAGACCCATAAAAAACTAAATAGTATAAAGTATCATTAAGGTGTATTTGAGGAGCATACAAACTAGAGTGTATATATAAGAAATTTTTAAAAAGTCAATATTGCTTTGTAGGAGTGCACGGGGTCCGGAAGGTCAGGGAAGGGTCCTACTAGGAAATGGGACTTGAAGGATGTGTAGGAGTTCTCTGGATTGTCTAGAAATAAGGGAGGCAGTTTCATCAAGGAAAATTCGAATGGGGTAGGAGGAACTTTGAGGAGGTCTTAAAGCTGATGCGCAAAAGTCTGGACTACTTCTGGTTTGTCGACGGAGTCTGGAAAAAAGGGGCAAATATCTTAACCTCAGTTCTCCCTCCCATCTCCCTAGTCTCCCATGGTTTCATCTCATGAGGACCAGAACAGAACTCACTCCCTTTTAAAAGTTGTCTAGAATCCAGAGATAAAAGGCTCTATGTTAATAAAATATCATCACAAAGCAAAAGAGTTCCAGTTCTCTGGTTTCATATTTCATGTCTGACGTTTTTATCCCCAGAGCTTGCTTGATCAGGGTTGCAGTGGAAATTTGTCCTTTTCTTTTTGTTCTTTCCTTGAGAGTTGGTGGTCATTCCACGTCTTTGAAGCATATTGTGTGTGTGTGTGTGTGTGTGTGTGTGTGTACTTTTTCTAAAAACTCGAATACTCTGGGTCATTGAATTTGGGAGTATGAACGCACTGAACTAATGCATTGGAAAGTACAGAGCTGGTTTGAAATGTGACTTATGGGTTACTGATCAAGTGTTCAGGTTAACACTTAAGTTCAAATCCTACCATAACCACAGTGTTTGTTTCCTAGGGCTTCCATAGAAAATGATCAGAAATTGGGTCCTTTAATACAACAGAAATTCTCTTACAGTTCTAGGGCACAGAGACTAAAATCAGGTATTGGCAGGGTCAGCTCCTTCTAGAGGCTTTGAGGGTGAATCCGTTCCATGCTATTCTCCTAGCCTCTGATGGTTGCTGGCAATCCTTGGCACTCCTTGGCCTATAGACACTTCACTCCAGTTTCTGCCTGCATCCTTACACAGTCTCCCCTCTGTGCCTCTGTGCCTCATATCTCCATCCATCTTGTAAAGACACTAGTCTTTGGCTTTAGGCCCTTCCTAAATGCAGGATAATCCCATCTTGAAATCTTTCATCATGTCGGCAAAGACCTTATTTTAAATAGGTTTGCATCCACAAGTTCTGGTTGGACTTGTCTTTCGGGGGCCATCATTCAACCCTCTGTAGCCACATACTACCTGAGTATCCTTGGGTATGGTCCAGACCCAGTGCTGAACCTTACTACTGGTCTCATCTGGAAGTCAGGGTTGCTAGGAGAAGCTCACTTGACAAGGTAAGATCGTGCACATAAAACCTGCTACACAAAGCCTAGCGCGCACACACACACACACACACACACACACACACGGGCAGTGCTGTTATTCGTAGTAGCGAGAATGATATCAGTGTTGCTGTCTCTCAGCCAGGAACTCTGACACACAGAGGGTGGGGCAACACGACCTCAAACATCTGGATGACAAGATGATGGTGCTTTCCAACTCAGGCTGTTTGGCATCCTGTAGACCCCAGAAGCAGATGACGGAATGTCAACATGATTGACTACCCTCTTCCCTTTCCCCCAGACACTGTCTGGCAGGTTGACTGAGCCTCCGTGTTGTGGACACTTGCCACTGAAGACACACATGTGTGTTTTTTCAAAGTCAGTTGCCAGGGATTTCCATGGACTGTAGGACTGCCCTGGGATGACATCAAATCTATAGATAGTCTAGAGACCCGTTGAATGGACTGGCTGGGAAACCCATGAACCTTGGGGTCTGCGGAGCTATGAGTTAAAATCTCAGCGGGGTTACTTGGGAGCTGAGAGATTCTGAGCAAATCTTTACACTCCTTTGACCCCACCTTTCTCATCCTTAAACTAGAACCAATTATGCCTCTTGCAATGATGTATTTCATATATACACATATGTATCAAATATACAAACAACTTATATACATATTATTATTATATAAAATTACATCTACAATTTATACATACTGCAAGAACTCAGTAATGTTTGCATTATTATAATAGTCATTATTCATAGTATATTATATGGTGTATTGGTTCAGATAATGCATATGGAAGTTTGGTTGATTCAATAGCACTGTATAATGGGGTTTTTTGCTTGGTAATTGAATTCACAGTCCCCAGGCACTTGTTGCTAGAAAATACAGGTGCAGGGGCGCCTGTGTGGCTCAATGGGTTAAGCCTCTGCCTTCAGCTCAGGTCATGATCCCAGAGTCCTGGGATCAGCCCCACATCCGGCTCTCTGCTCAGTGGGGAGCCTGCTTCCCTTCCTCTCTCTCTGTCTGCCTCTCTGCCTACTTGTGATCTCTGTCTATCAAATAAATAGATAAAATATTAAAAAAAGAAGAAAGAAAATCCAGGTGCAAACCCTGTTTGCCCTCTCCAACTCTGTGACTTCACATCTTTGAGTCTCAGTGGTTGCCTCTGTCAAATGGTGGTAATAAACCCCTCTCTTTTTATGCAACAGGTATACTCTGGGGCTTAACAAACACCAACATGCTTACTTCTTCTGTCAACAATTATTTACCGAGCCCTTACTATGTGTCAAGCCCTCACTCTGAAAGGCACAGGAGAGGTGGTGAGGAACAAGACAAGAGTCACGCTTGCTCTCAGAGTGCTTCCGGTTTAGAGAGTGTATTGTAAGTGATGAAAGAATGTATATCAGTGTAGCAACTTTTTTTTTTTTTTTAGGATTTTTATTTGTTTGTTTATTTATTTTTAAGAAAAAGAGCATGAGTGGTGGGGGGAAGCAGAGAAAAAGAAGCAGACTCCCTGCTGAGCAGGGAGCCTGATGTGGGGCTCGATCCCAGAACCCTAAGACGGTAACCTAAGCCGAAGGCAGATGCTTAACCGATGGGGCCGCCCAGGTGCCCCTGTAACAACTTTTTATTCTCATTCATTCTTCTTATGCCTTGTCCTCTGATAGCTGAATACATGTTGGAATACACTTTACAAAGCTTTTTCAAGTTTGGGCTGACTTTGGGGAGAGCTTGTGTCCCACCGGATATGAGTGTGCTGGTGGCCAATCGCTTCTCAGCCCCGGCTTCCTTGCCTGCTCCTCTGCCATCCAGCCAGCTGCATGCCTGGTTCCAGTGGCATTTTACAGAATCTGGAAAAGAGCTGTGAACCCAGAGCTCTTGCTTGGTGGGAATCTGGGCTTCTGGGTTTCAAAAACCGAAGCCCTCTGAATTGAACACTTAAAAATGGTGAAATGGCAAATTTCATGTTATATAGATTTTATCAGAATTTTTTTAAATGTTGAAAAAAATTCTACACCCTGAAATACTTGGGGCAAAATATTTCTTCCAGACACAGAAGATTGGAAGAATGGCGGAGTTGTGGAAGAGTTGGCATGCCTTGCCTCAGAGGTGGGAGTCTCTGGGCTGGAGAATGTAAGGGCAGTAGAAGAAGTCACCAGAGCATTCCATAGTGGTTATGTCCCTGATGTGAGCTTGCTGGATGGAAGTCGAGCCTCCACAGGGGCTTAGAGTATAGAGCGAAGGGAGAACCTGTGCCTTCCTCCGGCATCTGGAGTGAAAAATTGGAGATGCTCATTGTCAGCTGTCCATGGCTCTGAGGACGATTGTCTCCTTCAATTTCTTGCCCTGAGCACCTCTTGAAGGAAATTTTTTTTATTGTGATAAAATATGTATAACATAAAGTTGACAGTCTGAACCATTTTTGAGTGTACAATTCATCCATCACATTCACAATACTGTGCAATTATTCCCATTCTCTTCTTCCCCACCTTGTCTTTGCCCTGACTAGAAACTCTGTAAACACGAAGAGGTATTTCCTGATTCTCCCCTTCGCCTCACCCCCCGTAACCTCTTTGCTACTATGAGTCTATATGAATTTTCCCATTCTAGAAACTTCAAATAAATAGAATCATATAAGTATCTTTTTGTGTCCTAGCATGCTTTCAAAGGTCATGCATGTTGTAGCATGTACCAGAACGCTGTTCCTTTCTATGGCTGAATAACGTTCTCTTGTATGGATAGACCATATTTCCTTTATCCATTCATTTGTTGACAGATCTTTAGGTCATTACCTCCCTTGGAGGATGATGAATGACGCTGCTCTGAACATGGCTGCATGAATATCTGTTTGAGTCTCTGTTCTCAATTTTGGGGGCAACCATTGGAGCAGAATTGTTGGATCATGTGGTAATTCTATATTTAGCTTTTTGAGGAGCTGTCAAGCTATTTTCCACAGCAGATGTACCATTTTCTATTCCCACCATCAGGGCCCAAGGGCTCCAGTTTCTCCCCTTCCTTTCCAACACTTGTTTTTCTTCCTAGTGTTGTTATTGTAGCCAACCTAGTGGATGTGAAGTGACATCTCATGTGGTTTTGATTTGCATTCCCCTAATGTCTAGTTATATTGAGTACTTTATTTATTTATTTATTTATTTATTGTTCAGTAGGCTTCACGCCCAGTGTGGAACCCAACATGGGGCTTGATCTCATGACTGTGACATCAAGACCTGAGCTGAGATCAAAAGTCAGAAGCCTAACCAACTAAGCCACCCAGGTGCCCCTACATTTAGTATCTTATTGAGTGCTTATTAGCCATTTATTCATTTTGTTGGAGAAGTGTCTATGTAAGTTCTTTGCCCATTTTTAAATTGGGTTGTTTATCTTTTTGGTACGTTTTTGGAATTCTTTATATATTCTAGATTTTAAGCCCTTATCGGACATTTTACTTGGAAGTATTTTCTCCTATTTTATAGATTTTCTTTTCATTTCCTTGACAACATCTTTTGATACACAAAAGTTTTGAATTTTGATAAAGTCTAATTTACTTTTTTTTTTATTGCTTATACTTCCAATGCTATATCTAAACATCCACCATCAAATCCAAGGTCCCTCCACCCCTGCCACATTGTCTTCTAAGGGTTTGTGTGGCTTCAGCTCTTACGTTTAAGACATGGATCCATTTTTCTAGGTGCCTCACTCTTTTTTTTTTTTTAAGATTTTATTTATTTATTTGACAAAAAGAGACACAGTGAGAGCGGGAGCACAAGCAGGGGGATTGAGAGAGGGAGACCAGGCTTCCTCTGAGCAAGGAGCCCAATGTGGGGCTCAATCCCAGGATCCTGGGATCATGACCTGAGCTGAAGGCAGATGCTTAACAACTGAGCCACCCAGGCGCCCATAGGTGCCTCACTCTTAAGAAGGTACTTGCTCTCAGGGTCAGAGCTAGCATTTGACAGAGTTCCTTCTTCAATTTTTCACCATAGGTACCTCACATCCCTTCTCCAGGGGAGCCAGGGTAGGCGGCAATCCTCCCGCAGTTCCCCTGAACCAGACAGAGTGAGGGAGGACAAGAGGAGGACTAGATTGCCTTGGCTGGTGGGTTGACGAGCCAGTGCACCGCCACACCAGGCCTTGGCCTTGGAGCCTACAGATCTTAACCATAACTTGAGAACTTCAGAGAGTATGGAGGTGATCAGACTCCCAATGGAGGAAGATAACATTGAACTGACTAGAGTTAGCCTCAGTTAACAGAGAGAAAGATTTTGTGACCCAGTGGGAAGGAAGCTCTCCATAGGCATTACATTCCAGCATACACACATCAGGGAAGAACCACTGCAACGTGACACTGACGCCGTCCCCAGATATGATCTCCAGATGTGAACAGAGCTCATGAAAGTGATAGGTTTAGCCTCCGATCTCATGTTCTATGTCACTCATCTCCCCCAGGAAGGGAACACTGCTTTCTAGCCTATGTTTCCACTTTTGGGGAGCTATACACAACCAGAACTTTTAGGAAGAGGCAGAAATCTCTATGGTGGTGGTTTTCACCTTGTGGGGGGTGATTTTTGTCCCTTGGGGGACACTTGACTGTGTGTGCTGACATTGTTTGGTTGTCAAAACTGAGAAGAAGAGGCTACAGGCATCCAGTTGTTAGGGACCCGGATGCTGCTAGACATCCTCCAATGCACAGAGCTCCCCACCCCATGACAGAGTCCATCCTCCTGTTCCTGAGGTGGAGGAACCCAGGTGTACAGAGATCTATATCATGCTGCCATCACAGGTAGAATGTCTCACATCGTTCTGCTTCTCCAGCAGCACGTCTTTAAGTCATAGAAAGAACACCAGGCTCTGGGATGTCAGGCTCAGGTGTCCCTGACTGGCTAGGAGCCTTAGTTGAACCACTTCAACCCCGGGAGAGATTCATTCTGCACTTTGTAAACCAGGCATCACGAGCCCTCTCAGAGGCTCAAATGGAGCTAGAAGCTATGAAATTCCCAAATGCACCTATCTAATAGTCGTCAATAGTGCCAATGAGCTGATTATTGAAGCAGCAGTGGAAAATTCTCAAAATTCTTCCAAGTACTCCAGGAGGAGACCAATTTCCCAGGGCAGACTGACTTTCTTCTAGATATTTGTGTGATTCCAGGTGATTAACACTAGCCTCCATGACACACCACTGAATGTTGTTGGTTTAATGCCTTAAAAGTCTAGATCTTGCAGATACAACCAACCAGCATGTTTTGTAGGCTCATTCAGATGATCCTTAATAAGGAGCAACTCAGAGAGACCCAGGTGCATGTCTTCCTTCTTTCCTTCCTCTACTCCATCTCCAGAGGCCTCGAGTATTTTGCTTCCAGTTTCATAGATGGAGAGGTTCAAGAGGGAGGTTTTCTCAGGGGGCAGACCTACGCGTGGTAAGTACCAGCTCTTCTTGTTTTGCATTGGCCCAACCTCGTTCACATGACCCCAACGACTGCAAAGGAGGCTGGAAAATGTAGTCCAACTCTCTGCTGAGGAGGGGGAAAAAAAAAGGGGGGAGGAAAGGGTTGGTTTGGAGAGCACATAATGGCTTCTTCACAACATCCTCTTTTCCCCACCAACACAAATATATGCTGATTGAATCTGGATTGGGTTTTGAGTCGTGGAGATTGGGAGTTTATCTACCACAAGTGACACGAGTCCCTCCTGAGGGTATTATACCTGCCCAACATCAAAGGATAAAGTGCATTCAACCCACAAGCCTGTCTTGCCAAAGCGCAATTCTCTTGCTTCACGCAGCCAGGATGTATGGAGTTCTTGTGGAGTGCCGGGAGCCATGGTAGATGCCGCGGATATTGCCTTGAACAAAGAGACAGAAAGATCCCTATTCTTACGGTGTTTGCATTCCAGTTGGGCAAGATAGTGAATAAGCACGTTATAAACACAGACAGCAGACAGACCTGTCCCTCAGGGTGTTCTGCAGTACAGACCTTAGCCCGCATTCATTTTAAGAGGGTTTGGACCAAAGGTCAGTGCCGAAATTTAACTGAGCTGAGCCAGTCAGATGTTTGTCTCCTGGGAATTTGCAGTGGCGATTTGGAGACTGAAAGTTTCCACACAGTTTTGGAGGCCAGAAATCCAAGACAAAGGTGTTGGAAGACTTGGTTTCTTCTGAGGCTCTCCGCTTGGCAAGATGGCTACCCTCTTGCTTCGTCAAGTGGTCCTCTCTCCACACATCTGCATCCCTGGTTCCCTTTCCTCCTCTTATAAGGACACCAGGCATATTGGATTAGGGTCTTACTTTAACAGCCTTGTTTTATTTTTTTTTCAAAGATTTTATTTATTTATTTGACAGACAGAGATCACAAGTAGGCAGAGAGGCAGGCAGAGATAGAGGAGGAAGCAGGCTCCCTGCGGAGCAGAGAGCCTGATGTGGGGCTTGATCTCAGGTCCCTGGGATCATGACCTGAGCCGAGGGCAGAGGCTTTAACCCACTGAGCCACCTAGGTGCCCCAACAGCCTTGTTTTAACTCAATTATCTCTTATCTCTTTAAAGAGCTTATTTCCACATGCTTTGAGATTTGGAGGCACCGGGGGCTGGGACTTCAATGTCTGAACTTGGGGGGACACGAGTCATTTGTTATGGCAGCAGGCATCACTGGTCTTATCCTTTGGACCACGAGGGACACAAAGAGGAAAAATACTTGGGTGCTGCCTTCAAGGAGTTAGCATTGTGGCCTTCTGGCAATGGCAGGCTGAAGGTTTCCAGCATCAATCTCTAGGGCGTAGGCATGTAGGGTCTGTGGCCAGATCATCTGCTAATTTGATAATGGTCTCTCCAGAGGGACTGCTTTTCTTGACTAAGGGACAGATGACACAGCAGCAGATAAGTCTATGGCTTGGTCATTGAGGAAGAGCCACATCCACGTAGGGATTGAAAAGACACAATTTCACAAATGGAGATTTCAATTTGTCGTGTCCTATTGCTCATATTAAATTGATGAGCCTGGCTTGGCCTAACCTTTACCCAAACATGCATTATTATTATTTCTATATTAGGAGACCAGCCTAGCTATAGAATTACAGATCTCAAACAGAAAAATCAGACACATGAGGAAATTTCCAGTTCCCTCAACAATAACATAAAAACAGCGTAACAGTGACTCACCATGTTTCACTTAGCAGATTAGCCATTTTTGTTTCTTTGTTTTTGATGAATTAAAATATCCACTTTGGGGCCTCTGTTTGGGAAAATGGCCCATATGATGAACTGTGAATATTGTTCAACCTGTGTTTAGGAAAAGAGTCAAGCATCTTCAAGACTCTTCAAAGCAGCAGATGTACCCCAAGGAATTTTCTCAGGGAAATCCCAGGAGAACACCAAAGTGCCACTACAAAGATGTTCCTTTCAGTGATAGTTGCAATAGTAGACGTGGGAAAAGTGTCCGGGAATAAGGAATTAGGAGATAAATTATGATGCCTCCAGAAGATGGAAAGTTCGACCACTATAAACCGTAGCTATAAAAGACCGTCCGGTGACATGGAAAGGTGTCCGTGATGTATTTTGAGTGAAAAAAAATGAGGCCATAATGCACTATAGTGAGAATGATCCCATTGGGTCATTTGGAAGGGATGAAAAGGCACAGAGAATGATCACTAAAACAGAAATTGTAGGTATCTCCAGCTTTCAGACGTGCTGGTTCTCACTGTGCTCTTTTTTACTCACTGAGATCAGGTACAGTGCTCTCCATGCCTGACACAAGTAGATGGTAAGTCTTGCTATTATTGCGGCCTCTCCATCGACTGAATGGAGTAAATATCAGCTCCCTAGGTTTATTACAAGTAAACAAAATCATAAAGCAAGTGGTACACAGTAGGCTTTCAATGGATTTTTGTACTTATCCTATTTTGTTTTGTTTTGTTTTTCCCCCAAAGAAAGGGTGACTTATCACAGGGTTTGGGAATGAAGTTCCTTAGACACGTAGACTTTGATTCAAATCCTGCTGCCTCGCCATTTGTAAGCTGATCAAGAACATGAGCGAGTTACTCAGGTCTTCTGGGCTACCCATTGTTTGAAGATGGAGCCAGTAGTAGTTCTATCATAAGATTATGGTCA
Organism: Mustela lutreola; assembly: GCF_030435805.1. Lineage (NCBI taxonomy): Eukaryota > Metazoa > Chordata > Mammalia > Carnivora > Mustelidae > Mustela > Mustela lutreola. The sequence goes on along the minus strand of NC_081300.1, from coordinate 90,901,920 downwards.
GCATGAAAGATTGTGTATATAAATTGTGCAGCACGTGGGAGGCTAAGCGTTAGTCTCTGTTTGCCACCTTATTGTGGGAAAAGGGTATATATCAGATTGGTAAACAAAAAAGTGCAATTTTAAATGTGAGAAATGCATAGATCTTAAAGCATTGGATGTTGTCCCTTCATGTCTCTGCTGCACAGTACAGCAGAAATGTATTTGGCATAGAGCAAGGCTATTCCTCGTTTCAGTGAAGAAAAGTGGGGGGTAGAATGAGGTCCCAAGAGCCAGAAGCGGATAGTGGGAGGGACAGAGGAAAGAAGCTTATGCGAGCTACAAGGAATCTAGCTCAGACCTTCTTTCTCAGCAAGGCTTCAGGCTAGAGTAGGGAAGGTGTCAGGAACATGAGTCTTATCCAGTTTTCTAGGATCATCTGCTTTTCATATCTCCCAAATCCCCTGTCATCCCTGAAACAAAGCCAGCTCAATCAGCAAGCTGCTTTCATTTGATTGGTGAAGAAGTTATCTGCAAGCAAAATGTACAAATGGATAAAGATCTAACATTAAAGTAGGCATCGTTTTTATGGATACCCGCATATATGTATCTCTACACTATTATCCTTCCTTTCTTTTCTCTGTAATTCATCTCTTTGCTTTGTCTGGCTTTGCTGAGATGTAATTGACATATAGCATTGTGTATGGTTAAGATGTACAACGTGTTAATTTGATACATTTGTGTATTACAAAATGATAAGATTAGTTCATACATCCATCATCTCACAGAGCTGACACTTTTCATGTGTGTATGTGTGTATGTGCACACACATGCAAGCATGTGGTGAGAATTTTAAGATCTATTCTCTTAGCAAATTTCTGGTATCCAATATCGTACTGTTGACGATAGTCACCATGTTGTACAGTAAATCCTTAGAATTTATTCATCGAATAACTGGAAGTTTGTACCTTATGACCAACATTTTCCCATTTCCCTCACTGCCCCATCCCTGGCAGCCGATAATCTACTCTTTTTCTATGAGTTAGGATTGGTTAGATTCCAGCTATCAAGGATGTCATATAGCATTTGTCTTTTTCTGTTTATTTCCCTTAGCGTGATGCCTTCCGGTTTCATCCGTGGTGTTGCAAATGTATATATCTTGGGATGTCAAGGAACTTTCGCCCATCCGTTTTTCTAGGAGTTCTAGGTTTTTAGGTCTTATACTTAAATGCTTTCCATTTTGAGTTAAATTTTGTGAGTGGTATAAGATAGGGTTCCAATTTCATGATTTTGCTGGTGAATATCCTGTTTTCCCCACACCATGTGTTTTCCCCACACCATGTGGGGACTGTCTTTTCCCTTTGAGTATTCTAGGCTCACTTGTCAAGTATTAGCTGACCATATGTGCGTGGATTTATTTTGGGGCTCCCTATTCTGTCCCACTGGTTTCTTTGTCTTTTTTTTTTTTTTTTTTTAGTGCCAGTGCCATATTACTCTGATTATTATAGCTTTGTAAGACAGTTTGAAATCTGGAAGTGTGATGCCTCCAGCTTTGCTCTTTCTCAAGATTTTTTTTTTTTTTTGGCTGTTTAAGGTTTTTTGTGGCTCCAGGGGAATTTTAGGGTTATTTTTCTATTTTTGAGGGGGAAAATGTCATGGGAATTTTGATAGAGATTGCATTGAATCTATAGATGTTTTGACGTAGTATGGCTATTTTAACAATATCCCTCAGCCAGGAAGAGGGAGGGTTGCACTCAAACCCAGGTGTGTCAGTCAAATGACAAATTTCCCCTTCAGTCACTAGGTGGTCACTAGGTGGTCCCTAAGGGGCATTTCAGTTGTAAGACTTTATAAATCTTGCTGTTGCATTCCTCTAGAATCCAGTGTTCCAAATGCACAGTGACTCTTTCCATCTATTTTCTTGGAGTTTCTTATAGAGGATCCCTTTTCATTTCAGCCTGATGGGAAAACTTGGGGGATGAGAATATGAATAGAACACTGGACTTGTGCCCCCAAGTGTCAGAAAAGTCAAAGGATTTGCCTGACCCAGGTGCTTCACCTCCTTGCTGTAGCTTTTGTACCATCCCTCAGGCCTCTGAAGGAGGTGATGGCAGAGACCCACGCCAGCCGCGTTTGACCCAGACAAGTCCAGGAAAGCTGCCGGTGAAGGACGGATTTCCCAAAATGAAGGCATTTATTATTTATACATTGATTGTTCTGTATAAATCATACAGCTGGAAAAGGCTTTCCATTTGTAAAAGTCATTTTTTAATGGCAGATCAAAGCCTGCTGACATTTTGGTGGACTCTGGCTACCTGTGAATGCCAAAGAGGGGTAAGTCCAGCCTCCTGGAGCGGGTTGGGGAAGAACTAACTCAGGATAGTGCTCAGCCCCACTTTCCCATCTGGCAAATGGAAAGAACAAGCTTCATTAGCATCCTGTATCAGTCAGTGCCCTGTCGGGAAAACAGAGACCACTGCAGGTCTTTAAACATGGAAAGAAGTTAATATAAAGAGGGCATTACCCGGGTGATAGAAGAGGGTAGAAGCCAAATAGTCAGTGGTAATACAGCTCGGAGATTAGCAACAGAGGTGAGATGCTAACATCGGCGGGCAAGCTGGGGGAGTGACTGAGGAGTCAGGGCTGACTGGACGGAATTCCATCCACGGTCAGGTCTATGCTGCAAGAACTGGAACCAAGGTGGGAAGCTTGGTCAAGGTATGTTGTAGCACAGCTCAGATTGAAGGGAAGGAAAAACAGACCACCTCTTGATATTTGGAGTGACGTGTGCCTATGAGGAAGGAAAGAATTGGTGGTGGCCATCTTTGGAGAAGCTACCGCAGTATGCATTTAGTATTATTAAGTTGTCTCAGTCAATTGGTATTTTTTTTTTTTTAGATTTTATTTATTTATTTGACAGAGAGAGATCACAAGTAGGCATAGAGGCAGGCAGAGAGAGAGAGAGGAGGAAGCAGGCTCCCTGCTGAGCAGAGAGCCCGATGCGGGACTTGATCCCAGGACCCTGAGATCATGACCTGAGCCAAAGGCAGCGGCTTAACCCACTGAGCCACCCAGGTGCCCAATTGGTATTTTTTTTTAATTTATTTATTTGACAGCAGAAATCACAAGTAGGCAGAGAGGCAGGCAGAGAGAGAGGAGGAAGCAGGCTCCCTGCTAAGCAGAGCAGACAGCCCAACTATCCCAGGCCCCTGGAATCATGACCTGAGCCGAAGGCAGAGGCTTTAACCTACTGAGTCACCTAGGCACCCCTCGATTGCTATTTTTGACACTTTTATCATTATAATGTGCTCCAGTTTATCTCTAATAACACTCTTTATCTGGAATTGTGCTTCATCTGATGTTAATACAACCATCCTAGCTCCTTTGACCTATGTCTTTACATTTATGGTGTATCTCTTGTAACACAATAGCGTTGGTTCTTGCTTTTTATCCAGTCAGATGATCTCTGTTTTATAATTAGAATATTTAACCCATTTATATTTGATGTAATCAATGTGGGTATGTCTACCATCTTATTTTTTTCATATTTATCCTAGTTGTTTATTTTTACTCCCCATTCCTGCATCCTTTTGCACTAACTCAATATTTTCACTATGCCATTTAAAATTTTTAAACAGGTATTTTTAGCACTTACACTGAGGATCATAATATGCATCCTTAACTTCCTCCACTGTAATCTGTTTGACTTGGAGACACGTGCACTGAATAAATTCTATTGTTCTGCTTTTCATATGATGTAAGAACCCTGCACTCGTCTTTGTCTTTAATGCTATTATTATACTTTATTTTACTTTTATAAATATTATAAATCCCACAACATATTGTTACTATGTTTTCCTATAAGCAATTTTTTTAAAGAAGTTACACATATTTTTTAAAGATTTTATTTATTTGAGAGACAGAGAGTGAGAGAGAGAGAGAGCAAGCATGAGGAGGGGAAGAGGCAGAGGGAGGGAGAAGCAGACTCCCTGCAGAGAAGGTGCTTGATCCGGGGCTGGATCCCAGGACCCCAGGATCATGACCTAAGCCAAAGGCAGACAGTTAACCGACTGAGCCACCCAGGCACCCCAACAAATTACATATTTTTAAAGCCATTGATATTTATCCATGTATGTCCCATATCTGGCCAGTTTCATCCTTTTTTATAGATCTAATTTTCTTTTTTTTTTTTTTTTAAGATTTTATTTGTTATTTGACAGACAGAGCTCACAATCTGACAGAGAGACAGACAGAGAGAGGAGGACCCAGGCTCCCTGCTCAGCAGGGAGCCTGATGTGGGGCTCGATTCCAGGACCCTGGGATCATGACCTGAGCTGAAGACAGAGGCTTTAACCCACTGAGCCACCCAGGCGCCCTAGATCTAATTTTCTGTCTAAAGAACTTCCTTAACATTTCTTGTAGTCAGGATGGCTGGTGATGAATTCTTTTAGTCTGTTTATCTTCCTTTGTCTCTCGTTCATCTTTGTTGTTGAAGGATATTTTCAATGGATACAGCATTTTTTAAAAAGATTTTATTTATTTATTTGACAGAGAGATATCACAAGCAGATGGAGAGGCAGGCAGAGAGAGAGAGAGAGAGGGAAGCAGGCTCCCTGCTGAGCAGAGAGCCCGATACGGGACTTGATCCCAGGACCCTGAGATCATGACCCGAGCCGAAGGCAGCGGCTTAACCCACTGAGCCACCCAGGTGCCCTGGATACAGCATTTTAAGGCAAATCCCTTTTTCAGCTCTTTAAAGATGTCATTCCTTTCCTCTGATTTCCATCCTTTCTTTATGAGAAGCAAGCATTTATTCTTCGGTTTTTCTTTGTGTGCCATGCATCTTTTTTTTATGGTTGCTTTAAAGGTGTTCTGCCTATGATTTTCATTTTCAGCAATGGGATGATTACAGAACTAGGTGTGTATTTCTTGGTGCAAGATATATTGTTGAAAAGTGAATTGTTTTCTCTTCCTTTAAAGAGAACTGAGTTTTGTTGTGGTAAGGAGTTCATGTTGATCTCAGTGAGTGACCTGGTCAAGCTTTGTGAGCACGGGTACAGAGCATGAGAGCCTACGAGACTTCTATCCCTAAAGGCATGGCCTTCCTGAGGGTGTCAAACCAATGCTTGTGTTATTCAGCATACTCTGTTCCTTTCCTGGCCAGAACTTCAATGGCTCTTGGCCCTGTACCCTCTGTAGTTGCTCTGGAACTCGCCCTCTCCCTACCTCCTGCTAGTAAGCTTAAGAGTCTTACCTTGCACGTTCACCATTAGTATCTGACCCAGATGTAAGGGAACTCCCATGCAGATTTGCAGGTGTTTCTTGTTGGTGTAGCTTTCTTATCTCTTACTTCCTGTTCCTTGAATTCCAGGAGCATCATTACACCAGACGCCTGTGTCTCTGTTTTCTCTGCCCAGCAAGATCACTGCCTGTCTGCTTCAGTTGGGCTTCTCTTTGCTGGGGGTGGAAAACAGGGTGAATATGGAGGTGGTCCCCAATGTTCTTTTCTCTCAAACCACAGAGCTCTTTGCTCTCTGCGCGGCGGCTTCCTACATTTGTTGATGAGGGCGAGTGAGTCTGGTATCAGTGACTCCACTAAGGCAGGAATTGACAGTCTCACAGGGTTTGGGGAATAAATGATATAATGCTTATGAAGTCACAGGCACACATTAAATGATTAATAAATGCAGCTGATGTTATTTTAGTATTTTTTTTTACACATTTAACTCTGTTTATATAGATTCTTTAAGTTAAAGACTGTGTCTTAATCATTTTTAAATCCTCCATACCTAGCATGCAGCCTGGCAGGCAGTGCCTACTGGCAAACGGTATTTGAACTCAAGTCACCTGAACAGAGAAATGGTTGAGCACTTTTTATTTTTTTAAGATTTTATTTATTTATTTGATGGAGAGAAAGAGTGTGCACAAGCAGGGGGAGAAGCAGGCAGAGGGAGAGGGAGAAACAGGCTCCCCATGGAGCAGGGAGCCCTATGGGGGACTCGAACCCAGGACCCCAGGATCATGACCCAAGCCGAAGGCAGATACCTAACCGACTGAGCCACCCAGGTGCCTGGTCAAGCACTTTTTTAAGGATAAATACAGAGTTCAGGAAGCAGAATTATCAGGCAGCCCTTGGTACTTATTTTGAATGCATTCTGGTGTTAAATCAAAACCAAATACTTCAGTATCCCCAGGACACTCTCATTTACTTATTTCTCCATTTGTCAATGTATCCAATGAAAGAGAGGCTCTTTCTCAGTGTCAACCCTTGGGCCAGGCTGGGACAGAGAGGTGGGAGAAGGAGGAAATTGTGACCCTGGCAGCTTCACTACCTGTATCAGACATGCTACCACAAATATGCACACAGAACATCAATGAAGAACCAGCTCTGGTAAGTCCTTGATGTGATCAAAAGACTTTCAGAATTCCAGAAATGGGAGTTAATGTTTATATTCAGAAGGGATGGGTGAGGAATGGGAGGTAAGTCCGGGTAAGTTCCTGGTTGGATCAGATTTTATTTTGGGTTTTGACTTTCACACTATCCCTAGACCACAAAAGTTTGGACTTTGGGGTGGGACCAACATGTAGAGCCTTGGAAGGCCTCTTGTGCAGTGAAGCGAGTCACTTCAACATTCTCATATATATTCATGTTTACCTGAAGGTCTTCAAAAAGAAGACAGCAAGAAATCTAGAGAGAGACAGCCCTGAAGAGAAAAGAGAAAATTTTAGGTGGCATGAATGTCTACTAAAGAATCTACAGAAATCTGACCCAGGCATTCAAGTCTCAGATTCCCTGTTTGGGTAATCCTGGCTTCCACTCATCAATTTTTCTTTTACCTGGGTGCCTATCTCAAAATAGGACCGTGAACTTGAATGGGACAAGTCTGGTGTTTGGACTCACCAGAAGCCATGGGCTGATTTCTGATTGGTCCTGCCTTGGGGGCCATTATGTGGCTATATTTGCCCTTGCAATGCACGAAGTCCAGATAAAGATCCCCTTCTTATTTCCCATGATGTGAATCCCAAACTATCTTCTTGGAACACCAAGCTGATTGGCTGTGTAGCAGTAGCACTTCTCCCCTTGCTACTTGCTTTCCTGTTTTGGTGTCCCTCAGAAGGGTCTTCTTGGGATTCCCCTCTCTTATCTGGTCTTCCTGCAGAGCCCTGCCTCTTCTTAGAGCTCTGACCTGCATCTTCTTCTAATCACAGCACAATCCCTTCCAGATGAGCTGTTCCACTTGTCTCTGATCCCTTCTCATTTGGTCCCAGATTCTTAGGGAGGATCCAGATGTCTTCCTTCGGAGAGGCAAGAGAGCACTTGGTTGGTTAAAAATCAGGGGTTTCAGGGGCACCTCAGTGACTCAGCCTCTGACTTCGGCTCAGGTCATGATCCCAGGGTCCTGGGATTGAGCCCCACATCGGGCTCTCTGCTCAGCAGGGAGCCTGCTTCCTCCTCTCTCTCTCTCTCTCTCTCTGCCTGCCTCTCTGCCTACTTGTGATCTCTGTCTGTCAAATAAATAAGTAAATAATCTTAAAAAAAAAAAAAATCAGGGGTTTCAGAGTTAAGGCCTGGATTCGAATCTTGTCTCTGAACTGTTTGTAGATGAGTGATCTTGCCCATTATGGCCTCAGTTTCTGCCTCTGACAAGTGGGGAAATAGACTCTTCTGGAGATCAAATGGGATATTGAATACAAAACCCCACATTCGGGATTCAGCCAAGGTTGTGGTTCTTCAAAACCCTCCTCCTTCCTTCTGCATCTTCAGTATGAAAACAACCAAGTTAGCTGTCACTTTTGCTTGGCCGGGTTTGGGGGATTTTTCATCGAAGCCTAGGAAATCTAGACATGATCTCTATGTTGGCCCCTCTCTTATCCACACGAAGGGCTTATTTCTGAATTTGCGTCGGAATTTCTGAAGACTTCACTCCCTTCCCTTAGGCCTGGGTCTCTGCCTGGTGGAAGTCAGAAAGAACCACAAAAACAACAAAATCCTTTTCCAGAATTGCTCGGTGACATTCGATTATGCCCAAGGCCCCAAATGGTGTTACAGAAGCAGCCACAGAATATCATATCTCTATCAAGGGGGCGATGATTTAGTCTCTGGGATTGTTTCTGGCTTCTTGGAGGAAATGGTTCCCTAAACCCACCACCCCCCTAGATGAACTGCCAGTTGTTATTTACACGGTAGGGAGTTGACATCCACTGGGGAACTGTTTGTGTGACAGTCACTGCACTAAGCCCCTTAGGTAGGTTCTCTCTCTGATTTTTCACTCTAGGCCTGTGAGGTTTCCCTTAGCCCCATTTTACAGATGAAGAAACTGAGTTCAGAAAATGTAGGTCATTTGCCCAAAGGTGATTGCTTGCAGGTAGGTGGGCGGAACGGAACTCCAACTCAGTCCTGTTTACTTTCAACCAGCCTCTGCTGCCTCTTTGAAGAGCCCTTCCTTCTCCTTCCCACCTCCCACACTGATAGTCTTATTTTTCAAAGCTGTTAGTTTTGCGAGCCTCTTCCCCCTCCCCTCCCCACCTCTGCAATCATTCTTTTATGGAGCATTCAATACATTCCGCCTTTGAAAGGGGAAACAAACCTAAAAGCTCCAGTGAAATGAAAATGCTAGGGCTTCTTCAAACTTAAGTAGCATTAGAAGCAATTACATTTGTGCAAATGTAGAAAGGTTTGTTGCTATTTCTGACTCCTCCATACCCCAAGGCAGTAAACCGCAGGCCGGCTGTTAACCATTTCAGGGCGGAGTTCAAGGTAGCAAGGACTCAGGCTTCATTGTTTGCATTCTCCATCCAGTGTACCTTGGACACTTCTCAAAGTGAAAGCCAGGTCTGTGTACTCAAATCAATTAATGGTTTTATTACAAAACATGTTTTTGTGAGAACAGGGTTGCATGGCCGTCCATTAGAAAAAAGACCCAGTACCAAGACATGCCCTAACTTCCTTGCAGTTAGTGACAGCTTTTAGTTCTTTTTCCTTTCTCTCTTTTTCTTTCACGGTGGCATCTGCTGACCTTAACCCACAGCGCTGTTTTCACAAGCACGTACAAGTGTGTGGCTTCTGAGAGAATGATGACAAATGAGGTGATGTGAGATGCACTGAAAAATGTATGAAGATGTAAATAATATTGCTTGCAAAGTGCAAAGACGGAAAATTTGCAAAGATACAGGCTGTTAAGTCTAAAGGAGAGAGAAATTCTGCTCAGCGGACTCTTGAGGAATGCTTTCCTGGTTCTCCGTTGCTGCAGGACAAACCACCCCCAAATTTAAGAGCTTAAAAGGACAACATATCCCTTCTGACAGTTCTGTGATGTGAGCTGGGCTGGGCTGGGCAGCCCGGTTCTTGGGCTCTACCTGGCCTCACCTGGGGCCGGGATGTCCAAGAGACATGTGGAAGCATAGCTGGTTCTTCTGGAAATGTCTGGAGGAGCTGGGGTTTCCTCGGCCATAGCGCTCTTTCCCGATGTGGGTTCCTTGGGCTTTCTCACAGATGGGGAGCTCAGGGGCCCTGCACTCCTTAATGAGTGCTGGCTTCAAAGATGCAGAAACTGTCAGTGCTTTTATAAGGACTGGATTCGGGAGTGCAGGGGCTTCACATCCCCCATGTTTTATGGGTCAAACCAAGTCACAAGGCCATCCCAGGTTCAAGGGAGGAAAGCAGAGTCCACCTTTGGAGTGGGTGCTGGGCACAGAGAGGCGGGGACGGACACCTGGGCACTACCGCTGGAAACTTGATCTCAGCTCTTTCATAGTTCAGTTCCAATTAACGGAATATTCTACAGCAATGAAAATGACAAACCACAGCTAGGTGTAAGAGCTTGATAAATATTCCAAACGTCACAGCGACAAAAAAGAAAGCACACAAGAATGCATGCCATAGGGTTCATTTTATGAGGCTGAAAAGCAAGGCAAGTAAATTGTATTGTTCATTGATGCAGAGATAGGTGGCAAAATGATTAAGAAAAACAGGAAAATAATTGTCATTGAAGTCAGATTAAGGATGCAGGTGTGTAGCCAGGAAGGGACTCTAGAGGCTTCTTGATGCTGGTAATATACTTTTTTTTTTTTTTTTTTTTTTTTTTTTTTGCTTGGTGTGGGTTATGGTCATGTGCATGTTTGATTTACTTGTATCATATATGTATATTTTGTGCTTGTAGGTTATATTTCTAAAATTTTAAAAATTATGGAAAGTTAAATTTAGGCCAAGTTTAGAATTGTTCTGTGTGGACACCTGGGTGGCTCATCAAGTTGAGCGTCTGCCTTTGGCTCAGGTCACCATCCCGGGGTCCTGGGATCGAGCCCCATCAGGCTCTCTGCTCAGCAGAGAGCCTGCTTTCTCCTCTCTCTCTGCCTCTCTCCTCACTCATGCTCTCTCTCAAATAAATAAATAAAATATTAAAAACATAAAATAAAATAAAATAAAATAAAATAAAATAAAATAAAACTGTCCTATGTATACTTGATGTGGACCGCTCAAAACTCTGGCTGATTTCTGATTCCGATGAGACAGGAAAATGGGGGTAGCCCTGCCTAAAATCTCAGGTACATTCATGGCAAGGACAGCCTGTGATTTTTGGACAGGTGTTCCCCTCCTCATGTTCTGAGTCCATGCTAGACTATATTACTGTACATAATCCAGAGAAAAGTTGAGAAGCAGGTATTACTCCCCTTTTCCTGAAAAAGATACAATGCCTGGTTAAATGAGGCTCCGAGGTCACACAACATTTGAATCTATTCTAGCTGACTGTGAACTTCCTCCATAAGAAAACCCTGGGCCCAGGGGTCCCAAACATCAGCCGATTTCACCCATCTCCCACGCCCCAGCCGGTCAGATCCAGAACGGGCAGCACCAGCACAAAAGCGTAAGTGTTCGGGCCCGTTCTCACCAGAGAAGCGACCCCTCACCACGGCCGGCAGACCTGGCTCTGTGTCGGGCCCTGGATGGAGGCCTCTCCCCTTGGCTTCTGGCTGCGGACAGGCAGAGTGGTGGCCTTGGCCGTGCCAGATTGTAATGAAGCCGCCTGTCACCCGGGGTCTGCCAATGAAGGGAGCGCAAGGGCAGTGGAAAGAACCGGCCTCCGAATTCCAGGAAGCACATGGTGTTTATTCCGAGGCCGGCCTCCCATTACCCATCCGGAAGCCGCGGCTGCCTACATGGGCCGAGTCTGCAGAGACTCCAGATTAAATAATAGTGTAATAAGGAGCATGTCTCTGTTTTGGTTTTTACAGATTGTGCCATTTCAAAGGGACAAGGGCAAAGTCTCCTAAGACCCTTATTGGGGTCTACTGAACCATGACCCAATTAAATCTATTGGAGAAAATTCTCTTGTTGAAAAAAACGGGGGCGGGGGGGGGGTCTGCATTGTTTCTTCTGAGAAATTATTTAGCCTTATGATGGCACTTTCTTTTATGGGTACCAGAAAAACACAGACTGAACACTATGTGGCATTAGTGCCTCCCCGGGGGTGGGGGACTCACGGGATGTTCTCGGTGAGGACAATGCTTACATTGTCAAAACTCTTCCACATCCACTGCTGTCTTCCAACGGCTCTGCGAGCGAAGGGGTCAGATATCATTAGATTCAATTTAAAGATGAACCCAGGAGTGAAAAGAGGCTGTTCTCCAACACTCAAGTTCAGAGACTGGATTAGGTTCCGTTTTCTTCACTTTCATAACCCAGGAAGACATTTTGGGGAATGAGGATTCTGTTAAAACTC